>NC_139717.1:34869210-35379210 GCF_964188405.1 Protomyctophum parallelum
CATTTTAACTGTACCAACACTCAATGGTCACTGTATAATGAGAGTTTCCTATAAAAATGAGACACACCTTTTGAAGTGAGACCCAGTGAATTTGTCATTCTGTGCTTCAGAAGACATTGTTGTCAGTCACTTGTACAGAACATTGTCTGAGTCGACTCTCAATAGTCACAAGATATTAAATGATAAGACATTCAGAACACTGTCAAATACAGAGGAAAGAAAAGTACCTTTTGGAGACAACAGGATATTTATAAATTCCACTAATATAAGCTCTGTGTGTGTATATGTTAGTGTACCGTTTCTCAGGGTCGGGTCCAAATTGACCCCTGGTCCATGGCCTAATGCCATAAAATAAAATGAAATATGCTGAGGACCACTGAGTAGTGAGTGTGTCTGTCTATCTGTCCTTTGCATATGTCAAAAACCACACACACACACACACACACACACACACGCATGCATGCATTTGCACGCCTTCCTCCCTGTTTTCCTTTGAGGAATGGATATGGATTATGGGTAAACCAAATAGCATGTAATAAACATACCTCAGTGACGTGGGTAGGTGTGGAAATAATTCAACCCCTATTTTCCTTTGGCTTGTTTTTTTGTTTTAGCCAACTTTTTTTTTTTGTAAATGTTTACCTCAAGCATGAGCCCTTATTGGTCCCTCGCCCCCGTGTGTGTGTGTGTGTGCAGAGATGGGCAAAATACATTGAAAATGTATTTTGATACAAAATACAAATACTGGGTCAAAAAATGTATCTAAATACAAAATACAAAATACATCTTCCATCCCCATCGAAATACAAATTACAAAATACAAAAAAGTATTTCAAATACGTATTTCAAATACATGTATTTCAAATACTGCCCATCTCTGATGGGCAAAATATATTGAAAATATATTTTGATACAAAATACAAATACTGGGTCAAAAAATGTATTTAAATACAAAATACATCTCATTTCTTCCATCTCAGCGAAATACAAATTACAAAATACAAAAAAGTATTTCAAATACATGTATTTCAAATACTGCCCATCTCTGTGTGTGTGTGTGTGTGTGTGTGTGTGTGTGTGTGTGTGTGTGTGTGTGTGTGTGTGTGTGTGTGTGTGTGTGTGTGTATCCGCGGGCACTTGCTTGTATTAGTAATATACTTGTCTGGGCCAAATGTACTAAGACGAGTTTGAGGAATAGACTTTGTGAGGGCATTTTTCCTAGTTTTAGGGTTAAAAAGATGTTTTTGAGTTTTACGTCAATTACGTGCAGGAAAAGATTCAGGTTAGACATGTAGAGGTTAGACTTAGGGTTTGAGTCATGCCTGATTACATGCAGGTGTCGTGCAACTAAAATAGCGCTTGATCAGCTATTTTCAAGTTTACTTTTTTATGGGCCTTCATAAAATCGGCATCCTAAAATGTTGATGTCCTCACAAGTATAGTAATAGAATGCGTGTGAGTGTGTTTGTTCAGATGAAGGGGCATGTTGTCATTTACAACTGAAATGGGAAAGAAAAGACAAAACAAAAATAAACAAATAAATAAACGGGTAGAGCCGAAACGTGATCTTCCTCGGGTTGTTTTGGTGCCTTTGAGGTAACACGTTGATCGCATTGACTGAGTTTTGTTTTTGTGAGTTGTTTTAATGTGTGTGTTTGTGTGTGTGTGTGTGTGTGTGTGTGTGTGTTTGTGTGTACACGTGCGTTTTCTAGGAAATGACGAGCAGAGGTCCTTGCAGTATGAGGGCACAGATCCAGGTCTGCTTCCCATCAGGGTGAGAACAGGTTTCAGTGCAGGTCCTCGGACGTCCCCTGCTGCTCTGTCCCCAGAGGAAGGACGTCCCCGACCCCCCTCTGCTGCTCTGTCCCCAGAGGAAGGTGACTTAAATCTGTGATGCACTTTAGCTTCACAGTCAAATTCTCAGACAGACAACTCATTTAAAGGTGGCTTAAGTGATATGTTATATAGCTCTATAGTGGTATCCGGTCGTAAAAACAAATCCGCACAGGTTCCCCGGGAGGAGGGAACCTGTGTACTCTCTACTGCCACCATCTGGCGGAGTCAGGTTAGGGTCTCCCTGACTCTCCAGCACTTTAGTAAACTTTAGGGAATACATTTTCTCCTGTGTGGGAAAACAATGAGCTGGTGAATGATCGTTGTATCACTTTATAGTACACTACCTTTAACTCTCAGGGTTACACATGGATGAATTTAGACCGAGAATTTTACCTTATTGTTTGCAAACACAATGGAACATGTATAAGGGTTGTTGTGTGTGTTAATGAGTGTGTTGTTGCTGTAAATGCTAAGTGTGATGACTCACCCTGAGCTGGGTCAACTGAGGATCAGCCTGGACTACATGTTGTCTCAGTAATACAGCCCTCTCCCTATCCACAAGGAGGAGCAGTGCACCAAAGCATTATGGGAATTGTAGTCCAGGAAGGAAGTGAGCCCAGTGTCCATGACATCATGGAGCCCATGGACACTTTAAAATACAAAAATATCTAAAACACAAATTACCCACATAAAAACCCTAGGAAAGTGTTTCTTGTCTCCCAAACATCATTAAAATAAGATCTGGTTGCAAAAGGGTCGTGAAATGGCCCTTTAAGGTAAGAAAATGGTTGGTCCGGAATTCTCTTTTAACGTCCAGGTACATGACAGCATAGCAGTAACTATTATACTATATATTGGGAGTGTTGATTCAACTCCTCACGCTCTATGCATGTGTTAATTGCAGCTGCAATCCCCCTGGACTCGAACCATGTGGGAAACCAAATTTATATCCACACTGTCAAGAGCGTATGAGTTTCAGGCAATACTGCTTGTCAACCATAATGTGCACATGTACTAGTTATATTGTAATAGCATACTCAACCATGCGGATTGGTTAAAATGACATTGCATTCATTAAAATAAGTTCTGGATGGCAGCTTTAAAGTCACTTTGAAGCTGCAGTAAACGGTCATGGACCCGTTGTTACGGCTCAAACACCACGTTCATGGACCCGTTGTTACACCACGGTCATGGACATGGAAAATACAGAAAATCGTGAAAATAACAAGCTAACAACGAGTCACATTACGATGTGTAGATTAGCGATTGTCAATGTTTTAGAAACACTTAAGTTAATTCATTCATTGTATTGTTGTAAGTTTGGGGAGATATTTCTCTTTTGAGTGTCAAGGTGAAAAGCTATTAGCCCTTGCTCTAGAGCACATCACAAGGAAAGACGCATCACTCTCTCAGGGTTTGAACCCGCGACCTTGCTGCGTTGCTAACCACTGAGCCACACACACGCCTCCCCCGACACTCACATCACTTTGGTTATGTAATTAGTGTAATTAATGGTTAATCAGAGTCACCTGTTGTGACATGACATCAACAGTGTCTGTGTGGTTAGTGAATCAGAGCTGTGGCAACGAACCAGACGGAGATAGCTCTCCCAGACAGCTCCAGTATTGTATTAACTCCTTATCGTGTGTATGTGTGTGGTTTCTCGTCATAAAGGGAAGGACATAGCCTGTATGTGACTTATTTTTTCATGAGAGCACACTCAAATCTAGAGATGTATAATTTGCCATCCCGACGAAGATGCCGATCGCTGAACTTGTGTATGGGTCGATACCGAGTCCAGACCCAATACCAGTGTGTTGTAAATAAATATATATACTGTACATCGATAAAAGTGCATCCACAATTTAGTAAATCAAGACATTTAAATTGTACAGTCACAGTATAAAATTGTAGCGCAACATCGAAAAGCATTCAAAGTATACAATAATAGCTTTTGTGAGTTACAAATGTAATGAACACTGGGGATTGTAACTTTGTACATGTTGTGTTCTTTGAACACAAATAGACATGACGCACATGCTGTATATTAAACCCCACCGTTGGGCGATTAATTGAATTTCCCTGTCATCATATTTACTTTATTTTTGTATTTTGTTCCACTTATTTTATTCATTGAGCAAATAAAACAAGTTAAAACAAACTCCAACATTGTTTATGAACCTTCATAGAGAAAGTCGGTTCCACGGGAAACAAAGATCTTCCTGTCATGGAAAGTTCTGAGCATCCTGGCTGGCTGTCGTGGGGATTTGAACGTGTGACATTTCGTAGACGGGCCTCTTAAATCTTTGTTTTCAAAATGTGCTACTTCATACCGTCTGTTTCTTTCTCTTGACAGCGGACACAAAGGTTGACACCGGTTGACAGGCTGTCACTCATCATAACCTCATCCCGTTGTCTACTGTAAACTTCAGTAAATGCCTGCAATAACCCGCCCTGTTTGTATAGAAATCACGTGGCATGTAGAATGAAAAATGATTATTTCTAGTAGGGCTATACTATTCCCTTTCTTCTGGACATATAATGGGGACTTTAACCACTGGGCAATCAAATAGTTTTGTTTTTTAAATAGCGCAAATATATTTTCGCTATTCGTTCGTACTACATTTGAGTACATATATGACAGTGGTAAACAAAACAAGCGTGTGTGTGTGTGTGTGTGTGTGTGTGTGTGTGTGTGTGTGTGTGTGTGTGTGTGTGTGTGTGTGTGTGTGTGTGTGTTTTTATTGGAGTCTTTCCAATTTCCTATACTTTTACTTCTACTCCACTAAATCTCATAGGCAAATATTGTACTTTTTACTCCACTACAGTTATTTAAAAACTTGGGTTACTAGTTACTTTGTAGATTTTAATTATTATTACAAAAAATGAATACATTAACCACTTCAGCCCTATTTAAACTTTGGCTTTTGGAAAATAGGCGATCTACAAGCTTACAATGTGTCACATTGCGACGCATAGTGAGCTTGTACATCTGCTATTGTCAAAAGATTTGAATAGATTTCATACATTTGTGAAAGGACATTCTGCATAACCATTCTATTTTGGGTACTTTAAATACATTTTGATGCCAATACTTTAAATATTTGTGTTTTCTACATTGCAGTATTGATACTTTTACTTAAGTAAAGACACGTGAGTACTTTTTGTCCACCACTGTGCGTGCAGTAAGAGCTGTGGTTAAACATTGCTGAGTTGTGTGTTGTGGCTTGATGGGGCAAGTCATGCACCCCGGGGCATGGAGGACAGGTTTGTTCATAATGACACCACCGCGTCACTCTGAAGCTTACTTGGAGTTCCTCTGTTGTCATGTTAGGCTTTTCTAATCCAACACAGTTGTGTCAACTTCCGCTTTGTTTGAGTTTTCTTGTTTGTTTCTGTGATGTATCTGCGGATCCGGTTCGCTCCGTTGACTATGGTCAATATAGAGTGGGGAAAGCTGTCTTGCATGCATTGTTTTTGTGTTCATTTTGAACTGCTTTACAACACACACAACATTTTGAGTGTCAATTTAACTCTTGAGAGTCACTCTAAGTCCCTAACAGTACAGGTTAATTCTTAGACTTACTGTAGTACTAGTCCCCTATTTTATATACAGTACTTAAGGCTTACAATGAGTCTCATCCAATGAGTCATTTTCTTTTAAAATGTGTGTTGATTCGTGCAGAGCTGGGATCGAACTCTTGTCTCCCACTCGGCAAACTGACGCACAACCTACCGTGCCAGTAGAGCGATTGGCAGAGCTGTTGTGGCCGCGTCTTGTCCGGGGCACTGCATCTACGCTCTTGTTTTTGTTGTAGCATGTAATCACGGTTCACACTTAAAGCTGCACACAACGTCCCTCATGTCCATGACTCTTTGGCTGCAGAGTACACCTTTGTGATGTCACTGATCACATGACCCCAAGTTGTAGGCTAAACAGAGGGAGGGGGGGTGTTATTATTATTTCCAGTTTTCCACACGAGAATTCTAATGTATAATGACATAGTTCACTCTTGCAAGCGTATAATTGGTATAATTGGAGTGGTATAATTCCCCTTTACATAGCATTTTCAGCACTTCTCCTCTGTGTAGTGAGCTTGTAGATCGGTTGTTTTCGGCACACGACTCAGCCATACTGCAGAGCATAAATCAGGTATTTACGCATACCCCTTACGTTAGCATCACCATGGGTACGCATGCACCCTGAGGGCTATAGAGAGTTACAAAACCAAAGACGTGTGGTTTGCAACTTCTCACCTTTCTCCTGTCTTGCCCGAAACATGTCAGCTCAACAAGTATCAACCAGGGAGTGTATCGTCTGTCTGTCTGTCTGTCTCTGGAAATTGCTGTGGGAGTGCCAGGCTGTCTGTCTGTCTGACTGATTTGGCCCTGAGGCTGTGCTGTGTGGTGAAGGCCTGCCAATCACTGACGTTTACCCAAACATAACACAACACTCTCTCTCTCTCTCTCTCTCTCTCTCTCTCTCTCATATTAACCACTTCTCTGTTGAAAAGCTGTAGAAAAGCAGGTCTGTCATCATCAAACGCTCAGGGCTGCTGACAGATATATCTGTTTGTGTGCATGTGTGTGTGTGTGTGTGAGAGAGAGAGAGAGAGAGAGATGTCAAGTATGTCATTGACATATTTAAGTATTTCCTTAAAAAACTAATAAATATACAGGCAAGATTGGATTTGCGGGTGGGGGGGTTCCATCCCTCTATTACATCCAATTTGATAAATATAGTAAACAACTAAACACACACACCTGCAGTCTAGAGGCCACATCTCTCCACCGTACATCCATACGTCAGTAGCAAAACAAGCCCAGAAAGGAGGAACCAGCCAAAATAACACCATTGTTCAGCTAATCAGTCACATTTCCCCCTTAAGACAGAGCAGGAGCCATGCATGGGAACTGAAGTCACGGGGACAGGGACCATGACAACAACCTCAGGGGTCTGCCAGAGTGGTCCCAGATTGAGCAGCAACTATCCATTGTTTTCAGTGATTACTTTTTCGATTAATCGAAGAACTATGAACGAGACGAGTCAAACCATGTTTATTTAATCTCACAATGGTGTTGTCTGAAAATAGCCTATCATGATCTTGCAAGTTTTTATAAATGTTATAAAGATTTTCATCTATAATAAAATGACAAAATTGGCATAACTTATGAATACATTATTTTATCAAATTGTTCATCAATTCATCACTGTCAATTATTCATTTTGTTTAACCATTGCACCCCTAGATTGATGCGTCACAAAGCCACCTTAATAGTAGAACTAAAGCACACGATAAAATCAATGTCAATCACTGTCAGTTTAACTACTTTAAACCCTGGCGGACCTATGTGGGGATGTTATTGCAGGCGAAAAGGGTATTATATATTTTTTTCAAACATGAAAGGGGAAACGAATAGAGAACATAGTGGCGTTGCCCATGGCCTAGTGGTTAAGGTGTATACCACTGGCTCTAGAGAACATAGAGTGGCGTTGCCCATGGCCTAGTGGTTAAGGTGTATACCACTGGCTCTAGAGAACAGAGTGGCGTTGCCCATGGCCTAGTGGTTAGGGTGTATACCCCTGGCTCTAAAGTAGTCTGGTTTGATTCCTGAGCCCGGCGGGCCTGTGCTGCAGGGAGACACTCCTTGTCTCCCTGTTTCCTGACACACTCTACTGTTCTATCTGAATAAACGCAGAAAAGCCCAAATATGTCTTTGGAAATAAAGTGTCAACTGTCAAGTAGTCCAAATATGTGTCTTTAGAAATAAAGTGTCAAGTAGTCCAACTATGAGTAGAGTGACTACTGACTATACCATTGGTGAAAAAACGTACTCACATTTTTTACTTAAGTAAACGTATCAATACTACAATATAGAAATACTCTGTTACAATTAATAGTCCGGAATTTAAAATGTACGTGAGTAAAAGTACAAAAGTGGTGGCATCTATGCGTCGCCATTGGCCGAAATTAATCTAGGGCTGAATGTCGTAAATGTAATAATAATAATCTAAATCTAACTACGTTAGTAACTACAACTAGTAAGTTGTATTGTAGTACAAATACCTCAATATTGAAATGAAGTACAGTACTTGAGTAAAAGTATCCAAGTTACTTTACACCACTGCTATATACTGTACCTAAGAAAAAAAGGATGAGGCTTACTGTAAGCCCTCCAGGGCTTATAGTAAATCTAGGTATGAACCCTGTATGGTCCTGCCTGTGAGGCAGCAATCTGGGGGGGGAAAGGTGAGGAAAGAAATCCATTTGTTTTTGCCTCTGGGGGCACCACCTCCCTTTTTGATTAGAAACGTGAACTCGTTGGCTCCTCCCCTTTCTTAGTCCACTTCCTCCCGGTGCTTCGTGTGTTTATTCCTGCTAACAACACCACATGTTTAGGGCAGACAAATTCTGCTCTTTGCAGTCTTGAGAGATTACTGAGGCAGTGGTTCTCAAACATTTTCCTGTCGAGGACAACCAGATTGGGGTAGGGGGGGGACCATAATATAAGTTATGAATGATGAAATAGCACCTCTGCTGGGGACCCCCTGGAACCCTCACAAGGACTTCTGGGGTTCCTGCCTCACTTTGAGAACTAGTAGTAGAGTATTATTTTCTCAGCTCATCTACAGTCAGGGTGTGTTTGTACCCTAACACCTCACGCCCCAACCCTACCCGGGTTCCTCTGTCAACCGTGACACTGACCATGTGTGTTGACTAATGACTGAGGCCTCTGGCTCTGCAGGTGAGATTAGAATCCCTGAAACATCAGTCTGATGCAGCCTGGAAAAACTATCAGAATAATGAGTGAGGAACTGGAGCAGACTCAGCAGAGAGAGTGGGAGAGGGGACGCAAAGTCCTTTCACAGTAACACAGGGGATTGAGAACAGCACACTTACAATACAGAGCACCCGTTAACACACACACGCACACGTATTTTGGCCATGTCAGTTGAACATTTTCAGAATATATGTTTGACAATTTCTATTAAAAGAAAACAAAAAAACGTACTGAGAAAAAAAAGCTTAAACTAAGCTATAAAGCTATAAACGTGTGTATTTGACGACATAAGAAATTGGCCCGTGATCGAAAGAACCACGGGCCAACACAGAATCAGTGTTTGGGAACCACTGTTCTAAAAGAGTATCCCTGTAACTCTTAGGTCTATGCATGGTTTTCCCAGACTGTATCCTTAGCGAAAGACCAGAAGGCCCTGTGAAGACACGAACCAACTTCAAAGGGACATTTTGGCATATTATGCAGGTGACTTTTATTATAATTCATATAGTAAAGATTTATATAAGCCTGGAAAAGTGGGCAAGAAGGTTTAAAGATGTGGATCCACCTCCATAACATCCCACTCTCTCAGGTTATGAAATGTGAAGATTATTGTGCCATTTGTCAGTTATAATCCTGGCAGCTGGAATGTGCTCCAATCAAAGCAGTTCTACCATGGGATATCTTCACTGTCGGGTGGAAACCTTGTATGTGCAAAACCATTAAGTTACCAGAAGATTGAAAAGAAGGAGCCTGTTGTTGGTTCAACATTCATAAAACCCAGAGATGGACCACTTTCACTCCCAATTATTTTCGGAAATAGCAAAAATAGCAGTTCTACAAGCTCACAATTTGTCCCAAGCTTTTCGATTGTCTTTTCATCCCTTTTGCTTAACAATTTCTAGTAGGACATTCATTTACGAAAAAACTAAGATACAAGGTTTCTGCCTGACAGCGACAATGTGCTCTGGTCTAAAGTATATTTTCCTTCTTAGCCTTCCAACACAACAAAGAACTCTCTCAATAATTTACTTTTCCTCTTCCCATCATGCTATCTTTCAGACATGAAGCCTCTCTTAGCTCATCCATCTTGGCTGAAGTTTGGAGCCATTCGAGCACTGGCCAAGTCAGGAACGGTGTAAATTGGGAATGCATGCCCCACCCATTTATTCAAAAATATAACTTTAAGTGCAGTACAGTTGTTCAGTGGCTCTCAACTGTGTGTTGGGACGCCAGGGGGGTATTTTAGGGAGGTCAAGGCCTGAAAAGGTCGAGAACCAATGTGAGTAAATGTACTTTAGCTAAGTTCCACAACTAGGAGAGCAGTCATCAGTGAGTAAGAGCAGAGCATTGCTCAATCAAAGGGCTCTCTTCTCCTCTCCTCCCCTCTTCTGCTCTCAGCCTTACGGCTGCACTTAAAGCGACGGCAGCCCGCAATAATCCTCCAGACTCACCCAAATCACTGATGTGCACTCCCAAGAGCATGGAGACTAAACTCTGACATATCTCACACCCTGCCTCTCAGCGACCTGTAAAAACCCACCTGTCAGGACCTGTCTTTCTTTCAGCAGATTTAATTTAGCTCCCGGTGTTTTGTTTTTCCAAAGTCATTAAGCAGCCTCCTAAAACATTCTACCAATGGGTTAAAGAAAGAATAAGCAGAAACTCGGGGGTGGGGTGGGGGGGGTTAAGTGAACCAACATGGTCTTAGCTGGATCATGAGGTAGCAAGTAAAGCAAAGCAACAGAGTTGCTCTTTGGTTCAGTGGGCCAACAATGGGAGGAAGAACTCCCCTGCTCTTGAGTTTATGTTTACTTAGCAGTCGAGAACCTTAGTTCGGCTTTTCAAAGAGGATGTTAAGGGGACGTGAACATTCGAGTCATAGGTTGGTCGGTCTACAGTAGTTTTGATTTTGACAGCAAAAGTTTTAGTCGTAGTCTTTTGTCTTTTTAGTCATATTTTAGTCATCTGAAATGCTTTACCTTTAGTCTATCGTAAGGTTTTAGTCGATTAAATCTATAGAATCTATAGTAGATCTAATCTACCTGTGATCTACAAGCTGACACGACACGTTGTGAGCTTGTAGATTTCAAAATTTCAATTTTATTTACGATTTCCTTTTTGAAAGATTGGTTGATTTTCTTTTCAAAACTCGTAAATCTTTTGAAATAAAAATAAAAAAGGAGGATATTTAGTCGCGACCCAAAACAATCGGGCTGCAACGCACACATTATGGCATTAGGCCACGGGACCCCATCTGATACGATTTGTACCTCTTGGACCCCAGCAGTTAAAGTGTTACATTAACTCTGAGAAATTGGTTCCCAGTCCTAACTATCAATCATTTAGCTGTGGACAACCCCCCCTCCCTCCCCCCAGCCAGAACCTTATCTCACATTGAGAACAAGTTAGTCTACAGAGAAGTGTACAGGTTAGTATGCAAAAGGGTGTTGGTTTGATCCCTGCCAGTGACAAGGTGCTTTTCAGCTGGGAGTTGGTTGGTGTCCTGAGGGTGGATGGTATTATGTGTTTGTCCGCAATGTTCTTGAGCAGGAAACTGAACCCTGTGAATGCTCCGGGGCCAGTGCACTGTGTTCTGACTTCTGAAGAATGTGTAGGGGGGATATATGGCTCAGTATCTACGGTATCTACAGTAGGAACATAACCTCCTATCCCCATATTTAAACTGTTTATGTATATATTTTGTAAATGAAAGCCTTACTTAATCATACATTATATAAAGTGAAAATAGCAGATCTACAAGCTATTTTCACTATTTAAAATGTAAAAATAATTTAAAAAAAAGGAACCGTTTTGGACATACAAGGTTTCTACCCGACAGCGACGATAAGACAAATTCCAGTCATCTTACGCAAGTCAAAACCACATTAACCCTGGCGTCCTTATTTTGGGCAGGTTTCCCAAAACAAAATACACAATTTTCCACACAGCAACATCTAGCAGATCTACAAGCTCACAATGCATCACATATGGCGACAGATTGTGAGCTTGTAGATCGGCTATTTTCACTGTTCACAGATGATGTACGTACATAGATTGTGTCTCATTTATATCCTTTTTAAGCTGTTTTTAATTGTAGTCGAGCTTCTGAGCTTTTCATGTGTGTGTACCTGACCAGTGCATCCAAGCAAGTGACGAACAAAACTGAATCTGAATATAGGGCTTTAATTTAATGGAATTGGGGGGGGGGGGGGGGGGAGGCTTGGCTCTTCTAATGCAGTACTTCTCAAAGTTACCGCTATTTTTAAAAACAAAATACTTTCAGATAGGGGTCCGCGGCCAAATACATATTAATCTGTGGATCCTTGACATGAACACGTTTGAGAAACACTGCTCCGAGGTGAAATTACAAACAGCGTTTAATCTTCCATTCATGGGATGAAATCGGGCCCTTCCTCAAAGACAACTGCAGAGAAAAGGAACGGGGAGAAAGTCAACACTGTGGCCTGGCAGTAACCATGGTGATAGCCTGCGGAGGGTCTAGAATTTCAGTCAAAGGATAAGCATGTTCCAGTGCCTCTCCTTGATAGAAAGAGAAGCAGCATGCCACCCCAGAGGAGAAAAGTAGAGTAGTGTACTTTAAGTACGACTTAACCCATTTTTAACTTATCTTCATATAAGTGGTAGGTTGGTCACTAATACTCATATGGTACCAAGTAAACTCCCCCCGCATTCTGGTCTGTACGGAGCTGACCACATCAGAGCCCATTATAAAAAACTAGGGGCTCAAAAAGCCGTGAAAAACGAAGATGTGCTGAAAAAAACTCATTGCCCTTCAGCCAAATAAGGCCACTGGTTTTGACAAACTCCCCACCAGATTCCTCAGAGATGCAGCCGATTCTATAGCCCCAATAATAACCCATATTATACAACAGGTCGTTTCGAGGAAGCAATCTGATTGGTAGTAGTAGTAGCGGCCTTCAGTCTCGAGAGACCATGGCACAAGCGCACTTGGATTGGATCAGGTGGTGCTGAGGGAACAGTACTTTGTGTGTCTGAGCAGTCCCAACACGTGAGTGACAGTCTCTTTGGCAGTGATGGCATTTGAATGCGCTGCCATCGCCTGCTGACGCCGATTGAGGTGCCTTTAGCCTAGCTCTCCTTTCTGCTGCTGCTTTGTTCAGCTCTGCTTCGCTCTTCTGGATTCCAGTCCAGACCTCATGCCTCCAACAGGCATTGTAGACAGCCATCTTGGTGTGGATCGATAGTTTACTGTTGGTCCATACTCTCTGGTTTAGTTGCAAATTGCAAATTGTTCCTGTTTGCAGACGATTCAGCTCTCCTGATATTGGGAGAAGACAAAACCCAGGTTGAGGAGATGCTCATTTCAGAACTCACCAAAATCCGAACATGGCTTACTGATAACAAACTCTCATTGCATCTTGGTAAAACAAAATGAGGTTACATATCTGGGCTGTATCCTGGACAATAAGCTGACAGGTGAAGGCATGGCAAGTTGGCAACAAGGGCGATCAAAAAGGTTAATCAAAGGACACGATTCTTGGGGAGAATCTCCTCCTCATGACTTTAGCTGGAGCTCTTATTCAGCCCATATTTGACTACGCCTGTACCTCCTGGTTCTCTTAACATCTCAATGTCACAAAACACGGAGCTTCAAACCTCCCAGAACAAACTAATTTGTTTGTTAGTCGGAGTCGACTCCGTCTAGGTCTAGGGCAACCCAATGCAACACATTTTGATGGCTCCGGGTAGAAGAAAATTGTAAGTACAGCTCTGCCCTCTATGCCCTCAGTGTCCATTTATTTAACTGATTACCTCACAAAGGTGAGCAACTCCCACAGCCACAACACTAGATGGAGCATAAATAATGATCTGGTGCCACCCACATTTAGAACTAATATGGGTAAATCCACTTTCCACAGCACTGCCACTCAGGTGTGGAATGCCCTTCCCCCAAAACAAGCAAATCACTGGCTTCCTTTAAAACCGGTATAAAAATTCACCTATAATTGTCAGCGGGTCAAAATGAGAGAAGGTGATTGCCCAACCTGCTTATACCCCCCTCCGATTGATATTTGTGTATTTCAATGTATTTGTATTTCATAGTTGTCTTTGAGATATCTCTATTGTCATTGTTGTGTTTGTGAATGAATGCATGGGACCAGAATGTGCTAACCTTTTAGACCAATGTGCTTTAACTGCACCATGTACTGTTTGCATTTTCTATTGTCTAATAAAATAATCAAACACTGAAGTGACAATTTAAGGATTTTTAAGACCTAAAAATCACACCTGTGTGAACTGAGCGGTGCAACTATACATGTATTGTTATAGTTACTGTAGTGTACTGTATTTAATTATTTTCTCTTCGAGAAATGACAGTTACCGTGTGGGGGTCCCCGGAACATCTAGACCCCCAGGAACACGCCCAGGTGGCCGGCCCAGTTCCAGTGACCGGTCGTGAAATGACAGTTACAATTTACAATTTACAATTTAGGCATTTAGCAGACGCTCTTAATCCAGAGCGACTTACATTTAGGCAAGAACAAAAGCATGGGAATACATCACATAAAAGCATTTATCATGAAACATGCGTAAGCTAAGAAGGTAACAGTGGAATATCTATATGATGAAACTATACATACACTATACATAATAAACTATACATATTCACTACTATGCTATACATATGTACTATGGCGTGCTATGACTATATACAATACAATTATAGTGCTGTCTACATAACATGCTATAAGTCTAAGTCAAATGCTATCTAAGCCAACAGAAATTCTATCTAAGGGGTTAGGGTAAGTGCTATGGGCCATGATGGAGTCTGAAAAGGTGGGTTTTCAGGCTACGGCGGAAGATTGGGAGTGATGCTGCAGTTCTGACTGCAATGGGAAGTGCATTCCACAGTTTTGGAGCCAGAAGGGAGAAGAGTTTGGGACGTGTGGAGCGTTGTCCCGGCGTTTTTAGTGAGGGTACTTCCAGTTTCCCTGCGTTGGCTGATCTGAGTGCGCGGGAGGGTTTGTAGGGTTCAATCATACTTGTAAGATATGGGGGAGCCATACCTTTGGTTGCTTTGAATGCCAGCATCAGAGTTTTGTATTCTGTGCGGGCAGCGACCGGGAGCCAGTGGAGGGAGCGGAGCAGGGGGGAGACATGTGAGAATTTTGGCTGGTTGAAGACCAAGCGAGCTGCTGCATTTTGGATCAGCTGGAGAGGCTTAAGTGCACATGCTGGTAGGCCAGTAAGGAGGGAGTTACAATAGTCGAGTTTTGACAAGACTGTTGTCTGGATTAGGAGCTGGGCTGATTCCTGGGTGAGGAACAGTTACTGTACCATGTTGCAGCTTTCCGTGCTCAGACACGTACATGCAGACATAGGGACAGTTACCGTGTGGGGGTCCCTGGAACATCATTCTAGACCCCCAGGAATGCGCCCAGGGCTCATACTGTAGTGTTAGTACTCTGTGCTGTACTCTACTGGCCACTTTAGGTGTTGCAGCTGTTGGTGCTTGCACACATACACATACATACTGTAGCTGCATAATGGAGCTGAGGCACCGCTCAAAAAGAGACCATTACTGCATCAAAAGTCAACAAACTACACTATTGGGGGGTCACAGCCTGAAAAGGTTGAGAAACTCGTCTACTCGGTCTGTGTAAGGACAGTTCAGAATCCTGTCTTTTTTTCTTTTTTTTAAGATATTTTTTTTGCGGCTTACGCCTTTTATTGATTTTTTAAGGGACAGACAGTAGGCTGACAGGAAACGGGAGAGAGATGGGGGGATGATATGCGGTAAAGGCCGTGTCGGGTTCGGGAGTCGAACCCGCGGCACACTGCGACTGGATCACCAGTCCGGTGCCCAGACCGTTACGCTACGGCCTGGGCCCAGAATCCTGTCTACCAGTGACATCGATGGTGAATCCAAGCTAATAGAAATGGCAGGATTGATATTCCTAGAAAGTGCCATGATCGCATTAATGAAAAATAAATAACGTAAAAAGAAAATCTTGGAAAAGTACTTCAAAGGTTTTGAAGTATTTTTGCTTTACTTTTTCAGCACTTTAAACTTCTACTCCACTACATCTGAGTCAAATATTACAAAATGTCCTGTCATGGGAAAAATAAATCTTGCAAATTAGTTCAGAAACACTTTGGCAGGACTGCAGGTTTAATTGGGTACTCCACATGACATGTTAACTTTTTACATAGATTTTTGATTTTTAACTTGCACATCAATAAATACAAACGTGTTTTGCCAATTATTTTAGGGCCCACTTGCAATATACTCATGGCCTGCCAGTGGGTCCCCACCCACAGGTTGGTAATCGCTGCCCTAGAAATAACAAATGCTTGCGGTTAATGGGTTGGATGGCAGTTTGACCCTCTGGCTGTTTTCATACAGTTTAGACAGGGATAGCTGAGTCTGCAAAATGTAGCTGGTAATCTGCATCCCGGTCCTCACTAAACAAGAAACCACACGTTCAATAGAAATATGGGTTTTATTGGTTTTAACTGCAATCTGTCATTACAAAAACAAAAAAAAGTAATTACTGTAGTGAACAGCAACGGCTGCTATAGGATAAATACATTCAACAGTTGCTTTTCCGTGTGTCAATCCTGTTAACCTTTTAAAATTCTGTACTACAAGAATATGCTTTAGGCTTTTATTCTCTTCTGTGTTATACAAAAATATGAAAGGCACTACATTTTTGGGGGTACCTGGAATGTATTGGTAGGCACTTCATGGGAAAAGTGGTCACAAAAGGAAACAAAACCCTAATGCATCATCTACAATAGATGACTAAAAGTGCTAGTAAGTGTGTGTACTGTGCATGGTCTTGTTGAACAGGCAAGCTTCTGTAATCAATTCAAATAAGAGCTTAAAAATTTGTAATTTACAGCAAAGAACTGCTATTAAAAAGGTGACTTGGCTGATCAAATAAGGGAATTAATCCCTGGCACAAAAAAAAAGAAACCAATGAGAAGAGGACTGTTACCCAAGCCAGTCTACATTCTGGATGTAGAAACCTGCAGCTTAGAACTGGAACAGGCATCAAGCCCCTGTGTCCATTGGGAACCCCTTTTATTTTAGCTAGCAATGCTAAACAGATGCTTGAAGACAAGAACTGGGTCACAGGCCTCACTGCCAAACAACCAATCAAAAGCCATTTGAAGCACAGTGCCCTTTTATCTAAAAGCTTAACCACTTAAACCCCTCTAGACTTTAGTAAACTGGGCCCGAGTTGGATCTGTACTTGGACCGCTTTTTTTTTTTTACATCAAATCTCTAATCAATCTTCACAGCTTGTAGATTGGCTAATGTCTCCCCCCACCCCTCCTCCCAGAATATGGATGCTGGGGTTAAAGTGGTTAAATATGCTCAACTTCTAGCATTTGGCACCACTTGACACTCGACACATGCAACAGTGCATTCTTTCCAATGAAAAGACTAAAACACAAAAACAGAGGCAGCACTGAAGAGAGGTTCCCAGTGGAGACAAACTAACACAGCAACAGAGAACCTGAAACCGCAGTCCCAACATGAGGGAGAGGAAAAATAAATTAAGGAAAAAAACAATGTCGTTGCATGTCGTTTAAATTAAGATTCACTTTCAAAATAAATCAAGTGTAGTTACAAAAAAAAAGAAAATGTCATTGCAGTATAATATATTAACTGTGAAAAAAATAACAAAAACAAGGTCTTCACAATCTTGCGATTAATACGGAAGATCATAATTTAACATAAAAGAAAATATATTCTATCGTTTCATTATCCAGATAAATACAAAATAAAAATGCTTAAGATCAGCAATAAATACATTTTGATAAGTTAAATAAGCAGTGACAAGAAAAACCCTTACTTTGAAGAGCTTTTTTTAAAATAAACTAAACAATAATAATATAACAATAGAATATTTGAACAAGGTGGAACTGACGAGAGAACTTTTCAGCTCAATTGACTAGTAAGTAGTCATCTCAGCCAAACAATTAAATTGTGGGAATTTATAGCATGAGCTTTATGGTTAAGGGTGGGGATATAGGGATATAGCTTACCTATTACCGTATTAATTACCAACATTTTACAGATAAACTGGTTCCCCTAAAACTAACCAGCTTGGATATTAACACCAGACAAGCGTTACATTCTGGCAGATGACTAATAAAAGTTTCAATTCGGTAGCCAAATCAAAATTAGTGGATAACATTTTTAGATTCAGCCGCCATATAAGAATTGAGTGGTGACATTTTTTGATTCGAATACTGGCAAGTAGACAAAAATAATAATAAAATCAAGACTTGTCTAATCACCCTGTTGATATCCAACATAAATGACCAGCAAGCCCCGACTCTTGACTATGGTGGTCCAAGCCTCCAAGGCACATAGCACCAAGGGAAATCTATCATTCATTCCATACCACCCCAACTATAAAGCAAACTGATCTGTTGTATCCCCTTATTTAAAATAAAAATCCATTCCACAATGGTTGGAGCAGAAATTTCAGTATGATTACAAGTGGAAAAAACGAACATCATGGTCCACCAGTCTTGGCTTCTTGTGTGAAAGACACCAAGGCATTTACAACTCAACCCCATTGTCCAATGATTTTCTATTGTTCAATTCAAAACATAAAATGGTGGTGACCCTTTTAAAACAGAGCACTGATTTGTCACAAGCCTTTGACGTTGCAAAGGCCAAGAGGTGTGTTAAGGCTGTGGCACGAGGCAAGTAATGAATGGCTGTCTGCTGATGTGCAACACACCAACAAACCAAGCACAGAGTCGTCCTTATTTGGTAGACACTCTTGAACTGCCTGTCCTATTGCCCAGAATAGATAATACTAACTACATTTTCATCTGATACACGAGCTACTTCACACCCTGCCTCTCATTCATTCATTCACCCATGGCACAGAATACAATTCTGAACTGGTTCTTGTGGTTTAGAGAGGGACTGGGAGGAGAGAGCGTCTTATGCCCAATGCTCCGTCGCACACCGGTGTTGTGTGCCAAAAATAGCCGATCGAGCTTATGGATCGGTTATATTTGGCATCACAATGTAAAGGTTTATGATGTGCAGTGTGGGGAGATGTTTTAAAGGTTCATCAGCTGGTATGGAAATGCATCTGAAGGTCCAGATGCACTTGGCTACCAGCGATTCAGAGAAGATTGTGTGTGTATTTGACTATGTGGCCACGTATGTGGAGAGATCATCACAATCCCTGAAGTTCACTGAAGACTGACAAAAATAGCCGATCCGTAAACTCACATATTGAGCTTATAGATTGGCTATTTTTCGTACAGGACACCATCATGTGACAGAGAATAAATTGGGCTTAAGAGGGTAAAGGGAGAAGGCATGAAGATCCTTGACAGAGAAACCAATCCGTCTTTTTCTTTTCTGATTTGACTCAGTGGCTACAACAATGCACAGAGCTGTCCGCTTCCGTTGTAAACAAGGCCAGGAGAGGAGGGGGGTGGTGGCGTTGGCAGGGGAGGAAGAGTAATCCCTCTTCCTCCATCAGGCCCCGGCATCCGGCCTTCCCTCAGTCATCAGAGATGGAGAGCCGGCTGAAGATGGGGAGGCGTCGCGAGGCGTCCAGGAGAGGGGACTCCGAGCCACTATGGCTGCCCAGGCTGCTTTGGTAGCCCTCCTGGTCAGACAGAGAGTCCGGGGGACTGGACGAGGTCTCAGACGCCGGCCGTAAGAAGCACAGAGGCGGGGCGGGGATGGCAGTGGGAGAAGGAGGGGCCTGGCCCTGCTGGGACTCGGTGATGATGGTGATGCTGCCGCCGAGGCTGGGGCCGAACAGGTTGGCAAGCTCCTGGCTGGAGTAAGTGAAGGGGTTGCTCTGCCACTCGGGCAACTCGTCAGAGAACAGGGGCGGGGGTGTGACCGAGGTGGGGCTGTCCTGCAGGCCCCCCGAGCTCGGGAACCCAGCGAAGCTGAAGCTGTGCTGGAGCCGTGGCCGCTCCAGCTTGTTGAAGGCGGAGAGGGGCAAGGCGTTGGGGGGAGGGGGTCCCCGGCGCTCCTCTGCGTTGTGGATGAAGTGACAGCGCGGCCCGTACGGGCAGAAGCCGATGGTGTGAAAGGTGCGGCACAGCTCCGTCTTGTACTTGGGGTGGCGGCTGAGGCTGCGCAGCTCGTGCATACCGTGGGCGAACTGGCACTTGTCACCGTACTTGCAGGCGCCGTTCTCCTCGAAGGGGCGGCAGAGCTCAGTCTTGTATCTGCTCGAGTTGACCTGACTTCCGCTTCCGCCTCCTCCGCCCATGCCGAGCACCGTCTGGCCCCCGGGCCGCAGCCGCTCGCCCGTTTCGGAGTACGAGCGGTCCCGGAAGAAGCGGTTCTCCTTGTTGCAGCTGCTGCTGCCGTTACCGTTCATTAGCAGGATTGCGGCGTCTGATTTCAGGCTGTTGATGAATTGGTTCTGGTTGAATTTGGTGTTGGGACTGGGGACGGTGACCGAGTGACGGCGCTGGAAGAGGCCTCCTGCTGAGGCGGCCCCCACCACCTTCCTGTCCAGCAGGGACCCTGTGGGGGGGCAGCAAGAGGAAGAGGGGCTGGCACCAGAGCAGGGGACAACAGTGCAGTGAGGTCCACTCAGTGTGTTATTGTAGTTCAACATCTTGTTCTGCGAAAAGAGGAGACATTTTAAATGTTAGACACTGTTGAGGGAAAACAATGCAGTTCACAGACTATTTCAGGTCTTCTGTGACCACAATGGATTATTTCCATGTGTTACAAAGTTAACCACTTTCAACCTGGCGCCCCCTATTTTGGGCATGTGATAATAGGCAAAATGCCACAAGATTGTTTTTTGTATCCTTTACAAAATTTGTGAAAATAAATGTACAACCTCACAACTTGTCGCACTGAGACACATTGGGAGCTTGTAGATCTACCATTTTATTTTTCACTATTCATAGTACGAAGTATATAGGGCTTAAGCGGTTAAACTGTTCACAGAGACTTGCACTGGTTTCCAGCTCAGGCTAAAAGTATGAGCAACATCAAAGTGTAAACAACCCAGGAGCCTTTGTGTATCCTAATGCACTGAATGAATGGAATTATTACATTAACCAGTACCAGTATGCACCATCGTTGCTTTGCAGCACATCGGTACAAACTGGTACAGGTTCAATGTTACATAAATGTGGACCATTTGTAACATAGGCCACTGTCAAATTCATCCGATTCCCTACTTCCCCCCTACTGTGCAGGGTGCAGTACAGTACACTTGGCAAAACTCCATGACCTCCGTGAACCCTGGTATCCGGGAAAAAAAAACTACACATGCTGTGATGTGTGTTCCATCCAGGATGCATTTTTGCAAAGGCAGCAAATATTTAACAACCCAAAACAAAAACGACTACCCACCCCTTCACTTGTTAAAGTCAGCTTCACCATAACATTTTCACAATCTTCTTCTCAGGAGGGCATGCCCGTGCAAGCAGACTATGAAGTTAACCACCACCAACAGATTGTATTCAAAATACCATATAGGTCTAGTTTAGACATTATACCACTATAAATAGAAACTGGAAAGTGTTTGCACTGTGCGACATACCCTGCACCTGAATTTAAATAATCTCGCTTTTTATTTTTGGCAAAATTAGCAGTTCAGGTTGCTTGACAATTAAGGTAAGCTTCTCTTACCCTCAGTTAATCATCTTGGTAATTAACTTTTGCATAAAGATATGTTGGCGCAATTAAAAAAAGGGCGCCTAGTGTTTATTTCAGTCATTTCACACTGGCTATCGTTCAAATGTTACGTACCGGTAGGCCATTATTGGGCGTTGTTAGTAGATCAGTGCTGTTAGTTTTCAGCAAGCGACACTGTCGCACGAAGTTGTACAAGATACACAGAATAGTCCACTTGCCAGAATGTGAACCCAGGCATGTTGAGTAGTTTTATGTTAGAAATGTTGAGTATGGGTCCCTACTAGCATGTAGAAACTGCCGGATGCTAACTTGCAAATGTTGAGCAATTTTCACAAGTGGCATAATATGTGACCATACCATTAACAACCTATAAGGGAAATAAAATCTAAATTTCATCATGCTTTAAGTAACATGCAACGTGTCAAACTAGGGGGTTTTCATGATGCTGAATCAATTCCAAGCATTAGTTTTGCACAAAAACACTCCTTGGGCTAGAAACGGCCATAGCCGTCATCACAAATGTGATGAGGTCAGCACATGGTGTGCCTATGGCCGTTTTTAGACCCAAATTATTTTTTTTGCTAAACCAGCAGTTCCCAAACCTTTTTGGCCATGCACCCCCTGTTTCCTCATGACCTAGCTGACGCACACCCCCCACATGGAAATATAAATTACATATAGAGATTAATTTCCTTTTTATCCACATATATGCACATAATATGAACCTGAATATGGGATAATATATGCAGAATAGGCTATATTCTGCATATACTTTCCATATATTGGCATATATTAATATATTTAAAATAAAACCATATCGCCTTTTCATGTCGCGCACCCCTTAGAAGGCACTCGCGCACCACAAGGGGTGCACGCACCACAGTTTGGGAACCACTGTGCTAAACTAATGCTTGGAATGGATTCAGCATCATGAAAACCCCCTAGTTTGACACATCACATGCTACATAAAGCATGATGAAAATGTGTTTTTTTTTGCCTTCTCTAGGTTAATGGTATGGTCACATATTATGCCAATTATGTTTCTACATGCTGGGGACCCATATTCACATTTCTAACATAAAACCTTGGTGTACTCAACATGTCCGGGTTCACAATGGGGCTCTATGGGCTGGCAAGTAGACTAGAAGGTAAAGAAATATCGCTTAAGAAATTATCTGCAGGTGATTGGAGGTTGGAAGCACTTTTCGTAAGTCACTGAACGGCCCTGCGTACCACCCGTTTCGCATTTTCACATAATGCAGAAGGCATTAAAAACGAGTGCTTCCAAACTCCAACACTTGGAAAAAGAATCACCTGCAGATACTTTGACAGAAAGTAGCTCATAACATGTCTATGGTGGATTGTTATGAAACAAAAGCTTGGCAGATTGAAAGAGGATAATTCAAGCTTTGCCCAGAGCTGCAATGTTGGTGAGTTTAACGTCGTTTAATACAAGCAGATCGCAAACGCAAAGTGGATGAGTGGGGTTTTCGTCGCTACTTTTTTAGTCGCTACTTTGACAAAGTCACCATGTCACTTCCAACAGAAAAGTGGCGACGTCACTCACGTCGACACTAATTTCAGCTGGAGACGTCATTTTAGGGATAGACTCGGTCCAAATATAATGTATTATTTATTAGCCCACAAGTAGCAGCACCTTATATTTCACCGCTTCTCTGCATGTTATCAAACCGTGCCACGTGAGATCGACGCCGACGGCATCGCGTTTTGAACAGTTTATCAACAGCGATCGATGCTCGTGCCTTGATTAATAAAACACCTTTGATCGGATGGACCGTTCGTTGAGTCGGTCCAACTTCCAAGCGTTGGCCGCTGATCGTGCTACTTTTTTCCGCCAACAGCGTGTCGATCTATCGGTGGGGGGTGTGTGTGTGGGGGGTGGGTGCTTGGATCAACAGTTAGCCAAAGTGAACATGCATGCAGTTGAACGTTAGCGGTTAAAAACATTGAAATCTTAACCTAAAAATCCAAATAAAATACCATCGTCACTTTTGTCCTTACATAACCGCCTAAGTCGGCCAGGTTGCAAAAACAATCAACCCCGGATAAAAAAAGACATTCTAAAACGTGATTTGAATGAAAACAGCAGGACTTGCTTCATGGCAGCAGCAGCAGCAGATCCATTTTATAATCTCTACAAAATAAGTCTAGTTTGGTTATTTTCTTTACCTTGTTGGAGACCTCACTGTATTCGAAGAAAGGCGAGAGGATAGTCGCTGTCATTTTGTAGGTTGGATTGTAGAAACTTGTGGTGGATGTGTGATTATATTAGTTAGTATAGATCCAGCGTCCCCGACTTGTTGCGTTCTGTGCCCTGCAGAGCCCCCTCTGTCCCGCGGCGCGTGTGCGCACTTCCTTTTCACCACGCAGACGCGCAGGGGCGGTGACGCGCACAGCGTGCGTGAAAGGCGTGCGTGTGGGAGGAGCTCTCTCAAAAGCCCGCGTCTGTACTTCGCCACACGACGGTGTCACTTGCAAATTTAAAATAATAAAAATAAAAAAGAACAGATCTACAAGATTACAACCCGTCGTGATTGGACACGCTGTGAGCTTGTAGATCTGTTCTTTTTGTTTTACTATTTTATTTTTTATTGATTGATTGATTTATTAACATTTAGCAGAATTACAGTACATTTCAAGCACAAACTCAATACAAAGACTGTTAACTGTGAGTGGACGACCCAATTAAGCATTACACTTAATTGTTTACAAGAGGGTCCACCATGTTCAATTCATCAAAACATTTAGAGACGTACAAATAGACACTTCTATATAGTCAAAGAACAGAACATGAATTCATCATAAAGGAAGCAAAAAGGGAAAAGAAACATATACAGTGAGGGGAAAAAGGGGGGGGGATTCAGATTTTACGGGGGGCCAGTTTCGAATTGCAGCCGTCCGTAGGTGCCCTTTGAGAGCGGTTTTGAAGGAGTCAAGGGATTCACACGTCTTAATGACTGTTGGTAGGGCGTTCCACATTTTGGTGGCATAGGAGCGAAAATAATTCATTCCCTTGTTTGTGCCGAATCTGGGTTGTACATGGTTTGTTGCACTCCCTCTGGTGTTGTGGGTGTGGACTTCGTTAACATTAAGGAAGTATTTAGACAGGTACATGGGTAAATTGGGTATCTTGGTGGTGTATCGAATCTTGTGGACCAGACCCATTGCAAGATGCTGTACTCTGTCGTCGACCCTAAGCCATTCCAGCCTGTCAAAGTGGGCAGGGGTGAGGTGGGTTCGGGGGGTGAGGCCAAGTAGGTGTTTGGGAGGTCTGGAGCCTTGTTTTTAGGGCCTTTGAGGTGCTGTGGTACCAAGAGGTGCATGCATAGTCAAAGAAACCTTGTACGAGGGCTCCTGTTAAGGTCTTTGTTGACCAGTGAGGAGATCCTGTAAACTAAAGCTACTGTACACTAGAGTATAATGATTGACAACAATGACGTGAATCCCCTTGTGCATGGTCCAAGAATCTGCAATCTGACAGATAGCACATATCTGTGTAAGCAAAAACATCAAAGTAGTATAGGCTAGTAGTGTAGAGTTATGTTGTGACTGGGTCTTGTATAGATTAGTGGTTGCATATTGACTATTTTGGCCCCCCCATGTCCTCCTCCTCTTTCAGATGCAGAAGTAAAATATTATAGTGATACAGTGGTAGCTGGCTACTAGTCCACTTGCCAGAATGTGAACCCGGACATGTTGAGTACCCTAAAGTTTTTAGAAATGTTGAGTATGGGTCCCCAGCATAAAGAAACTGCCAGATGCTAACTTGCATATGTTGGGCAATTTTCATAATTAGCATAATCATACATCTTTGAATGAAGATTGCAGCCCCTAGATGTGTCACAGAGACACATGGGAGCGTTCTACCCATTGCAGCCCAAATGTGCTGGCCTCATCAAATTTGTGATGACGGCTATGGCCATTTTTAGCTGAAGGAGTGTTTTTCGTGCAAAACAAATGCTTGCAATGGATTCAGAATCATGAAAACCCCCTAGTTTGACATGTCACATGCCACTTAAAGCATAATGGAATTTTGAAAATGTTGCCTTGTTGTCAGTGGTCAGCTTATTATGCTAATTATGAAAATTGCCCAACATTATGAAAGTTAGCATCCGGCAGTTTCTAAATGCTGGGGACCCATACTCAACATTTCTAACATACAGTAAAAATGTGGCACTGGCAAGTGACTATTAACTCTTTTAAGCCATAATGTCTCCACCAGGGGGGATACTCAGATATGTTCAGTTTGCAGTCTGCTCTGTGGCCATGGCTGGGCCCTGATGCTTATTGGTGTCAGATATGTTCAGTTTGCAGTCTGCTCTGTGGCCATGGCTGGGCCCTGATGCTTATTGGTGTCATGTCACTGCTGGTCTAGACAACTGCTTCATTTTATTTTCTGAAATTGGATTTTTAATTTTAATTAGCTGACTGAAGATTGTGATAGTTTAGCAAGGATCAATATGGTTTAAACTTTACAGGTTCACTCTCATTGATATCAGCTAATTTCATACTCATCTTGCTTTCTCACTTGACATAACATAACAGACCATAGCCTATGCACATTTCACCACTTCTGCCCCTCTCTCTCTCTCTCTCTCTCTCTCTCTCTCTCTCTCTCTCTCTCTCTCTCTCTCTCTCTCTCTCTCTCTCTCTCTCTCTCTCTCTCTCTTTCTCTCTCTCTCTTATTGTTTGTCTTCAGTTATTGCTTTGCGTCCTTGTATTATACTGTGCAGTATGTAGGAGAGGGTCCATACATACTCTCCATGGTTCCCATAGTTTCGCTGACCAACTTCATTAAATTTACCGGAATATGGTTTTCTCTTGGATAGAGTTATTGCGTTATTCTGGTTATGAGGTTTGTTTCTATCCTTGTATTACCACCACCACATAACAATATCAGCTCATTTTTTAAATACTCTTGGAGAATATGCCTTGCGAACCTCAGCTGTTTTCGTGCAGCCTGGCCTGCATAATTAGATATCAGAACCAAGCTTTGTAGGATTGGTTTAATTTAGATGCATTTACACAGTGCCTTAATCCAAAGTATTTTACAATGTGCATTCATTCACCCATTCACACACTGGTGGTGGAGGTAACCATGCAGGGCACCTGCTCATCAGGAGCATTTTGGGCTTCAGTGTCTTTCTCAAGGACACTTCGAGGGGGGGCTGCTTAAAGTAAACAAAAGACTATAGGACAGCCATAGACTTGCAGGCTGCCACATGATGTCACAAGTGAAAGTGTTGGAAAACAATTGAACTAGAATTTACTCTGATACAATATACCCCAAATAGTACAAGTACATGAAAAAGCTACCAGTACCAGTAAGGAGAGTACTAGTGGACTAGTCCACCCACCACAAGCAATGGAGGAAGCTGTGTGTGGCTGTGTTTTTGCTTGAGGCCTACGGAAATATCTCATATAACATGTCCCTTCCTTTTTCCACTGACATTTGTCTCTCTCTCTCTGGGTAACTTCAGAGCAAGAGAGCTATGTGTGGTAATTTAGTGGAGGGTGGGACAGTGGGACATTAATGCCAAGCCACAGGCCAAATGCCGCCAAATGTCGTCTGTGCATTGCTGATGGTTCAGACCAGTGCTTTTCAAACGTTTTGGTCCCAAGCCACACCAATGGGCAAGTAAAAATCTCAAGGCCCACCTTTATTCATAGTGAAAATAGACGATTTACAAGCTTATCTTTTAGATGAGCAATTTTCACTGGTAGGCCTATAGAATTGGTCTTTGTATTGGGATAATGTGTACACACAAAGTACTTATATAGTACATTTTATTGTAATTCATAACGTTTTTCATTTACTATAAAAACCTGCATCTCTCCTCCACCAGTTAGTCACCCCACGCCTCCATATATGGTCACACCTCATAACATCACACCTCCATCTATGTTCACGCCTCGCGACATCACACCTCCATATATGGTCACGCCTTGTGACACATCACCTATATGGCCATCTCCATATATGAAGATCACGACACTGATCTCATCTAACCCTGGATAATCGTACATGGAGAAGACTGGGTCATTTTTCACCCATTTACTATGAAAACCTGCATCTCCCGTCCGCCAGTTAGTCACCCCACGCCTCCATTATGGTCACGCCTAATGACACATCACGCCACCATATATGGCCATCTCCATAAAGATCACGACACTGACCTCATCTAACCCTGGATAACCATATATGGAGAAGACTGGATCATCACCTAGATCTGCATATATGGAGCCAGCCAGCAATCACATGTCGGTGGGAGCGCTTGGCCAGAAGATATCAAAGCTCTAATGATTGGCCAGTATGAGATGATCCGCATGATTATGTACGATGACAAGAGCGCCCCTCACTTCACACGGGTGTGATTTTTGGGTCAAAGACACTGACCTCATCTAACCCTTGATAACCGTACATGGAGCTGGCCAGCAACTCTACATCTGACCTCAAACCCTTATATCTCCATATATGGAGCTGACTTGTTCTGACATATGACGTATGACGCAGAGAGGCTAAAGCGGGGAAACGTTTTAGCTGTCAGACTCGCTGCTTTAGTCGTTGTCTGCATGAGAATCACTGCTCCAGGCCAGGGTACTGCTTTTGTTATATTTTATTAAAGTTAGAACATTACCACAGTGAATCACAGCATAGTAAAAGCGATTGCGGTCAACGAAGTTGGACATTCCCTGTTCACCCCCTCTCTCCTTCCATTCATGAAATGCCGCCTTGCGAACATCTGACTTTACTATGAGTGACGTAGGCTAGTAGCACGCGACACCACGTGGCCCATATAGCTGTCACCAACATTTACCCATCGAGCTGTCTAACCTGCCACCAACACCCCCCATGCCAAAGCGCCAGCACTCGTCCAGCAGTATACCGTCAGACTCCATCCTGATTGGCTAAGATTGGCTACCAAAATTCGCAGGAGTGTATGGTTTCAAACAAAATGCCGCAATTCATGAACACATCGTGTGATTTCCGTGAAATTGTGCACACACTAGGCCCAGGAAGAAATGCCACTGGAACATGTTTATATTACTCCTAAACATTTTATTTCTGTTTCTTTCTTTATCTCTTCCCAGTTCCCACTTAAATGCAATGGTAGAGCTTGTACGACGAAGAAATTCTCCCAGCTTTTTTTCTTCTTCTTTTTTTTACACCTGTGAACCTGTGATGTGACAATAAAGCTGAGTTGAGTTGATTTAGCTACGGCAGCACTTAAACGCCCAGCACAATCACGCTGGTAGCCAGACTAAATAGTTTCATGTTTGTTCTTTGGGTGGATAGCCTATGGGGCTTGTTATGCTAGTGACTGTAGTTGCTGGCAGAGTAGGCCTCTGCTTAGAACAACAGGCTGTCACAAAGGGAACTATTACCCAGCATGAGCTCCCAGGATTAATTGCACAAATTATGTTATTATGGTGTAAGAGCAGAACTTTCACCTTTCTGTAAGACTAGGAAGGAGGACATTGTGGCAATTAGAGAGTTTACGGTGCAGCTGTAACGATGGCTCTTATCAAGGGACAACGACCAGCAGTAGCTGAGATTATAAAGTCACCCAGTTGTTGTATTCAGTTTATGCACTATTCAGTCATAATGAATAATAATAATGTATATAATATGTTGTGAACATTGGTCGTCATAAAAGCTAAATTTAGATCTCTGGACCGCATTGTGATATTCGGGTTGTTTTGCATTTCCAGGGAGCCAGTAATTCAATTTGATAAAACCACACTGAGAGCCTTACTCGGCCTTGCTTTAGCCTTATGCATCCAGGCCCTGCTTCTTCCCTCACTCCTCCAATATCCAATACTCAACCCCAGCACTTGAGTCAACGTATAGGTAGGCCTATTCCTTGTCAAATAATACTCAACTACAGGTGAAAGTTCTTTCAAATTTGTACTTTTTCTCAAATAAAATAATTCCAAGATT
Organism: Protomyctophum parallelum; assembly: GCF_964188405.1. Lineage (NCBI taxonomy): Eukaryota > Metazoa > Chordata > Actinopteri > Myctophiformes > Myctophidae > Protomyctophum > Protomyctophum parallelum. The sequence goes on from NC_139717.1 coordinate 34,898,445, forward strand.
TTCCAGATTTTAAAAACAATATAAATGATAGTGAAAATAGCAGATCGACAAGCACATGTGTCATGTCATGAATCTGCAATGTTCTAAGCTTGTAGATTTGATCATTCGCATTTGACATATGCCGTAAGTTCTTCATAATGTACTTTTTCCCTTCCTAGAAATGTAGCGCATATAGGAATAAGTAAAGTACAAAACAAAAGTACATAACAGTGCTCAAGTAAATGTACTTAGTTACTGTCAGTGTCCAACACTGCCAATCTCCCACACCCACAGTGATCTCTACAACCCTGGGCTCTCTCACTCTCCAAGAGAGAAGCCATGAATCCTCAGGCATAGACGCCCAACTGTCGACATGGCTTCGTTTTGCAACACAAAGTAGACCTGCGGTTTATTTTCTTTTTTAAATCTCTTTTTCTACCCATGCTGCTGCAACTTTATTTTTTCTGGTCTGTTTGTTGTTGTAATGCGCCAAGCTTAAGGTCTGTATGCTTTTGATGGGGGGGAGCAAAGGAGGCAGAAAGAGAGAGAGGAGAGAAAGTGTGAGAGTGGAGGGGGGTTATCTGTTCGAAGAGGCTCATGTATGATTTATTTGAGTTCATACACTATGGTATGTTATTTCACAAGGGGCCCATGGCAAGATAAGCCCCCCTCCGCTCAATTTCATGATTGATTGAAGCACTTGGCTGGTGTTTACTGAATTGGATGCAATCTTTTTTCCTTGTCTTTTTTAGCTCGGTCCTCCTTTGCGTGCAGGGTGTTTTCTCTTTCCCATAAATGAAGGGGAGATGATTGAAAGGCAGGAAAGAGGCTTTTAAGTTATTATGCAAGGAAGTTTTTCTTGGTGTTGGGTCCCGAGAAGGCGCCAAGATATCTTCCAGTGTCAGTCGAATAACATTGAAAAAGGGCCCAGTTACAAGTGCCATGTCAAGTCAAGTCATGGAGTCTGACTTATTTTTAATCATGTGAAACCATGCATCCTTATTCTGGGGTGAATATTTGCCCAAACTAGCCGATTTACACACTTACAACGTGATGCTTTGTGAGCATAGCATATATAGCTATTTTCAGCGAAGTGAAGAGGGTGAAAAGTAGGGGGCCTAGTATAGACCCCTGGGGTGTTTTTTGTCAATGAAGTACAGGGTTTAACAAACAGGCTTGAAGTTGAAACATTTGTTTTGCAGAGAAAATAGCATACAGATTCGATGTCAGGGTGGCTAAGAGGTTAGAAAGAACATACCTCAGCCAAATGGTCACAAGATCGAGTCCCAGCGCGACTGCATGTCCTTTTGAGCTCTGATGTTATTGTAAGATGTTAAATGCTAAATGGAGAAATGTCTGTGACTAGTGATGGATTCAAGCACAAGAAAGAACAAGCGCATAAAAAAAGAAATTGCACAATATGGAGACTAGAGGTTGTGTTTGTGCAGGAACAGAAATCTCCCACCACACAAACACACTCACTCACAAACACAAAATCACACACACACTCACACACACGCACGCACACACACACACGCACACTATTACTATACTTTTGAGGACATCAGAATCTTAGGACATCAATTTTATGAATGGCAATTATTTTGCCAATATTAGCAATAACCCTGAAGCCGAAATCTACAAGCTCACAATCACAATGTGATGCCACGGTTATAAAAAACAACAACATGACCCAGATGCACAACTAAGCATGACTGTAAATCTAACCTCTAAGAATCGTTTTGAGGACCAGGAAAATGGACACACACACACACACACACACACACACACACACACACACACACACGCGCACACATACATGCACGCACACACGCACGCACACAGGCAGACCTGACAAAGACAGAGTGACGACTGGAGACATCTGGAGATGTGTGGTCCATATCACTGCTAGCTCTGTTTGCTTTAGCTCAGACCACTCAACCAGAAAGAAACATACCCCCCCCCCCCCCCTCCCCAAAAAAACCCAGCCACCTCCTTCCCCCCCCCCCTCCCCCACACACACACACACACACACACACACATAGGACTTTGGGGGGGGGGGACTTTGGAAATCCAAACTTCATAATAACCACCGCTATTAGCTCCATACAACAGGTTGTATATTTTCCACTGAGGAAGATGTTTTTTGTTGAAGCTAAAAATGCATGGCATGTCTTTTGACCGCTAATGTTTAGATACGCCTGCCATGCACACCATGCACCCTACGGCCCTATACACACACACACACGCATGCACACACACACACACACACACACACACACACACACACACACACACACACACACACACACACACACACTATGCTATTCTCCATCAAGACCCATTCATTCCAGTCAGTTCCGCCAAACTACAGATGTTTCCCCTCTATTCACGCACGCACGCACGCACGCATGACGCATGCATGCATGCAGACACACACACGCACGCACGCACACACACACACACACACACACACACACACACACACACACACACACACACACACACACACACACACACACACACACACACACACACACACACACACACACTCACACTGAGTGGAGTATAATACAGTAAGTACTTACACACTGCAAGATCATGAGTCATAACTTAAGTGTAAGAGTGTAAAAATAAACTCCGGATTTTGCAGTGCACATGAGCACATACACACACACAGGCACTCATAAGGACTTGTGTGTTCAAGCACAAATGCTTGAACACACAAGCACTTGCATACTCATAGTGTGTACACACACACACACACACACACACACACACACACACACACACACACACACACACACACACACACTCAGGCAGTGAGAGACAGGAGCAGTTGCATGAGGGCGTTTCATAACTTTGCCTAGAGGAATGTCAGTGATTTGGAGATATGAAACATATGACTAAAGCCAGAGGAGGAAACACAGCAGGAAAAGCCAGGGAGGCATTTGTCAGAGTGCTGTTGCAGAACAGACGGAAAGAAAACATTTTTACTAAAGCACAATCGTAAGAGTCAACCAGAGAGTTATTTTATTTCATTACAAGTTGAATCCAATATTAATCGTATAATCTTGCGTATGGTATACTGGTATAGCTGTTGTTACACAGTCTTGTGGACCATGTCGTCAATGCTTCTACCAGTATGAATGACAAATAAACCAGTTTTTTCTTAATTGTTCACTTAAATCCTACTTCATACAACAAATAGCGAAAATAGCTGATCTACAAGTTATTTTCACTAGTTTTTAAAACATTTGAAAATGTTTGAATATCTTCGCCTGTAATAGCATAAACCAAAATTGGGGCACCAGGGTTAAAGGTATATTCAGTGATTTCACTCAAAAAACCTTAGGTTTCGTTTTTGGCTGTGGGACCCAGCCTTTCGTCCAATCAGGATAGAGAGTCAAAAACGAAACCTAAGGTTTTTTGACCCCCAGGGGTTAACTGGGGACAGGGAGGAACTCCTTATATGGCCAGCACACTCTATAGTAGGGAGGATTATCAAAACAAAAAAGTAAGTGATATTTGAATTAAGTGAAATCACTGAATATACCTTTAATTGATTAGACAACCACTCCAGACTTTATAGGAAGTAAATTGTATGGAAAATTGCAATGAGGTGTGAGTTTGTGAGAAAGAGAGAGACTTGGAGGGGATTTCTTTTCTAAATACACTTGGCTCTGACTTTGGAACACCATTTGCAGAGAGCGCTGGAAAGAGCGGTAGTGAAACGGGCATAGAAAGACAGAAAGAATCACAGAGGGAGGGAAGTGTACAGAGACAGACTTGTATAGGAAGCAAAAATTGCAGAGAGAGGGAGAGAGAGAAAGTGTGAGAGTTATGTGGAAAGAGAATGAGCCGGAAAAAAAGCAGTGACAGGAAGAGAATTGTGCAGACTAGAGAGAACTGCGTGGAAAGAGACAATAAGGCCAAAGTAGATGTAGAAAGAGAATGAAAGAAGTGGAAGATAAGTCCAGACGGGGCCTGAGAATGAGGGAGAGAGCCGTTCAGAGCTCTGGTGAAGGACTTGCAGACTTGTGTCCGCTGTGTACAGGATGTGGGGCAGAGAAAGTGCGCTGTCACGCCTGAGGAATGTTGAGGGGGCGCTCAGCTCACCCGGTGTGACTACACTGTTTTTCACTGCTGTAATCTGAGGAAGCTGCACGTATATGTGTTGGCCGCATATCATGCTGGCCGGGGCCAGGGACAGGCCGCGCTGGAGCAGGCCAGGATAAGAGGGACAGAGGGCAGAGAGTGGTGGAAGAAGTACCGTAATCTTTTGCAAGTAAAATGCCTCAATTCAAGTGCATCAAAATATGCTTAAAGGACCAAAGTAAAAGTACTAAATGTATTGTAGATCGGCATTTTAATAGCCGGGTTTTAGTGGTTAATGCCTGTTTTATAATAATGATCTAAGGCCCTGTTTAGACAACAACATTCTCTATAGAGAAAATGGCAAATTAAAAATGTAATATTAGATGGGCCTGCAACACGTACCATGCCTGCAACAGCGTTTTCCGGGGTTGAGGACGCCAAAAAGTGAAACCTCCAGAAAGTCCAGAGTGGAAATCTTTGAAAACGCTCCGCATCGCGTCTCCATGTAAACAGGCAATACGGGGGAAAGCGTGAAATGCATGATGTCATGGCTCACGTCAGCTCACGCTGCGTGAGCTATTGCATCGGTGTAAACAAACAGCTGTGATTGGAAGTAGAATGGAAGTGGTTCTAAACATGTGTTCTATCTGGCCGTCACCACGTCACCTATCCACCTGGCATGCACACTACAGCATTTTCAATCACTGTTGCGTCTGTGTGTGTTAACTCTTTCTGTTCTTATGGTAAATGTGGCCTAAGTACAATATTTGAGATATAGGGGAGTAGAACGTATTGCAAAATGGACACACTCTTATACATACTCGACGTGAAAGTATCTCAAAACTCAAGTAAATGTACTTTGTTACAGGCCAGGCCAAGAGGGGGGGAGAGAGAGAGAGAGAGAGAGGAAGGGGAGAATGCAGGGGTCACACTGTCACATATTGTGTAGAGAGAGAGACAGTCCTAGATTTCATTACTCCGTCACTCGGCGGCGGAATTGTAAACAAGCCCCCTTAGCTCCTTGGAGGATTTACGGAGCCGCTGAAATGGAGCCCTGACCCCTGCATTCCACCGAGTGGTGCATTCTGGATAGGGGCTGCCCCTCAGGACTCTTGAGATTTACTTCCCCTCTGGCCAGCGATCTGTCTGCTTGTCTGGGCTTTTCAGCCTCGTTAAGCCTGGTTTGTACTTTGTCGTGCGAGGGTGTCACACGCGTAAAACAGCAGATCCCCAAGCTTGTGGATTGGCTATTTTGTGGTGCACGACGTCGTCGGGTGGCAGCTAAGAGCGTGATTTAGGCATTCACCTTACAATCAGTTACAAGGCATCAGCCTACATTGTAGCTATGTCCAGTTGTTTTGTCTGCACTTCAACACTTTAACCCAGGTGACAGTCCATTGTTTTGAGGCACCATTCTATTGTAAACCTAAAGAGCTATGTGATGTACAGTATAGTAGAAGGTAGCAGTCAATGTGTCAAAACGTTTGATTTGAAAGCGTGGCAAACTTAATCAAATTTCAAGCCCAGTGTGTTCTCTTGATTTATTTGCAGTCTGAGCTATCTTATCTCTTTTTCACACTAGTTATTGAACAAAGCTTGGCATAAGAATTTGATCATCTATACCTGCTGACAATGAAGCACCTTGAACCCAAATGACCGGTAAAGGGGAGAAATGTACCAACCACTGCTCAGAATTCACCACCATATGTCTGGTGGCTGGCGTTAACTTCCAGGTCTGACAGTGATCATTACTTTGTACATTTCTAGCCCTGCTGCAACCCCGGTTAAGCAAACACCACGGCTGGGAACTGACGCAACCAGAGAGAGAGAGAGAAGAAAAAAAAACTCCAAACATATAGACGATGTAATGAAGATGAAAACATTGAAACAATACCGGGGTCTTGGCCCTCTCCTTGCTCATTTTTTTAGCAGCTAGCACTCATAAATGTCTCTCAGGCCGCTGCGAGGGCAAATATCCAATAACCACAAATAGCCCCGGGTCAGGCAATAACCCTTTCCTGCATCACATTCTCCTGCGTTGCCTCAGATACTGAGTGTTGAGCAGTTTCATGGGGTCAAAGGTTTTCAGGTCATATACTTATTATGAAGGACTTGCTTGTGTGTACACGCGCACACATACGCTGATAAGGTATTTATAGAGCTGTTGAAAGTTAACAATTCCCCTTAGGAGCACACAGTCGCTCTCCTACTGACAAAATTATTTTTACTTTGCATTTTTACCCCCCCCCCCCCCCCAGCCCCCCCCACACACACACACACACATACATTTGCAGTCAGAACTGCAGACTCACCCCCCATTGTTCGCCACAGTCTGAACATTCACCTTTTCAGGCTGCACCACGCCTCCCAAGCAGTCTTGTATGGCCTTGTCACATGTTTTGGATAGATTCTGGCATACTATGCAGTTACAGTATGTTGGCAAGTAACCAACATATATGCATAGTTTGTGTTAAGAAATTTAGATGGCATGTTGTTAAGAGAATATAGGTTTTATGTTTGACTGGTATCCTATACAGTATGTAGCACTGCCCCTTTAAGGGTAGTGTGTAAAAGGGTGACCACGTTTGAGGCCTTATGTTTGTAATAGCGTATTCGCCGTATTTTGATTTGATTGGTTTATTTGCTGTGTATGTTTACTTCAGAGGACCCAGTAGGACCTGAAGCCTTCACCCTATACCTGTCCTTTGGCTCAGTCTCACTTTTAGACTTACAGACCCAAACATGCGCTCTGTGACACACGCTCATGCTTCCGCGGAGCTTCGCAAGGAATTGGTCAGCTGACTGCCACATCAGCCAATGACATGTGGGTCTTGGTCAGCTGACTGCCACATCAGCCAATGACATGTGGGTCTTGCACACACTGAATACACCCACATAGTAAAGCAGCATATAACCCCTTGAGTATATGTATGCGCCCTTGAGCACGGCATGATCTCCCTTAGTATATCTGACTGAACTAACTCTGCAAGCTACGTATCATAAGGTAAAGAACCTAAGAAGCAGGCCGTACACACGTAACCATAATGCAAAATGTATTTAAAAAGAAAAATCTCTGAAGAAGACCTTGCTAGTTCAAAAGGTTGGTTTCTTTTCAAATACATTTTGCATGGTGGTGCGGCCTGTTTCTTTACCTGCCTATTGAAAAAGAGACCCTGGTCTCAATGGATTTCCTTGGAATAAAGGTTTCAAATCAATCAATAAATCAATAAAAAAAGGTCAGAATAACTTTGTATTGTTTTGCAGTGACCCTTCCATTCTTTCTAAGGGGATGTGTGGACCCAAAACATGCCAGGAAAATACCCCCACCACTGCATAATAGAGCCACCTGACTTGTTCACTGTAGGGGTCAAGGCCTGCACTGTTCTCTTGGTGTACTGTACACCACGCATGCACATCAGTTTCTGTACACGATTGTCTATATGGTTTTTGCAACACTAAACTCTAAAATGTGCATTTGTCTCTGTAATGAAGGGTTTATGGTTATGCTCTGCAAGCCCACTATAACACACCTCTCTATGTAGTTGTCGAAAGACTGTTCTCGCTGACACAGTCCGACCACGTCCTGCTCTGACATCCTCAGTCACCTGAGGAAGTCGCTCTTCTGTTATTCTTTAAATATCACAGTCATCAAAAGTGAGCTTCCGACGACGGTTTCCAATTTACTGATGTCTTTCCCACAGATGGAAATGCAGAAACAATGTCCAGTTGAGCAGTCTTGGTCTTGGTGGCTGAAGCAACTGCTATTCATGCCCCAATAATGAGCCCTTTTTCACACGACTGAGATCTTTCCCCCATACCAGTAAATGTTTTCTTGCCAAGGACCCCCAAATTGATATATATTTGGCCGCGGACCCCATAGGCGGGGAACCAATATGGAGCCGGTGTTGGTTTCCAGGGCTAGCGTGCATCCACACCTCTATGCCGTGGAAAGGGAGCGTTCTTTCACGCTATACGATAAACAACTGAGCCATATTTTATACTAAGGCTATTTGAAAAAAGCTGATCTACAAGCTCACAACGGTCGCTTGTCGATCAACTGTAGTATAATACTGCAGTAGGCTACTGTTACTTTTACTTAAGTAAAAAAAGATATCCGAGTACTTCTTCCACCACTGTCACAGAGCATGATGAGGTGTTAATTGCGTAATAGACGGCTAGCGCACACAGTTTGCGCGGTGCTCTGTCTTCCAGCATAGCTGACTGTAACCATTTTCAAAAGAAAATGCCTAAATGTCTTTGCAGTGGTAGAGCAATTAAAGCATGAAAATTACTGTTCCACTGGGACTTGTTTACAAGATCCAGTAATCAGACACCAAATGATTACATTTATGTTGATATATTATATGATATATCAACACTGAGTGATTGTTGTTTCTTCTAACATGGAGGATAAATGGCATTCTAAGCATTCAGTGTACAGCAAGGCCTCCATTCCAGTGTCTCAACTTTTTCACCTCTACAAATGAATATGTATAATTTAGCTGCGGACCCCCATCTGAAAATATCTTGTGCCAGGGACCTCCCCATACAAGATTTGTGGTGTTAAAGTGTATACACAATATTCTAAATCATTCACATTTTGCAAGATGTTTTGAAAATAGCAGATGTAGAAATGTACAATGCGTATCACTTACCCTGGCCTACCTTTAATTTAACAGACCTTTACACACACACACACACACGCACACACACACACACACACACACGCACACACACACACACACACACACACACACACACACACACACACACACACACACACACACACACACACACACACACACACACACACACACACACACACACGTGTGAAGAGAGTAAGCCACCTTTTTCACCTCTAGTACTTGGCATGAAATGGTTTCCTGAGCACACAGATGTGATAGAATTCCTTCCATTGAATTCACCATGAGCTAAAACCCCTCACTGAAGACACGCACGCACGCACGCACGCACGCACTCACACACACCCACACACACACACTAGTGTGCTTGTGTGTGTGTGTGTGTGTGTGTGCGCGCACACGCGCGTGTACACATGCACGCACAAGTATAACAGTATACAATTTGGTGTGTTATTTACTTGCATATTATGTATATAAGCAAAGTTTGGTATAGTGCTTTCATAGGTCTTTAAGGAAGTGAGGACTGATTTGTTTTCTAAGCCTGTGGGCAGTGATGATGATATCATAGTTGGCTCAGTTCCTCACTTGTTTCCTGTCATGTATGATATAATATAGTCGACCGCTATCAGATATCACTGTGTTTTGACTCAGCTCTGACCTTGGACCGCCGCAATTTCTTTATTTGTTCAAGATACACACAGTTGGAGCCATACGGTGTATTTTCTTAACGTTTCATTAGTCACCACCTTAGTCACCAATGCCTTAATCCTTTGTCCTCTGACTGAATGGGGGTGTTTAGTTTTTTTGTAGAAGATTTTTAGATATTAAAGGACAACTTTAGTTTTTTTCAACCAAGGTTCATGTTTTAGGTTGTTATTAGAGAAACTAAAAGGTGAGTGTTAATTTTCTTTCATTTGCTGCTTTCTTTAGTTTGGGGGATTTTAGCAGTTTTTGACAGGGGCGATTTATCTTTTTATTATTTACTATAGTCCTAATAAACCCCAAGAAATTTCATCTGGCCACAAAAGATCACAGGGTCTACTGAATGTGACAAACTGACATATTGAGCCTATGACACACAGTATAAGCCTTCCCCCAGTAGGCTACCTTCACATTCAGTAGATCCTGTGCTCTTCTGTGGCCAGATGTAATTTCCTGTGGTTTATTAGGACTATAGTAAACCATAAATAAATAAATCACCATCAAATTTGGTAAAAAAATACATATTTAGCCCCATGCTCGAATGCCCCCGCCCCCCTGTCAAAAACTGCTAAAATCCCCAAAACTAAAGAAAGCAGCAAATGAAAGAAAATTAACACTCACCTAAAAGGTGAGTGTTAATTTTCTTTCATCTCTAATAACAACCCAAAACATGAACCTTAGTTGAAAAAAAACTAAAGTTGTCTGTGGGCGCGGCCAGCCAGTTAGGCTTCATGAAGACACCTGTTTTCATCATCATGTTGGTTAAGTGATAGTTCAGCGAGGGGGTTTCAAGCTCAGAGTGAATTCAATGGAAGGAATTCTGTCACATGTGTCTGTGTGCCCAGGAAATCATCTCATGCCAATTTGAGGTGGAAAAAGGTGGCTTTGTCCTTTGCATGATTCATCTGTTTCAGTGGTTTTCAAACTTTTTGTGTCCAAGGTATACCAAAAACGTAAGGGCCCGTAATAATCTCACGGCACACCTGTGTTCATGTGTTGAGATTCATGGAACCTGCCGAACACATTGAACACGTGTAGCACGTCTGATCACGTGTTTTTCACTCTTATCACTCTTATCTTTTTTATTTACCAACGCCGAATTTAAAAAGTTGAACTATTTAAGCCCTATGAGAAACATGCAAAAGAGCTGATCAACAGCAAGTTGCCACTCACACACAGGGGTCGTCACCGTCATGGCTTGTGGTGGAACTCTCAGAGTTTAGGGGTCCTTGCAAATAATAAATCATTGTCATACATTCTGAAGAAAACCTGGATACTTGACATTCAGTAATTGGATCTTCTGATCAAAAACAAATTTCCAAGGACAAGACCAAGTCTTTGCCACAGACACATTTGTCCGTACGGACATATTGATGCCCCCTACTCCCATGTGACCGCCACTAATTTGCCTACCGACTAAACAGATCCATAGATTATGCCATGGCCACGAATAGCACACACACACACACAGCCCTCTCCCACCTGGAATAAAACTAATATGGTGACTGGTAGACTATGTAACAGTGGTGGAAGAAATAGGCTACTCAACTTAATAAAAGTAGCATTACAACAATATAAAATGACTCTGTTACAAGTAAAGGTTCTGTATTGTATTCACATGTGAATCTAGAAAAGTACAAAAGTATAGGCATCAAATTGTACTTAAAGGACAACTTTAGTTTTTTTCAACCAAGGTTCATGTTTTAGGTTGTTATTAGAGAAACTAAAAGATGAGTGTTCTTTTTTTTCCATTTGCTGCTCTCTTTCATTTTAGAGATTTTAGCTGTTTTTGACAGGGGGGCCGGGGCATTCGAGCATGGGACTAAATATGTATTTTTTTACAACATTTTATAGCTATTTATTTTTTAATTATTTACTATAGTCCTAATAAACCCCTGGAAATTTCATCTGGCCACAAAACATCACGAGATCTACTGAATGTGTCAAACTGACATTGAGCCTATGACACACAGTGTGGCTTCCCTCCAGTAGGCCTCCTTCACATTCAGTAGATCCTGTGATTTATTTGTGGCCAGATGTAATTTCCTGGGGTTTATTAGGGCTGTAGTAAATAATAAAAAAATAAATCTCCATAATATTTTGTAAAAAAATACATATTTAGCACCATGCTCGAATGCCCCCGCCCCCCTGTTAAAAACAGCTAAAATCCCTAAAACGAAAGAAAGCAGCAAATGGAAAAAAAAGAACACTCATCTTTTCCTTTCTCTAATAACAACCTAAAACATGAACCTTGGTTGAAAAAAACTAAAGTTGTCCTTTAAAGTACCAAAAGTGAACGCAGTCACTGTCCCATTGGAGGTTTCAAAATGTATACAAATCTATTTAAAATAGCAGATCTACATGCTCGTGAGATCTTGTAGATCCGCCCCCACGCAAGTGCTTATCATGGTGGGGCGTCCCCAGTTCAAATATGATTTTGGGGGATAACTACCTATAAACAATAGAGCGGGAATAGGGAATCTCCACCAGGCCGAAGGCATGTGGAGAGAGTATGTTTTGCACTCCGTCCGTGTGTGTGTGGTGTGTGTGTGTGTCTGTCCGTCCGTCCGTCCGTCCTTCCGTCCGTCTGTTACCAGCTAGTCTCCGGCACCGTTGGCCCGATCCATGCCAAACTTTGCACACACACTCCCTGGATGCCAACGACAAACCTCTGCCCCAAATATTCCACAACGGCCTGTTATAGCGCCACCATGAGGCTGATTTTGGCAAAACACATTGTAACCTCTGTGCCCAGAGTCACATTGTTTCTATGTATTTTTTGTTTGCATGGCTCCATTTTGATGTATTTTATTATGTTCTACCAATCCGCTACTCTATGACATTTTGCTATTTATCCGCTGGACTATATGCCACAAGAAGCCAGTGAGATACATGTGTTGCTATGGCAACAAGCAGTGATTGAGAGACCCCGCCCACAGCTCACCTGGCTGATGGAATGATGGGCAATCACAATGTTTGGGGCCACCTGGAGAGTTTCACTCTGTCAGTCCAGAGTGGAGGTGAACAGAGAGAGTGAGACAGACAGTCTATATACTGAGAAGCAAGAGGATTTATCCCAAGTCTTGCTGTAGTCGTTCGTTGGATCGTTTGGATTTATACCATTGGAGAAGGAGAACTTTCTTTCCATTTTTGGATTATTTCCCTGGAGTTTGGATTTCGATTAAGGACGGACTTTGTGGAACATTGTAAAGTGAGGTAAGAGGAGACTTAACACTACACACAGCATTGACTGGTTTCCATATTGGATTTATTTTTGGACATTTAAGTTTAGTTTCAGACAGTGCCAGGACACTTGAGATTTCCAGTAAACCCTTTTGAGGCAGTTTTATTTTATTTCGATTTCATTAAGTGAATATTTTGTTATTAAACTTTGCTTTTGATTGATACAGTTAAACTTATTTACTGATTCCTTTAGTGATTTGTATTCTATACTGACCCACCACCTCCCTCATTTAGCTATAATTGAGTCTTCAATTGTTATTGTCGCAACCGTTATAACATTTCTGTAGATTACTCATACACATTTTATCCATACATCACACAATTCGGTTACACTATCTCCATAGTCATGTGATCAACACAGATCTGCACCAATTCCCATCTTCCATCCTGATTGGCTTCCAAAGCTCACATGATTAGTCCGTTTCGAACAAAATGCCACAAATCACAAACACAACAATTTCCGTGAAATTATACGCTCACATTTCCACTAGGCCGAGGACGACATGCTACAAATTATTTCCCCAAATCAGCCTCACGGTGGTGCTATAACAGGGCAATTCCTGTTTTTACCTATAACTGCATCATCTGTGTACAACTTATATACACACTCCCTAGAGGCCATGGAAAATCATTTTCCCTACATCCCTCCACATCTGCCGGTTATAGCGCCACCATGAGGCCGATTTCTGCAAAACTCATTGTTTATATTAGTCTCACAGATTTCATCCAAATCTCACACAAATCGGTAAAACAAACTTAACGCCTTCCGCGCCACAGGAGATATTCGCAGCGGTATGTATAGGTACTTATAGTTCACAGATTCAGAAGCCCTCAAAGGAAAAGAGGCCGTCAAACGGCGCAGATACGATGTTACCGAGGATATTTATGGCCGCGTTCCAACATTCCCATACGAAAATATAGATACGCACAGGGACCCTACATAAAGTGACATCCAAATTTCAGAAAAGCTTTACGGAGGGTTCCGAGAGGGGCTACTAGAATTATATCCTCAGAGATGCTATGAGTGTTCTAGCTCTGCATTTCCTCAACAAAATGAAGAAAAATACATTTTTATATTACTCCTAAACATTTTGCCAAACATCACACACACTCCTTTCCTCCTGGTGGAGACCTGGTCCTGTGCCCAGAATGGCACTTTTTCTAGTTCCACATGGAAAGGGACCCATAAGGCCACTGGAAGCAGATTGCTAAAGAGCTTCTTAACCTGGACAAGCTGGCCAAAGCAAAGAAAATTTAGTTTTTGTTTTCCAAAATAGCAGATCTACAAGCTCATCATGTGGCACAAAGTGACATGCTGTGATCTGCTATTTTGGAATAGCCAAAGTATAAAATATTATATGGTTAAAGAAGTGGTTAGAATGATCATGCTGCAAACTAGTTTTGCGGGGCTCCCGAACCCCACTTTGAGAACCAATGCTTATACCACAATTTGTCCCAAACAAGCTTAAAGACTTGTTTTTATTGTAGTTGTGGGTGGCATTGTGGTAGGCATGGTACAATGGGAGCAACATTTATGACAGAGGACTCAACAGCTTCCTCAGTCTCTAGAGACACTTGCCGTCCCAAACCGTTATGCTCAAGACCCAAAAGGGAAATGTGATGTCTCCCCGGGACCAAAGTAGTGAAAATAAACAATCTAAAAGCTTATGAGGCACGACGCCAATATACTGCATCTTCTATTTTCACAACTTCTTAAAAGTAGTCCTTTGATTTCACAAATTTCTTAAAAAAAGATTATTGACTTATTTTCTTCTTATTTGTGATTTGTTTGTGTTCTTATTATTCTTTAAATTGTAGGAAATTGAGATTGATTCGCAACCCAAACACGGGTCCCAGTGGTTGGGAAACTATCTGTGTCTTGTGTGGAGAGTGGACATTGTCCTCTGGTCCAGTGAGGCCATACTAAACAGTCGACCCCAACATTTCACAACATTTTGCCTCTCTTGACCCTCTGTAAGCTGATAAACACAACCGCTCACTTCACTATCACTATTAACTAGAGTGTGAATTGCAATTGAAAGAATGTTATAATACTCTGTGGCACCAGTGCTGTTGTTGTGTCTTTGGTGCTCCTGTTGCATGGCAGAGTACATCTGTGTGGTGCGACGTGTGTGCATACATGCGCACGTGCGTGCGTGTGTCCATGTGTGAAAGTAAAGTATAAAGTATAATATTTCGATTTGACACAATTGTGTCAAATGTATAGTGTCATATACTTTATACTTTACTTTCTCTCTCACACTCACTGCACACATGCGCGTGCGTGCAGACACACACACGCGCACACACACACACACACACACACACACACACACGCTCTCTCTCATTCTTATGTATATCCTGAGTTATTTGCACATACCAAGTCAATTGAATATAATATTGAGTTAGTTGCACATACTTAACGTTACAGAAACGTCAATTTTACACTTGTTTTTATCTTAAATCACTTTTTAAAGTTGCACAATACTGAGTTAGGTGCACATGTTACATAATATTATAACCGATAAATGTCGTCTCTGTCGAGTGTCCAAAACCGTATTCTTTTCAGGATTCAAATAAAAGAATATAGCAAAAGTTGATCTACAAGCTCAACGCGTTGCTCTGCAATCTTTTCACAAAGCGTTTCCCGCTTCCAAGATATTTTCTTGGCTTTTTCTGCCTTTATTGATAGGTTGAAATTAGACTGACAGGAAGTGGAACCCGTGGCACGCCATCAGGCTGGCTCAGCAGCCTAGGTGCCCAGACGGTTGAGCTAACCGTCCGGGCCCAGATCTGCTACTTTTGATGCTTTTGTGTGACGCTGTAGTATGCTCAAGTAGGACGTTCATTTACGAAAAAACAATGTAAAAAATATGGAGGTTTCTGCCCGACAGCAACGTATACGGTAGCTGCATGCAGTGCACATACTTAATTACATTAATTAGAGTTAATTGCATATAGTTGCAGTTCCTATTGTGCATGAAAACTCAACAAAAGACACCATTTATTCAGTTACAGCATTTTGTCTATAATTTCAGTTGGTTTTCAGTTTTGATTTAGTTCAGTTACCGAAAATGAAAATTTCAATTTAAGTTTTCGTTATTTCGTTTTTGTTAATTATAATTTATAATACCCTTGCTTAGCAGACCTCGTATCAAACGAGTACTTTCCTGTGCTTTATTTTGTTGCAAACTGCTAATAAAGTATTCAATCAATGCATAACACTAGTTGCACATGCTGACTGGGTGTCAGGGTGAATGGTGTTCCTTCCACCTACACATGCTGACTGGGTGTCAGGGTGAATGGTGTTCCTTCCACCTACACATGCTGACTGGGTGTCAGGGTGGATGGTGTTCCTTCCACCTACACATGCTGACTGGGTGTCAGGGTGGATGGTGTTCCTTCCACCTACACATGCTGACTGGGTGTCAGGGTGAATGGTGTTCCTTCCACCTACACATGCTGACTGGGTGTCAGGGTGGATGGTGTTCCTTCCACCTACACATGCTGACTGGGTGTCAGGGTGGATGGTGTTCCTTCCACCTACACATGCTGACTGGGTGTCAGGGTGGATGGTGTTCCTTCCACCTACACATGCTGACTGGGGTCAGGGTGGATGGTGTTCCTTCCACCTACACATGCTGACTGGGGTCAGGGTGGATGGTGTTCCTACACATGCTGACTGGGGTCAGGGTGAGGGTGGATGGTGTTCCTACACATACTGACTGGGGTCAGGGTGAGGGTGGATGGTGTTCCTACACATACTGACTGGGGTCAGGGTGAGGGTGGATGGTGTTCCTATGCTGACTGGGGTCAGGGTGAGGGTGGATGGTGTTCCTATGCTGACTGGGGTCAGGGTGAGGGTGGATGGTGTTCCTATGCTGACTGGGGTCAGGGTCAGGGTGGATGGTGTTCCTACACATACTGACTGGGGTCAGGGTCAGGGTGGATGGTGTTCCTTCACATACTGACTGGGGTCAGGGTCAGGGTGGATGGTGTTCCTACACATGCTGACTGGGGTCAGGGTCAGGGTGGATGGTGTTCCTTCCACCTACACCAGCTTGCATGACAGAATCGGTGCATACAGGATGTTCTTCCCTTCACTGTGGAACGAGGTCACAGCTCTACCCCAGGCAAGACAAACAGCACGGTCTCACTTTGTTTGTTTTTAAAAGTTAAAGTTCAAATGTCAACAATGGGGTGGGTGGGGGGGGGGGGGTGTTGATTTCATATTGTGAAGAACTTACACATGTAATAGTGCACTGACTGACTTCAATGCTTCTCTGCCATCAATATTTCTGCCGCGACAAGACAAAACGATTTCTGTTCCTGCAGTTACATGTGCAACAGTGCTCTGAGGTGCTTGGTGTTTGGAAACCTATGAGATATAAACATATTGTCGCTGCCGGGCAGAAACTTTGCATCTGTATACATCATATTCTTATGTCATATTCATACTTTTCATAAATTGATACGTTGTATTATATTATACTGTACTTTGTCAGTGTTGTGCAAAAGTAGAGAAGCAACAAGCTTACGTTTTGTTCAGCTTTTTCGCTACTTTTGAGATATTTCGAAAATCTTTGAAAGTTAGCGCCTCAATTTGGGGATGCCATGGTTTAAAGTGGTTAAAGGTATATTCAGTTATTTCACTTAATTCAAATATCACTTTTTTGTTTTGTTGTGATAATCCTCCCTACTATAGAGTGTGCTGACCATATAAGGAGTTCCTCCCTGTCCCCAGTTCACCTGGGGTAAAAAGAAAACCTTTTTTTTATTTGTTTTTGGCTTGGTGGCCCAGCCTTCATCCAATCAGGTTAGAGAGGGGCCTTCCGCCAAGCAATCGTGATTGATCCGCCAATCAATCGTGGCCCCCCACTGTAGTGCGTGCATGTGCACATCTTGTTACCGGGGCAGACCAGGGGGTTTTCCAAATCACCCAAATCACTGAATGCTCCTTTAAATGTGTCTGTGGATTTCATAAATATTTTAACCAATTAAAAGTGTTAACAAGAGCTTGTGACTGGCTGGCTGGCTGTGCGTGCGTGTGTGTTATCAGTGGGGAGGACAGGGGGCAGTTCGCTGGGAATGCTTGTTGCTCTAAATCACATTGCAGACTATTTCTCTAAGGGCATTACAGAGACGTGTGTGTGTGTGTGTGTGTGTGTGTGTGTGTGTGTGTGTGTGTGTGTACTTGCGAGGACATCAACATTTTGTGAGCTTGTAGATTGAGTATCTTTAGTGCACAACAAAGTATAATTTAGGACTAACTCTAACCCTAATCCCAGCCTTACTGTTGTCCTAATTGTATACCTAGCTCCCCAAAGCTTTATAGCCATAGGACCAGGAACATTATCACACATTATTCACATCTATTCCTCAAATTCCAGTATACTACTTGTGTTGGACATTTGGCCCTCACAAGTATAATATTAGCGCACATGCGCACGCACACACACACTCTCTCTCTGTCTCTGTCTCTCTCTCTCTCAGCCTGGCAATGAGAAAAAATAAAATATTTAAATAGTTATCTTGGCGGTGGCTGGCTTCCAGGTTACGCAAACACGTGAAGATTGCGAGCCAACAACACAACAAACTGTGGGAAAGGATGATAAATCGCTGCGCTTGTTACCACACCTTACCTCAGACACACACACGCACGCATGCACGCACACTCAGACTCCCCTGATTACAAAGGGCTGTAAATGATAGTGGGAGAGTGGCAGCTAAAAGCACAGCTCCCTGCAATAACACACAACGGCGCTACATGGCTTCTCATTTACTCGTTTGCCTCCATATAGCCCAGGCTGAAGACAGAATCACTGCGCGAAGAAGTACTCTGATTTCTTTTACCTGAGTAAAAGTAGCAATACCTACCACAAATAAACGGCCTGAATTAAAAATGTTAGTTGAGTAATGTACGAAAGTGTTGGTGTAAAAGTATAGTTACAATACCAAAGTAATTCTTCTGAAATTATCAAACCTTTTCAGAAATGGCAGATCTACAACCTCATAATTTAACACAATCTGCAAAGTAAATTAGCTAGTAACTAAAGAGAGAGCCATGTTGGCGCAAAACCTGGCCTCTCTTAACCCAAATGTAAAGCCCTCCGTGAGGAACTTGACCCCGACCTCAATTTTGAAGGCCATGTAAAAAAAAAAAGGTCATTCAACTATCATTTTACCACCTTAGAAATATCGTCAAAATTAAGTCCTTCCTAGCCACCCCTGACTTAACTAAATTAATCCATGCATTCACGTCTCGATTACTGCAACTCCCTTTACTCTTATACCAACGTCTACAACTAGTTCAGAATGCTGCAGCCCGAGTCCTGACCGGTACAAGAAAATACGACCACATCTCGCCAATCCTGGCATCCCTGCATTGGCTCCCAATCACTTTTAGAGTTGATTTTAAAATCCTACTAATAACTTTAAGGCCATCTCTGGTCCCACAGCGACAGCGCACCCTAAGGTCCTCAGACAAGCTGTGCTCTTAGGGCCGATTCATACTCCTATTTTACCGCTGTTTCGGCGCTGTAGTGCCGAAATGATTTCGGCTCGTCAGAATTTTTCAGTAGCACCGAAGAGCCGACTTTAGGACGGTACCCGCCTCCCCCGAACCTCAAATGACGTCACATTGTAGGCTCTACAGCGCCGAACCGACTTTTATTCAGCTCTAAGAGTATGAATCGGCCCTTAGAAATCCCAACTTCTAAGTTGAAAACGAAAGGTGACCGGGCCTTTGCCCTCAGAGCCCCAACTCTTTGGAATGCCCTCCCCCTCGAGATAAGGCTTGCAGAATCCGTCCCCTGCTTCAAATCCCTCCTGAAAACTCACTTTTATAAAGCTGCTTTTAACGCCTAAACGTTTTCTAAACATTCCTTATTGTTATAATGTCTTACAGCATTTCTGTACATTGCCTGTTCTTTATTTTTATTATTGTAAACTGTTATGGTGTGCACTGCATTTGTTCTCATGTTTTGTAAAGCACTTTGTAACCTCGTTTTGAAAGGTGCTATATTAATAAAGGTTTATTATTATTATTATTATAAAGCTGCCAAATAATTGTAGCTGAGTGAAAAAAAACAAAAAAACATTGCCCCTGAGATGTAGGTTAGCAGTACTGATAATAATATTAGAGAAGTATTTAAAAATGGTTAGAATTAAGTAAACATACCGCAAAACCGTACAGTAAATGTACTTATTTACACCCCACCACTGCACACAATGACGATACAATGGCTTCTCATTTATCTCCGTAGCCCAGGCTGAGCAGCAATAAATTAACCTCCCCTGTATGACTCCCCTGACATCTTGGCGCATTATTGAACTAGGACAGCGAGAATCATTAGGCTGGCCTGGGGTAGGCCTATCGGCCCTATCCAAAAAGGAACAGGGTTAAGGAGAGAAAAAATCTGAACAAGACACAGGTGAAACAAAAAAACAAATCAGGGAAGGTGAGACAAGGCAGGAAACTACTACAAAGTAAAACGGGAAACGCAAAGCATCACTTCAAAATAAAAAAAACGCCATAGCATAACTTCAGAAAGTTATCCTTCTTTTTATTTTTTCAAAGACTGACAGAAGTTGTTGAATTATTTGTGGAATAGTTTTGAAGGAACGAATTGGCCAGGGCACGAGGTACAACATGCAGTAGGCTATGTGAAAACATCCTGTATGTTGAGGTGGCGTTATTTGCATCCTGCCTGCTCATGCTATTTGACGTCACATAACACAATAGGACTTTCATATTCTCGAAATGTCAAATTGACAATAAAATTTTAAATCTAGGAGAGGATGTTATGGGGATATAAATCTATTGTGTGTGTGTGTGTGTGCGCGCTCACCCATACAGTGTATGTGGTTTAGCACATCCTTCTGCGTCATAGGTGCTCTAAATCAACTTATGCATTTGTTGACAGTTTTGTGAATGACTAATGTTATGTTATGGTGTATGCAACTTGTTGCGTCTTGTAGTTGTGTCTTCACGTTATAGAGAGAGAATCAGGGCAGTTTGTAATTGCCCTACATAGGACTGTTGTACTCTCCAACTCACTGACTCACCGTATGAGCTGTTGGGTTTACCATCTGGTCCAGCATAAGTCAGTCATTTTCTTTTATTGAGCATATCTTGTTTTTCAAAGAAGCACAGCATTACACCACCCACCACCCACGCGCAGCAGACCACCCTCCCCAACCCTCCGCATTCAGTTTCACTTCTGTGTCACTCCAACTCCATTTCCTTATGGAGCTTTGAGTTGAATCTGTCCATCTATCAGTGGGGTTTGAGAGTAAATTTGACCTGAACTGTTCAACTCAAATCAAATTAACCACTTAAACCTTCCAGACTTAGATAACTCGACTTGAGTTGGCTCTGTAGCCTACGTGGGCTGCTTGTTTCTGCCTACACCTATCTCTTCTGCCGTTGTGAGCTTGTTCATTTGTTTTGTAAATGTTCTCCACTGAATATTTATGCTGGGCTTCGTAATGAATCACCTCCCCCTGGCCAGCTGGGGTGCCTGATGGAGGGGAAAGGAACTGGTCGGAATAACGTGTCCCTTCCACGCGCTACGTCCGGCCGGGGAAATTCCCCTCTGTCAGGTGAAAAGAAGCAGCTTGGACTCCTCATGCATAGAAGGAGGCATGAGGTCAGTCCGCTGCCCCCCCAGGTTGGCAGAGGAAGTGTAGCGCCCAGGATTACATTAGACAATTGGCACTGGGTGAAAAAGAAACTGGGTTACAAAATCGTGGGATAAAAAAAAAAAAAAAAGAAGTTCGTAATGAATCCAAGCATTATCGCTGAAGGGTGAGGGCTTTGGCAGATGTGGAATGTTAAAGGGCAATAACACTTTGGTAGAGATTTGGGTTGTACCTACACAACCCAAATCTCTACCAAAGTGTTATTGCCCTTTGACCTTGCCATGATGTACTGCAGGGGGGCAAGAAATAAAAAAATATTGCTCCATTTCGATTGAATTCATATGTTCCTCATTGACTTACATTGTACAGCTCTCAAAGTCACTATTTTAGCCTGTAAACAAATTCAAGCAAAGCTGAATCTGACAGTATAGTACTGTTTTTTTCTGTATATACCAGTAAGACGCCTGAGGGTGAGCAGCGTGCATGCATCCGCCTTGGTGACAGCAGACTGCTGGGCGAGTGCTGGCACTTTGGCATGGGGGGGGTCAGATCAACATTTGGAATGACTTCTGTATTGGCCATATATGGAGCGTGTCTTGAGTGTACAGGGTTTGATGAGGGCCCAGGTAGAGCCGGACCTTAATTTACGGGCCTGTTAAGAACTCTGGTTTTCACCAGCTGCCAGGCGTGGCTGCACTTATAACTTTGGGGCAGGCCAGTCTACAGTTTAAATGGACAGGTATCAGTCAAAAGGGAGACATCGAAGAGGAAGGATGGATGGGAAAGGATCAACATGTGAAATGTCCGGTATGGAGATCTAAGGGTTTGAGATGAGATGTAGAGTTGCTGGCCAATATTAACTTAATACATCACATGTCATGACCATGTATGGGGCATGACCAACTGACGGGAAATGCACAATTTCATAGTTAACTGCGACCTGTGGTTGCAATAAATGTCAACTTCCTGGTTTATTTATATTAGGAAGAAAACCTGGATCCGAGGATCTGGATCCAGAACTTTCAGAAATTGTAAAATCCAAATATTTCAAATAAGACATAATTTATTATGTCTGCTGGTCATCTTGTAAGAGCATGGACACGTCACATTTCTCAAATGGCTGATATGGAAAGACATAGTATAGTATTCATAGACGCATTGGCTATTTTGTAAATGCATTTAGAACTTATTTTTCTATTTGGATACACTGTAGTGTAGGATATGCCGTGATTGTGTTAGTAGACTTGTACAGTTTGGGTCTGAAATGGGATCCGTTTATCAATTATTTTGTCAGAGTAGCCTTGTTTGAAATGGCCGGACATGTTGGAATGAAACTTTATTTGTGTTCTTTATTATTTTTATTTATTCATTAACTTGTTATTGTACAAGACATGTACAGGTCACACTCCCAGGAGTTTTGAGTACATTTCTCTTTGGGAATTTGATCCATCCAAATAACTGCATGTACTGTACTTTCAGCCAGAGTGAGATGTTCAGTCTATTTAGAATGTATTAGCAAACAAGAGAGAGAGAGAGAGACACACAGAAAGAGAGAGACACAGACAGACAGACTAGCGTGAGAGAACGGAGACTGGGTGAGAGTGGGAATGAGAGTGAAAGCAAGAGAGGGAAAATGGAAAGACGGAGTGAGAGAAAACGGGGAGCGAGAGAGTGAGAGAGAGTTGGGTGGACAGCCAGAACACTTCCCATTACGCTCTTGAGAAGCACCGGGGCTGATCTGTTCATCATAAAGCATTGAAGTTGGGATATGTGGTTCCTGGAACCGACAGGCCCCCATTGCTTCCCAATCACCGGTCTGTTAGAGTGGGGGTACGGGAATGTGGGGGCGTTTTACAGTAACCCAGCACAGCCCTCTGGCGAGTTCTGAAGCAACGCAATGCTGGAAGACCTGTCCATTTGATGACTGTAGACACGCACAGCTATTCATAAAATACACACGCACACCCTCTCAAACCCCCAAAACACATGACAACCAGCACTCACACCGATCGGAAACACATACTGTATGTATACGCACACACGCACACCTTCATATGGCCTCACACTCGCTGCCCTTATCCTAACCTTGCCAGAGTCAGCCGCATCACCAAAATCCCCCAAAATAGCAGATCTATAAGCCAACAACGTGTCGCGCATCTGCGACACGTTGTGAGCTTATAGATCTGCTATTTCAGCTCGCGGCGCCATCATCATACGACGAAGTACAACTGGGTCTTCATCCTCCTGGACTGCGATGGTTTCCACATGTGAGGAGACACGCCTGGGTGATCAGCCTGCGCTCAGGGACGTCCAGCGCGGGAAGCCACATGCCAAGAGTGACATTTACTAATTGAACGTTGATCCCTTAAAAAAACAGCGGAGCACGTAATGCTGCGTGTCTCCCTTCGTCTCCGCTGTTTGGCTAAGGCCGGTGACGTGCCAGCACTGATTTTAGTAATTGCACAGTGACCCTTTAAAAACAGGAATAGTGAAAGACAATTTGGGTTATTACGCGACATCATCTTAAGTTATACTACGTCGCATGATGGTGTCGCTCCCGAAAAATACCACATCTTTGAGTGATGCTGTTGCATAACAAAGTAATTGAGTTTTAAGCATCCCACCGTGAGTGAGTTTTAATTATTAGCCCTTTTTAAAAAGACGAAATGGGTAAAACTCTGTAAAGGACATACATAAAGCCATGGCCAAACTCCACCCATCCGTGCTGTTAGCAGTTTATGAAGCAGGAGTCAGAGGAGATGTTTGTGATTCGTTTCCAATTAGAGCGGCTGTGAGTCAGTGTCGGGAGGCACGCCAGATTAGACAGAGGGCCATTTTAATGTTTCTCTTCAGGGATGGATGGTTTGGGAGGGGGGGGGGGGGGGGGGGCAGTGGTGGAAAGTACATTTACTTAAGTAAATTTACTTTTTCTCCACTAGGCCTACATCTCAGAGGCAAATATTGTATACTCCACTACAATTATTTGAAAACTTTATTTACTTATATGAGAGTCACAATGCGTCGCATCACATTGTTTGATTTTCAAAAGAAGGGACATTCTGCATAGTGGGTACTTTTACTTATGTTACTTTAAGAATATTTTGAATGGGCTATATACTTTATTTTCAAGTACATTTTGAATTCTGGACCTTTACTTGTAACAGAGTATTTCTACATTGCAGTATTGATACTTTTCTTTAAAGAAAATTTAGTATTTTTACCACCACTGGGAGGGGAGGGGGGATCGGGGATGTAAAAAATTGCACTACTCTAACGGTCTTTCCATTTGATTTTACACCAACATGTTGGACTGTAAGGTAAATACATGTCACCCTACATCACCCTGTGGCTTCCTGTTGCCCGAGTACACAGCACCTCTCCACATGCACACCAAGCCCCCACATGTTGGCATCATGACAACCCCACGTCACTAATGACACGAGTGAGCCAAAATGTTGACTCCATTAGTCATAACCGGCATGTGCAGTAAACTAACTTCAAACACCCCTCTTTCTCTCAAGTTCTTTCTCCAGCTTGTTGCCTTTGCCTTCCGCCTTGTTTTTTCTTGTGTTCATTATTTTGTTCTTTCCTTAGTTCTTTCTTTCTTTGTGTCCTAACGTCTTTCTCTTTCCCCCTCTATCATTCTTGCTTTCAGGGCCTGAGATTTGACCAATTAACAAGCAGGCCACATCAGTGCTTAGCAGCAGCAACTAATCAGTGTAGAGCAGAGAGCAGAGGAGAGGGGGAGTGGGATGGTGGCAGTCTGTCATTTACTTGACTTCTCTTTTTTTCCCAGGGAGCCTGTGGCTATAATCTCCCCCCCGAGAACCAAAGTATAACCAAAACACACAAGAAAATCCTTTTCTTTTCACTCCCGGCCACATCTCCTAAACCCAGAATGAATTGAATGAGGAGCAAAACATCTACAGTACATGCCAGCAGCTCTTTTAGCCATATTGAATAAGGTGACCTCTCGCTGGAGGTTAAATGGGATGGCTGTTGTAGTTCAGTCGGTTCACAAGATGACCTATTTTTGGATTCATTTACTCAAGTATTTTTTCCTTCAGTAGGCAATTTCCAATGAACTCCACTACACATCAGAGGCAAATGTACGATATACAAATATACTACTAACAGCTTTAGTTACTAGTTAGTTTGCCGATTAAGATTATCACAAAACACACATTATTCAGCCCTATTATATTCCGGCCATTTGAAATAGCTTATCTGGCCCGGACGGCTGGCATAGCCGCCTGGGAACCGGAAGTCCTATTATTTTTTTATAATTTGTATTTCGTGTCAGAGTATAGAAATGAGCTCAGATGGTATGGTAAAATTGTTAGGCTTAATATACTGTAGCTATACATGCATGGCCTATATAATAGGCGAACATTCTATGGAAATAGAATCGGCTATTATTTCGACACAAAGGCATACAGGGGGAAAAAAGGAAGAGAGCAAATACACTAGCATTCATGTTAAATGTGTGTTTTCAGAAATTGAATCACTTAAATTAAATCCTCAATAATTTGTAAACTTGACCTTTGGCTCCGTGCGGTCTGCTCTTTTTTTCTCTTTGCCGAAAATAGTCAATCTCGAATCAGCTCAAATGTCTATGACATTTGTAGATCGGCTATTTTCAGCTAATGTCCCTATCACACAAAGATTTGACGGGCCCCTTGTATTAACGCTGAGGACCCCCTAATTGTCTTGGACCCCTGGTTTAAATTGTGTCACCCAATGAGCTGGCCTGGCCTAGCCCGGATCCAGCCCAAAGACCCCGCCCACTCTCTGAGTGGAGACTGTAGCGTCAAGAAAGCTACAGTCTGATGATCAGGCTAGGCCTGGCCTAGAAGGGCCTGGCCAGGGTCCTGGAATGCTCACTTCCTCTGCCCAGTGGACAGGTGTATAGACACTAGGTGGTGCTGTTATTTAACCTTCCAAGTTCAATAGAGTTGATAGGAATGTGTCTTGGTAAGTTGGTATATGCACAAACAACATCACATACACAATAACAACATAAAACAAATAGTAGAAATAGAAAGTTGTTTACCGCGGGATCCCTGCATGTATACATTTGTAAGGACTGGTAGTGAAGATTAAGGTACCTAATGGTTTGGAGGTATAACTACCATTCCTGAAACATCACTTTCTGCTTTTATGTCTCTGCAACAGTGACATTTGTATCGTTTCTGTTTGGGCCCTTTTGGTCTAAAATGAATATCTCTTAACACACCTGATCAGTGGAAAAAGTCGACTTGGAGAAATGCATTGCTTCCAAACTTCAGTACTTGTATACTTGAAATGATTATGCTGCTATCTACATAATATGGCACACATTCCAGATGCAACCAGTTATGAATGGAGCTGCAGTCAAAAGGGAGAAGCAAGGGGGAGGCGGTGGTGCGCCTGTGGGGGTTTTCTGCTGTCATAATCGAACTTGACATGGTTTTCATCAGCATGACCGAACCAAGCTGGAGGTATTGGATTCTAGTCCAGGGGTTCCCAAACTTTTCCATACCAAGGACCCTGGCTGCAGCCCTCTGGGCCTCGGCCCCCACTTTGAAAACCACTATAGGCCAAAATGGAGACATGAGAGAGAGCTTTGGATGATTTGGAGAACGAGCAACCATCAGGAAGGGAAGGCCGGGGGTCGGACTCTGAATTAGGTTCACTGCAGCGTAGCTGGAAGTTGGAACCCAGCTCGTTTCCAGTTTTCAGTGCAAAACGAGCAATGGGGGGATTCTCTTCCAGCATCTTAAGTGTCTCTTATGTGGCTTGCTCTCACAAGACATGCCTGGAGTGAGACTCGGCAGGCCGCAGGCCTCAACCCCGGCGTGGCTTTGTTGTTCTCCTAGGGACGCGGGGAGGAACTGAGGGGGCGCTGAGGCTTTTTAGGAGGAAAGGGATCATAGGAGGTCTCTGGTGGGGATGGAGGGAGGGATGGGTCCGCAGACAGCTATCCTCCTCTAGGTTTTTGCGGGAGGGTTTCTTTGGAGAGGTTTGTGTGCAGAGGGGAACTATGAAGACAGATATCCTGGGCTGTTGGAGATAGCCCAGGCCTGGATTCAATAACAGAGAGAATGGGAGAAGGACTGGTGGTTCCCATAATGTCACCACTCCACCACAGACCCCAGACCCAGCCAAGACCTGTCATTATGGTGTTGTGAGAGTGCATGGGGAGAGGGGCTGAGCCTCCGTTCTTTTATGTAGATGCAGTCGCACGCATATAGGCATGCACACGGACGTGCACACTCGTGTGCATGCACGTAAAACGCTAACATACATAACAGTGGTAGAAAGGTATATTCAGTGATTTCACTTTGTAACGAAGACCGTCACTTCCAGTCATGTTGTTGGATCTGAGTAGTTGCTCATTGGATATTAGTCCCCATATATGGGGATGTCCGACTAGGATGTTGGGCTATATGACATATCCGACTAGCACGTTGGGCTATATGACATATGATATGTCTAGTATGATAATCCCTATATTTGGCCCGGGCCGACCTAGTACTGATGTGGTAGAACCCATATATGGATAGATCTTATTGGCTCAGTCATCGTGAAAAAGCCGATAATATATAATAGAGGTCTGCTCAAGGCAGAAGGGAGAAGTGGAAGCATCCTGGTTTAAGTTCTAATTGGACACCACTGTGGCGGGTTCTGACCTAAGTAATCAGCAATAGAGCTTTGAGCTATTTAATACACTTAATTCAAATATCACTTTTTTGTTTTGTTGTGATAATCCTCCCTACTAGAGTGTGCTGACCATATAAGGAGTTCCTCCATGTCCAGAGTTAACCCCTGGGGGTCAAATAACCTTGCTAAGGTGGCCAGCCTTCATCCAATCAGGATAGAGAGGGCCCTTCTGCCAATCATGATCGAGCAGGGGCGGGCCTTGGTGTGTGTGCTGTTGGCCTGTCTCTGTCTCATGTCCCTCCACTGTAGAGCGTGTACAAACTGTACATGTGCACATCTTGTTACCGGGGGGGTTCCAAATCACCCAAATCACTGAATGCTCCTTTAAACCTTTTCAAAAATAGCTGATCTGAAACAGATATCTGAATAAAAATGTCCTTGAGTAGGGAATGTATGTTTTGTATTCATTATCTAAATCTGCAAAGTAACTATAGTAAGTTAAGCTGTCAAAACATTTAGTGGAGTAGAATTTGTCTCTGAGATGTAGTGAAGTAGAACTATAAATCATCAATGAATAATAAATAAAAGTAAAGTAAACATTGTACAGTACTTGTACAGTTGTTTTCTACCACTGACTCACACTAAACAAGTATGGATCATGCACGCACACACACACACACACACACACACACACACACACACACACACACACACACACACACACACACACACACACACACACATATGCACACACACTTTGTCAATAACAAATATGATCTGAAACACTAGGCCTACTCCTTCCAATAGTACAGTACTTGCCAATTATGTAATAGATTCATACAGTACTTTAATTGATGTCTTTATTGCAGGGAAAAGTACAACAGAGATTACTTACAAGGCAAATTGTTGTCAATAAAACTTTCAGAACGAGAGGTCAGAGAAGACATTTCACTTACAAAGTGAAGCATTATTGTCACTCAGGCTATACTGAGACCTCTCCATAGACAGATGCAGGAAATCCCCAGAGGAATATGTTTGCTAACAGCTCAGACACATGAAAAGTTGGATATTTTCTTTGTCAGGAAATTATTTTTTGGACATCTAGACTTTCTTGATTTTCCCTGGATTTCTACATAATGAATGGATGTTATGCTAATGAGGAAAGGTTGCATGACTTCACCATGGTCATAAATGACTTTCTGGTCATCAGAAACATAGGCTTAGACTATTATGTAGATCATTTTTCTAAGTTAACTGGAAGCACAATTATAGCCATTTACAATTTATGTTGAATAATTAGCTAATTATGCTAATTACTCAAATTGCTCAATGTGCAACTTTTAGCAACCAAGCTTAATCTCATCTGCCAAGCCTATAGATGACAGTATTATGAATCATAAAAGTTTGCATTAAACAACATTTCTGTGTCTAACATGGGACATATGGGGGCTTCCAGTAGAGACTAACAAGCACAGCTGTCTGTTATTCTTTTCCATTCAGTTACACCGGATGAAAATCCTGCCGCTGTGATTTCTAGCTCTGGGGGAGAGTTGTCCATGCATGTTCACAAATACTGACCGAACTGTCCAAACATATAATCACAACATATAATGTTAAACATAGCAGTAACATAGACCAATATTCTGTCTCAGGACATTGGGCAGTGGGTATCTATCAACATGGGGTTCCAGGGGCCCCCCAGTTACGTGATTGATAGTTAGGAACCAAGTGGACCCTTACACATCTGTAAATGGGATCCACAAGGGTCAAATGGTGGTTTTTGTACACAAGTGTTATGGCCGCTTTTCTCCTCAGAGATGAGTAAAAGGCTGGGAACGAGCCTAATTAAAAGAATCTGTGTGATTTTAGATTTTAGCAATGGCAAACATTTTTTCTGAAAACTCTTCACTCACTTGGGATTTAGTGGTTCTCAAAAATAGCCTAAATCTTCTCTTCTGGGGGTCCCTGACACAAAACGTTTTCAGATATGGGTCAGATTGGGTCTGCGGCCAAACGTATATCAATCAAATTGGGGGTTCTTAATTGGCACAAAAACGTTGTGAGAGAACTGATTCAGAACTAGAAGTCTTAATGGGTTAATGGTGCAGTATTGGCTGCCTTGGACTGTCATCAGGTGTGGTTTTATTTAGCCACTCTGGCCTAAACTACTGGTAGTTGCATTGGATGTGTGAAAATAATGATAGTGGCCATGCCAATTCTTCGCCCACGTACAGAAACAAATATGTTGCTTCAAACAATGTGGTTGATGATTTGGCCATGGAGGTTGAGAGTGAGATGTTATGACACTTTGTGCCTCTTGTCCATGTTTTGTAATGTTATAGTATGTTTCCTTATAGTTATATGTTCCTGTCTGCCCCAGCTTTATCTAATTTGTAATCAGTCTTTTTCTCCAGTCAACCTGGTTTGTATGAGTTCCTGTGTTACACTGTTACCTGTTACACCCATGATATCTTCAGGATGAGAGCAGATTGGGTCATTCAAAATGCAGATGTATTCTGTTGTCCATGCGTTAGATTTTAGAGAACTAGATTTTAGATGAGAACTAATGGAGCATATCGGTAAGTGCCCTTATTCCTTGTAGGCTATCTGTCATGGGAGCGTACCGTTCCCTATGTTAAACCCAAACCCTAAACCCAAACACCAACCCTAACCCTGAACACATACCCTCCAGTTTTTGGTTCAGTCATTTTGATTATTATTTTTTACCATGATGGTGATTTGCAGTGCTGTGACAACTTGTGACACAATCATGACTTCCCATAATGACAAATTAGTGAATTGTTACTAAACAAGCGTGAGAATAGTGCTCCGTTGTCGTAGTAAGTAAGTAAGTAAATTTTATTTGTTATATAGCCCTTCTCACAGAGAAAATTTACTCACAAAGTGCTTTACATACAGAGAATAAAGAAAAAATGACATTAAAGCAGTTAGAGCGGAAAAGCCTTTATAATTGATCAGGACAACACAAACATGGAAATAAAATAATGAAACATTTGCAAATGCTTTGCTTGTTCAAATAGCCTAGTGATTTTAGCTTGTTCTTGAAAAGAAATTCCACAGAGGCTGCAGCTCTCAAGACCTGTGGAAGAGCATTCCAAAGTTTGGGAGCTGCTACCTGAAGGGCTGTGTCACCTCTTGTTTTAACCCATTTTGGGCGGGAACCCCTTTTGGTGTTAGCATTATGTTAGATTAGATCTACAAGCTCATAGCACGCCACCGAGTGGCGCGCTACAAGCTTGTAGGTCTGCTATTTTTGAAAAATCAAAGAACGACTGACATAGAAACATAGCTTTTTCAGAAAACTGTCAGGATGTAGAAGACATTTTTGGAATCTGATCTCAGGTCAGAACATCTAACAGATCCTGTTGGCCAGACCTTAGGGCCCTCCTAGCTGGCACATAATGTGGGACCAGGTCAGTTAGGTATTCTGGAGCCTGATGGCCCTGCATGCAGAACTCTATCATTTATGAGTGAGCACCACTAGTAGGGGAGGTAAAGGATGTTATCCCTCGCATGTCCACTAGATGGTAGCTTTGGCTCCGGTATCAACGTGTTTCTGATAGTAAAACAGAGCTGTAATGTTGTGTATTTTGTAGAGGGCTGGTGGTGGCTACAACATGCCACAACATGGCATGCAGTGTCATAGCATATACAGTTTTTAGAAAGGCAGAGGAAGAGAGTGAGAGACAGCAAGTGAGTGTGAGTAAGAAGCCGTGTTACAATTTTCAATTTAGGCATTTAGTAGACTCTTAATCCAGAGAGACTTTCATTAAGAAAGAACAAAAAGCATGCCAATACATCACATACAAAAAAGTAGTTTTTTTTAAATCATACGTAAGCTAAGAACGTAATAGTAGAATATCTATATAATGGAACTATGCATGTATACTTTATAGGTCTATGTCTACATAAAAATACTATAAGTGTACATAAAATGTCATGGCTAGAGCAAGTGCTACGGGCCATGATGGAGTCTGAAGAGGTGGGATTTCAGACTATGGTGGAAGATTGGGAGTGAGGCTGCAG
This sequence comes from Protomyctophum parallelum, assembly GCF_964188405.1. NCBI lineage: Eukaryota > Metazoa > Chordata > Actinopteri > Myctophiformes > Myctophidae > Protomyctophum > Protomyctophum parallelum. Next base: position 34,930,442 of record NC_139717.1, read on the forward strand.
TTCTGATTGTAATAGGAAGTGCATTCCATAGTTTTGGAGCCAGAAGGGAGAAGAGTTTGGGACGTGTGGAGCGTTGTCCCGGTGTTTTTAGTGAAGGTACTTCCAGCTTACCTGCGTTGGCTGATCTGAGTGCGCGGGAGGGTTTGTAGGGTTCGATCATACTTGCAAGATATGGGGGAGCCATGGGGTTGCATTGAATCTGAAAAGAGAATATTTATTTGAATAGCTCAACAAGAGTTCAACAATGTTGTGCCTATTACTGCAAATTATTATCTATCACAGTGGTTCTCAAAGTGGGGTCTGGTGAGGTGACCCCCAAGGGTCCTTGAGGCGGGTTCCAGGGGGTCAGTAAGTTACTGATAGGAGCCAATAAGTAGGAGCCAATAAGTGGACCCTTACAGGATTTACTATGAAAACGTACACTTCCCGTCAGTCAGTTGGTTGGTTACTTGGTCACCCCAGGTGACATCACGTGACATCATCAGGGTTGGAGATCCCATATAGAGCACCGAAGTCCTGACGTAACTCGCTCATCCCGACGATTCCCCTGGTTCGCGGAAGTAATTTCTCTATGGAGAATAACATGGGGTGATCTTAATATCGTCTACTATAAGCGTTGTGGTCCAAAAATAAACAAGCTGTCTCGGCGTTATTGTCGGGAAGGTGTCTCTGTATCGTTTGCAACAGTCAGTCACTCATATATGATACAGTCTGCTTCTAGCGAAAATGTAACTAATTCAGCAGCAGTAACATTAGCGTTTTCTCTCAGTCAGTTGATTCTTCATATCCATATGAGTGAAGCGGCCGGGGTGACATGTTTATTTTTCAAACACAGTTGTTATATGAGGCGATCTCAAATCGCCTCAATGGGGATTTCAATGCAACTAAACAAATACATGAACCTGGGGACTGACGCCCTCTACTGAAAGTGACGTCAGACTTCGATGCTCTATATGGGAATGCCCATATATGGAGATCCCTGATGTCATCAATATTGGCCAGCAACTCTACATCTGACCTCAAACCTCAAACCCTTAGATCCCCATATATGGAGCTGACCTGTTATGACATTCCATATGTTGATCTGACCACATCAAACCCTGTACACACAAGACACGCTCCATATATGGCCAGTACAGAATTAATTCCATACGTTGATGTGAACCCCCATGCCAAAGTGCCAGCACTCGCCCAGCAGTCTGCCGTCACCCAGGCGGATGCTTGCACGCGGGCGAGGTCGCTTCTCACCCTCAGGCGTCTTACTGGTAGTAGATACTGTACATCGTTGTACGATTATGTCATGTGTGATTCAAGTCATTTGAGGCAGGTGCATTTTCTTAGTCAAAGGCCAATTTATGCTCTGAGAGAGTGTCGAGATTAACACATTGCGTCTCTCAACGTTCTGAGTTTTTAGCATTCATACTGTCTGTGACCAGTCGGCACTCATTCAATGCATCAAACTTCATCAAACTTCCGGTGTAAGTTTGTCACCCATGATCATCATGGCGCATGCCCAGCGTCCCTTTCTTAATTTACCTTCCTTGACGTAAACAAGGAATGGATGCAGTTTTGTGCAATCCAAGCCAATCAGAGTATGCAACATCTTATGAAGAGTCTGCAACCTTTCATTTTTCAGAGATACGCAACATGTTGACGGAGGTCCTCCATGACAATTTCGTTTGTCATTTTGACCAAGTTGACGTCACTTTCACAGTGCGACAAGTCGGTCAACACATGGGCCTTATTACTTTCCACCACAGGGAAACTCCTCCTTACATAAAGCTCCCACGTCTCACTCAAGTCACACGTTGAGATGGCAAATGTGCTGTTGTGGGGCTGCGACACCGGCACACATCCGAGCATAAATGCTTCAGGGGTTATCCAAGCATAGCCCTGTAGTGGAGACAGACTGGGAGACGTAGACAAAAGGCCAGGCTTGAGGCTTACGTAACAGCTGTAGTGGAACTACTACACTCCCCCACAGACTCTGATGGAGTTGTGCGTGCGTGCGTGCGTGTGTGCGTATGTGCGTGCGTGCGTGGTAGCCAACTGAGCCAAGCCCTCATTAGTTCACGCTCAGCACTTCATCATCCTCATCTGGAAATGGAGATGTTTGGACATTCGCGACCGTAGGAGTGGTTCTGCGTGCGTGCATGCTCTCTCTCTCACACACACACACACACTGAAAAGCACTCACAGAAAGTGAGTGCTTTTCAGTAGGCTGTAGTGCAGAGTTTTTAGGAGTGTCGTGTTCATGCAGGTGAATTGTAGGCTACAGGTGAAATATTAGTTACATAAAAGGATTATTATGTGCGTTATAAACATTCACACAGTATAGTCTGGCACATGAACGTACAGCATACGCACGCACACACGCACGCACACACACATAAGCTCGCACACACGTTTACATGGACACACGTATAGACTACCGTATATAAACACATTTACGTCTATGTATGCACTCCAGGCATTGAACTTGTATTATTTCTTCCCCGCTTTCTGGCAGTGGAATAAATCATGGCCGTAATCCCAGCACTCGACTTTTCCTTTCCTTTCTTTTCAATCCACTCCTCCTGTTTCACCGAAGTCTACCTCCATGAATAGACAGAGAGACAGGGTGTGTGTGGTGTTGGTGGTGGTGGGGTAGCTAAAGTGGGACTGTTCTTTGTGTGTGTGTGGTTGCGAATACAAAGAGTAGAAAAGGAATGGTGGCGGAACAAAAGTGAGAGAGATCTGGTGGAGAGATTTTATGTCGATGACAAAGGGGCAGAGAGTTCATCAGGAGAGGAGAGGTTTCTTGGGGCAATGGTTCTCAAACCATTGTTCTCAAACCACCAAGTATTAAGATTTTCTTTTTTTAAACAAAGCAAACATCCTTACATCTCCGGGTGTATATATAGACGCGCGCGTATATATTGTGTTTAACACACATGTAGTAGCTGGTCATGTTCTGAGCCCCTGGCAGCATCTGAACCCACTCGCCAATGGCACTAATATTTGATGACCGACAAAACAGGTCTTGGTTTCAAACACGCTTCTTTCTGTATGATGTCACAAGGTTATTTTTTGAAGATTGTGTTGCGATGCATTGTAATGTGACGGCGCATCATAAGGTCAAGGTCAAGGTAAACTTTATTGTCCACAAGGGAAATTTGTCTTGGGCTTTCACCCCAGCTACAGCCACTGCGTTCTCCTTCCTTCATTCAGCTTAAGCTGTACTTCCTGTCTCCTATTTTCTCACCAACTAAGCACTTTGCTGCCATAGACGAGTTTACATGGATATTTGTTACATCTATTGTCTGTGTGTGCATTGTGGTTCTGAAGCCACACTGTTATTTGGCTCAATATGTCAGTTTGACACATTCAGTAGATCTCCTGATCTTTTGTGGCCAGATTTCTTGGGGTCTATTAGGGCTATAGTAAATAATAAATAATAAATCGCTATAAAATGTTGTAAATAAATACATATTTAGCCCCATGCTCGAATGCCACAAACAGCTAAAATCCCTAAAACGAAAGAAAGCAGCAAATGGATAAAAGAAAAACACGCATCTTTTACAACCTAAAACATGAACCTTGGTTGAAAAAAACTAAAGATGTCCTTTTTTAAGACCTTAGAGTTAAACATTAGTGATTTGTTAACTGATACTGATTTGTCAATTTTTTTATATTTTGAACATTTTTTTTAACATTTGATCACAACATGAAAACTAAATAAGCAAACAGAACACACAAGTAACGCATAAATCTAAATCAAACTAAACTATAGCAAAACAAACAACTAATTCAAACTACATTGTGCTAGTTTACAGTAAGGCAGACCAGTAAAACATTGGGATATTTCAGCTTGACAGTTGATGATTGGTCCTGTGGTGACTCTACCGTTGAGCCTCCCTGGCAGGGTTCATGACCGTCCTCCAGTGGACCAGAGCTGTGGTCCACTGTGGTCCACTGTGGTCCACTGTGCAACACTGTGCAACACTGGCTGAACCCACTGAACTGGAATGAGAGCAATCTGAGAACCCATCGTCAAAACATGAAGGAAAAACGGCACCCTTTTTTCAACTGTCTCGAGAGATTAGAATGGAGTGGAGGACGGTTGTTCTGGTACATACAGATTGACTAACCAGTGGTTGTCAACCTTTTTCGAGCTATGGACGACCACTTAGAATATTTAGATCAATCTTAGATCAAGACCAGTGTTGGGCAGTAACAAGTTACTTTTAATTGAATGCAAAATCTCTCTTGAAAGAGCCACCCATCGACTAATCAAATATACGGCAACCGTCCCTGTTTTTCTTCACTAGTCCGATCCAGAAGAATACAGTTTGCTGGCCACTGCTACAGAGTTGACAATGAGGTTATATCTTCCCTTCTCTGGAATCAAAGCAGACCAGAGGTAGAAAACTGTCGTTCCCTGATGTCATCGCTAGGGACACATACATCAGTAAGCTGGAACAGGGGATGGCAATGAAGGACCGCGAAGTCTGGTGTGGCATTGTGGAATCAATGATCTTGACCGCAGTTGAAAAATAATGATGATGATGTAATGTTATTATTTTACCCATTAATGAGTAGTGTAAAGGTATTTCTCTGCCAAAACGGTAATATTATACCATATTACTATGTAAAAAATATTACATAGCCTATTATTCAGATTTTGTTGGCTGCCTTTTGAAAACATTTCCCTTTGAATTGACCTATAGCTAAGCCCCTCCCCAAACTGCTATGGTCCAATCACAGCTAAGCATAACATGCATTAGACAAATCACCAATAGTTTTCCTAGATAATATGATAGACAAGACAATAAAGTGGATTGATATCATAAAAGTATAACCAAAATACTCCTTCCTCCCTCATGTTTATTATTATTACTATTATCATCATTATCATTACCATTATTATTATTATTATAATTTCTGTTGTCCTCCGTTTTGTTTGTTTGTATTTTTTTGTATTGTTTTTGTCTTGTCTTGTTTAGTTTTTTCTCTGTTTTGTTTCTTTCTTTCTTTGTTTTGTTGTATTTATTTTTCCTTTCTATAGCTATTTTGAATATTAAAAGGGCTGGCACTATAAGCTGAGGCTTCTGCCAAACACTCCCTTTTGGTCAAAAAAAGAAAACCCTGAATACATTGTATAAGGTGTGTGTATTTTAAATGACCAATAAACTTGAAACTTGAACTTGAAACATTGTTTTAAAAAAAATGTCACGCACATATTTTTCCAGCGCATATGGCAGGCCTTGTTGACGGATTTGAAAGAGATTTTGAAGGTCTGGTTCAAAGAAATTAACCAGTATTTAATGTGTAAAATCCATGATATTTACATTGGAATGAATAAGCCTGGCTGGAAAGTGTCCAAGTGGGAGTGTCTAAGTGGGAGAGGGCGGGGCAACAGCAGCTGAAGCAGGTCAGTGCAGGAAGAGGTGTAATGAAAAAGAGAGAGAGGGAGGTAGGGGTGAGCGTTGACATAATATAAAGGCTAGATGGCTCAAGGCGGAGTGGAGTCTCTGACGTAGTTCATCTTGCCACGGTGCTACAGTACAGTATTTCTATGGCAGCTCAAACACAAATACTAATAACTCGCTAAAATCTTCACGGATTTACAAATGGGTTGGTTTATTACAAACGTTATCAACGTGGCTATGATTCAGGATGCTTATCTGCTTAATGTTATTTTTTGTATATGAACGTCATATAAAAGCATAAGTATGCGGACGTCTCTGACGTTTATAACAAACCAAAACCCTTTGAAAATCGGACACAATGTTATGCTGCACCGAAGTAAGATGGCTGCCACGTAGCGACATCGCTCTCCATTGGCCAGCAGCACGGGTGAGCCATCTAGCCTTTCTTATATATCTGTGGGGGTGAGAGAGGCTAGGAGGCCTGGTGGCAGCCATGTGCATAGTGTCTTTAGAAAAAAACTATATGTTTGTTTTAAGATATCAAGCTGCTGCTTTTCCAAGTGCACGTGGTCACCATTGTGTTCCCAAACCTCTGAGGTCATCATCCACTTCAGTGGCTATATTTTCATTCTTGCCGAGCACGTATAGGGGAGTGCATGCAACGACTGCAGCAAAAGATTAAAGAATAGGTTTTGATTTTCTAACTGTAAGCATATTGTCTAATGTCTATTGAGCTGTATCAATTTGCTACTGCAGATATACTGTGCAGAAGGCGGGGCGTATGCATTATTTTATCGCATTTAGGGAAAGAGTATTTTGTGGTCGCTTGGTGAACGTAAAATACCTTTCAGCTTCATCCATCTGATCGTTGTTCAGATGGCGTTAATGAGAGCAATAGTAGAGGGAGCTGATAGGCCAAGTGTCTTGCTCAGGGACTCTTTGACTCTATGTACACTGAGCTACAGTGGGACTGAGCCTAAAGTGTGTTGCGTTTGCATAGTAAATTAAAAAGTAATAACTTTTTGTATAGTTGTATAGTGCAATAATAACAATCCCAAGACGCAACTGGCATACATGTAGCGTTCATGTGAAACTAGAGCATGAGTGATACTTTAGGTTTATTTGTGAAAGAGGTAGGCTGTGTACACACAGTTATTTTGGCATAAAGTAGGGCCCTACTTTCCATTCACAGAATGAGCTTGATGGCCATGGCCACTCTCTCACCCACTTAACATAGCACAGATTCATTACATAACCACAATCATTGCAGTGGAACAACATGACCCTGGACAATGTTGTATGTTGGTCAGCTATGGAAGTGAATGGAGGCCATTTTTTTTACACAATGTTCTTCGTGTGATATTTCATAGTTGGGTTTATTCTGTACACATCGTGTATACAAGTAATCGGGTTTTATGCTTTTGTGATTCAGAGTGGTTGTGAGTACATATTTTCAAAGGTGAACTTACTTATTTTGGCAGCAAAGCCTTAATTTAGTTTTAGAGCCTTTAGAGTGTTTTACTCTGGATGCATCATTTCACCAGGTTCCAGTGTTTTATAGCCCTGGAACATGACTGCCATGATGATTATCATGACAGTCATGCAGAAACTTTGCCCTGTTTTTTGCGCTCGCTGCATTTACAAGATTTCCGTATATACAAACATTCAGATTTCAAATATAAAGTACTCACAAAGTGTCCCACGGGTGTTAGTTAGTAGCAGCGCCAGCGATTAGAATTGCTGCGTCCCGCGTTGTTTAATAAAAAGCATTTTTGTCCGAGCTCCCCGGCTACTTTTTTCAAACGGGGTTCGTTTGGGAAATCCACAGTTGCACACCGGGAGCGCACTCGCCTATTAGTCTGTATTGGCAGGGCGGTCAGCGTACCTATATCGAACACACCAAGTGCCACCCTCCTCCCGACCGATAGGGGCGCGTAGTTGAAAGCCAATGGCAAAATAACACCTCGGATAAAAATGCTTTTTATTAAACAACGCGGGATGCAGAAATTCTAATCGCTGGAGCTGCAACTAACTAACACCCGTGGGACAAATTGTGAGTACTTTATATTTGAAATCTGAATGTTTATATATACGGAAATCTTGTAAATGCAGCGAGCGCAAAAAACAGGGTGAAGTTTCTTCATGACTCTCGTATGAATACGAGAGTCATGAACCATGGTGAACCAAGTGTTTTACAGCCACCCACATAGATTTAACCACATGGACCCTATCCTACCTATCTCAGCATCTCATAATGAGCACACATTCGGTGAAAATAGGTGAATATTCTGTCAAACTATAGCAGATCCACAAGCAGTGAACTTGACCATTAGGTTGGAGATGTGCATGGCCATGCAGTCGTGGGTGTACAAGGAGTAGAGAAGTGGGCTCAGAACACATCCCTGAGGGGCTCCTGGCGTTGCGACCAAAAGTCCAGGATTCAGCTGCACAGGCTGATGGGGTAGCTTGGTGTTGAGTATGTGGGTATGGAAATGTCAAGCTTCTCCTAGAAAGTTATGTGATGTCATGTCATGTCCTCTTGAACTTCCTTTATTCGTTCCTTGTTCCGACGTATAATAACAGTCTGACAGGCATGTGTCGTAACCGGGAACGCATGTCAGGACAGCTGGAGCCACAGTTCACGGGTGAGTCTTTCTATAAAAAAAGATTATCCCACGATTTTGTAAACCATTTTTCACCCGTGTCGATTATCTAATGTGATCCTGGGCTCTACACACCCTCCGCCAACCTGGGGAGAGCAACGGACTTGAACTCATGCTTCCTTCATGCATGAGTGTCCAAGTTGCTCCTTTACACCCGACAAGGGGGAGTTTCCCTGGTTGGACGTAGCGTGTGGAAGGAACACGTTATTCCAACCAGTTCCTATCCCCTCCATCAGGCGCCCCAGCTGGCCAGGGGGAGGCAGTTTAGTGACCAGGATTACTGCATGTTTTTTGTGAGGGTACCTACCCTAGGGGACACGGGGAGAACATGCAAACTCCACAGAAAGGCCCTTTCGCCAACCCCGCCTCGGGTATGAGCACTGATGACGCGGAGGAGGAAACACGCCGCCAGCACCCACAGCGTCCCGAGCGGGAATCGAACCCTTCTAGCTGTGAGGCGACGGCACTACCAACTGTGCCACCGTGCCACATGGGTGATTCTTAACCAGCCACGCATGTATCGGACTCACGCATTTAGAGGGCTGTTGCACGTCGGACCAACGTCTGCATAACACACCCCCTGTAGGGGTTCCTCTTCTCCAGGTGGGAGAGGGCAGTCAGCGGTGTGTTATGTTGTGGCTAAGGTATCGTCTGTGGATCTGTTTTGCCGATATAGGATAGGTGAACTGGTGGGGGCCCACTGGCCCAGGGTGGGTGGCAATTAACCTGCTACTGATCAGCTCTTTGGCATGCTTCTGAAAGCATTTTCTCACTATGGGGGTGAGGCTATTATGAAGCAAGAGAGAACTCTTCCCTCGGAGAGAAGCATCAATTGTAAATGTCGGTGTCACTTTTCACGCTTCTCCTAGAAAGTCATGTGATGTCATGTCATGTCCTCTTGAACTTTCTTGAACTTTCATGCTATAGGAACAGATGAGAAAGAAGAGGCGTGAAGTCACGTGACTGGACGCCGGGATTGCGCCATGACACTCATCTGTGGCAAATCTCGCCCGGAAGTTCGATAAAATACATGGCAGTGAATGGAGCCGGCTGGACCAGCTTGTGAACATTATTTATGAACGAATGAGACCTTTATATAATCGGTTCAGGAATATAAAAGAAGACCTATCACAAGTCGTTTTCTAATCACTTGCTTTTCGATGTTCACAATACAACAATATTGAGGCATCTAAACAGTGGCAGGTATCGTTTCTGTCTCGGAGGTATCGCAATATTTGGTCGCCAGACAGGAAACTGTGGGTTTGTCGCAATACTTGCCACGTTCAGAAACGTACTTTGTGCTATTTAGATACATTGAAAAGCATGGCGACGTCCAGTCACGTGACCATGTCTTTTCCTTCCATCTGTTCTTAGTACTCATGTGGCCTGCTAATGGGCAGCCAGAGTGTGTTGATGTGATCATACAGAGAGGCTCCTGTGTTTATAGTTGTTGCTGGTTTTCATAATGAAGAGAGACATGGTGGAACTGGGAGAAGGCCGCAGATTAAAATCAATGAACTGAGACCCGGATTCCTCTTTCTCCTTAACTGACCCCCTCCCCCCTCTCTCTCTCTCTGTTTCATCTGTACTCCTTGTCTCCTTCCCATAATCCCAGTGGTTCTCAAAGTGGTGTCCGGGGACCCCTGGTCCCAGATAAATAATTGATAGTTGGGAATAAAATGGTCTCTTGGGGGTCTGTAACTCTTGAGTGTACAAACTGGAACCAAATGGAGATTTAATGAACCCATTATGGGGATCTGTGATCTAATGCATGTCAAAACTTTAGAACCACCTCTGGTCTTCCCTCGACCCCTCTCTCCTTTCCCTTCATCCCGCCTCCCACCTTTGCCCATCATCCCTATACCACATCTATCTCTCCCCCTTCATCTCTCTCTCTCTCTCTCCCTCGACCCTCTCCCTTGTCAACCCCTCTGTGAGCCCCCTTCCATCTCCCCCTTCCACCGCGAACCCTCTGAGTTACTTTAATTGCTGTGAAATTACATGGCTTCTGTTTGTGGATGAGTGCAAAGCCACTTAGAGCGTTCACAATGATTGTACATCGCTGCTCTGCTTGCGGCGATGCCGTGGTGGAATTTGTCGGGGGGGGGGGGGGGGGTGGGGGGCTTTCTAGATCTGCGGTGGGACATCTTTGTGGTCATCAGCAAAGCAGCATTGTAGTGCTGGGCCTGGGGGGCTGTACAGATCATGGTGGATAGCAGGACAAAGAGGATTGAGGAGAAAGAGGATTGATGAAAGTCAGAAAATAATTATCACCACTTTGTTTTAATAATCCGAGTATCCCTAGTTTGGGCATAGGTGAATAGCCAATCTACGAGCTTGCTTTGTGAGCTTGTAGATTGGCTATTTTTGCTGAAGACATTTGGTGTAGAGGGGCAAAAAAGGACGAGGCAACTGCATAGATAGACCTCTGGCCCTGGGGGGACCCCAGTCAAGGCTTTAAAATTGTTACCACTTTAATGGTGTCCCTATTTTACTGCAGGCAGTCCAAACATTTTCAAAGATCGCTAGAATAAACCGATTGACAAGCTGACAACGTGTCACATAATTTTTGTGCTTTCACAAGACACTGTTGTACAACAAGCATATAGGCTTTAACTGGTTAAGTAGCCATATCTTGATTGTGATAACCCACAGAAATACTGTGGTGTCCCTATCCGCAATATCAATTACATCCATCTACTTATGTATGCAACAAAAATGTTAGGCGGACACGTTTCCGTGTCCGCATCCATCAAGCGTCATTGGAATACTTACAGGGATATTTCATTTTCACAGTGAAATATCCCTTTAAACATCTGGGCAAGGTTTCCATCCGAACTGACCCATTGACTTCCATTATCAAATTAGATATTTAAAAGATTATAAAACATGCAGAATGTGACATTTGGCACTGATCAGTCAAGTGGGTTTCCGAGATCACCTTTGGGCACAGACTGACAGACACACACACAGACCGACCGACCCTCTTATTGACAGCTAGCCCCTTGTGGAATGTGGAGCCACGCCATAATAATTGGCCTGCAAGATTTTTGTAATCACCTGTATTCCCCCTTATGGGAGGCCAAGCATCTAGCAAAAATCACACACGTGTGAACTGAGTGGTGCAATTCCCCCCCCCCCCCCCCCCCCTCTCTCTCTCTCTCTCACTCTCTCTCATTAGAGACACTACCCCTCTCACTGTTTCTGGCGCCCCCTACTGCTATTATTAAGTCACATACTCGTGCTCTCACAGACACACACACAAACAGGTACGAGGACATTGCAAGCTGGTTGTAGGAGTGGTTGCACCACTCAAAAAAAAAATTCACACCTGGATAAAGGGGATGACAGGCTACTGGGCTTCAGACAGGACAAAAGTACTGTGTTATATTCAATTCACCCCTCTTTGACCTCCCCTGCCCCACCCCCCAGGGAATCCGATCCCAGGCGCATTGTCAACTTGTACATTCGCTTTGGCTATTTTCGGCACACGACACCGTCATATAGGCCGACGTACAAATCTGGATGAATAGGCCTCAGCCTGAGCGTCTGGCCTCAGTGGAAATGGATGGTATAATATGATCATTGTCTAGGAATCAGCTTGACAGGTGCCGGTGAACTCCCCAACCTGGTCAAATGAAAAGTAGACCACATGTCAAAACCGGGTAATCCCTATACCTACGTGTTCCAGCTAACTCTCATGGCGATGACACTCAATACTGACCTATAAAGTGACAGCTTCTCTGAGCTGCATCCATTTAAGTAACAGTTTACTTTTCAGTGCCTTCCGGCAAGCTGATGCAGGCATTGCAACATATTACGATAATACAGTATTTGAATTAATGACACTGTGATTAGTGATTACACAAAATCCTCACGAAAGGGGATGGTAAAATATAGAAACAATACAGCTATGTCAGATTGCCTACACAAATAATGTGTAGTAGACATACAGAGTTTAGACAAGATGTAAGGTTTTTCCACACTTTCATATGTTAAGCAGTATCCCATACTGTAGGGGGTATCCGGAGAACTCGCCAGCTTTTCCGACTCTCCGCATTTTTGTGCATTTTTGTTTTACTTCACCTTCATTTAAATTGCATTGAATTGAAAGGGAGAAAGGATAGTTGTTTTAGAGTTAACACTAGATGAAGTATAGGAATGCTAAAAGTTTAAAACACCAAAGTACCGAAACAATGTAATTCATTATAGTAAACGATATCCTGAAATGGTAGGCCTACTTATCATTGGTATTCACATACTCCCTTTTTATCATCTATTCTAGCTGACCATTTAATTGCACAAAATAATTTGATCACTTTGGAAACTATAACATCTGTGAGTTTTCATACTACACTGATGAAGACGTATCCGGTATCCGTAGATGGTATGTTGAAAGGTTGACTTTTTGAAAAGTCAAACAGTTGTCTGGAACTATAAAATGACACATCCAGTGTTGATTAGGCCCTAATCAATACTTGGAGAGCCAGATATTGGTACTTGGAGAGCCAGATATTTTCTGAGGTGGTACTTTTTACAGCAAGTACCACCTCAGAATATATCTGGCTCTCCAAGTACCAACATTATGACTGATGTTAAAATACAGTAGTCAAATTCAAATACACTATTCCATCCTATTCAGCACAGATCACCCATTTCAGGGAAAATTCACTCTCATGTGATGTGAGGGGCACCCACTATGTCTGCCACAGTGGGTTACAGTCTGACACTATCATCATCGTCATCATCCTACATATGAATGCATTGTGTTGCATTTAGATTGACCATATGAGACCTTACGTTGCCCTGAACAAACATTAAAGTCCTTAGACTTGGCTGACAAACGTTTTTTGTTTAAAAGAAAAGGCTCTAAACAAACATTAAAAGTCCATATAGACTTGGCTGACATGACGTAATTTCGGAAAGCCGTGCATTGGAGGGGCTAGCGTCCCTCAAAAACCTGACTACCAATGATGTCATCATTTGGGATTCCAAGCTACTACTGGCCTTAGTCCCAGAACCCACCTCACCCCTGCCTATTTTGATAGGCTGGAGCCTGGAAGGCTTAGGGTTGACGACAGAGTACAGCAACTTGCAATTGCAATGGGCCTGGTCTAAGATTCGCTACCACCAAGATACCCATGTACCTGTCAAAATACTTCCTTAATGACAAAGTCCACAATCACACCAGAGTGAGTTGAACAAACCACGTGCAAACCAGATTGGACTCAAACAAGGGACTAAATTATTTTCGCTCCTATGCCACTAAAATGTGGAACGCTCTACCAACAGCCTTTAAGAAATGTGAATCCCTAGACTCATTCCAAATCAAAACCGCTCTCAAAAAGCACCTACGGGCAGCTGCAATTCTAAACTGCCCCCCCCCCCCCCCCCCCATACTGTACATACTTTTTTAACGTGATGATTTCCTGTTTTGTGTATATTTGTACGTCTTTAAATGTTCTGATGAATTAAAAATGGAGGAATGGAGTAGCAGTTTTTGTATTGACCAATGACCTGTACTTTCTTTTGAACAGTACCCATTCTACAAACTGTGAATAAAATATATTCAATCAATCAATCAATCAATCAAAAGGTTGAAAATGAATGATGTGCTCCTTTAATGTAGGTTAACTTATGATTAAAAAGGGGCTGAAAGGGACTGGCAGTGATTTTACTGCATGGTGGCCTATAACTTGTGTCCTACAGCACCATCTAGTGGATAAACTCTGTAACAATTTGGTACTGATGAGATTTTAAATCAGGCACACAAAACAAAATCAAGTAGAGTTGTAAAAAGTAATGGATTCAGAAATGCCGATTTGGCCGTGCACAATTCTGCATCGATGCAGCAACATGGCATAATCGATTACCGCCTGTACTTTATATATTTAATTTTATTTAATGTTAAGACATTGTGTCAAGTAGACAGGAGAGTGATTGGTTACACAAGTTTCTAAATAAAATATGTTCAGTATCTGACTGCTTATATTGAGCGATGAAAAATTTGCCATATTGTGCAGTACTATAGAAAAGTGTGATGCATCGAGATGCATCGGAGCAGCATCGTGGTCTTGAAACAAATCGAATCATGGTGAATCGTAATCGAACTGAACCGTGAGGGCACACCTTTACAAAGTACAACTAGGGCCAGATGCTATAAGTCCTTGGCCTGCTACTGCGCCCCTCAGTTTGGCCTTATGACCTTCAACAACAGAGATCTGCCCCGCCCACAGCCCCACACTGTCCCAGTAGCCCAGCAGATTTTACATTTTTGAGTGGTGCAACCACTCTCGCTGTGTCCCTGGCTGTGTCTCTGGGTCTGTCCCTGTGTCCCTGGCTGTTTCCGACCACAAAAATAGCGTTTGTTCACCAGTGACCACCCATCAAATGATTGTACATATTTGTAAATTGTAAATGCCATTACTATTGTAAATTACTATTACTATTGTAAAATACACAGGTTTTTAATTTACGTATTTCACTGCTAGTATGTAGGACTATTAGAATTATTTTAATATATATATACACCTAAAAAAAGGCCTTAAAATGATCATTTCTGATTTTGAGACGGATGCAGAGACGCTCCATGGCGTGTTGGTCGCCCCCTGAGTGCCTCATGAGGTACACTTCCAGGATTGGTTTGCTGAAGAGTGTGTCTACCACACCATCGTAGAGGGAGTCCAGGTTCTGGTCACCGAGGTTATTGTTGTAGCTCTCCATAAAGTCATTCTTCTTACTGTCCCGGTCTATGGGCTGTGCCTCCAGCATCTCCATGTACTTCTGGAACTGGTTCTTCAGGTTCTGCACCACAGAACTGTACTGGCCATCTACAGTTTCCATCTGGATCTGCAACAAGGCAAGGGCAGGGTTGACCGTGCCAAACGCACGCTTCAGCGTGCGGATGTCTTCATCGTCCACGTGGTTCAGCACCAACCGGATAAGGGAGCCAGCCATACCGAAAATGGGGTTCACCACGGCTGCTGCTGTAGAGATGTCGGCCAGACATTGAAGTACCGTTTCCAGGCCCTTCTGCAGCCTGGCGCTATCGGCAATGATCTCCTCTGACATGATGGAAGTCACTACTATGCAGTGATGTCAATATGGAAGTATAAGAATTCTTATACAATTGGAATGACTGAGCTTGGATGAATATCAATGGTGATGGCCAGGTCCATTGTGTCTAGTCGTCTCGACCTGCTTGTAGGTGTCAGTCAGATGTTCTGTCTGAACTTCATGATGAACTAATTAAATTACAGCGATGCAAGGTAATGCATAATGCAACACAAACACTAGCATTATACTAACGCTAAAGTTTGTTTCTGTATCTGTGGTGAGGGTGAAAAGAAGACTGACGTCCACAAAGGTGTGCACTTTGTGGCTGTAGTATATTTGGAACCTCTAATTATACATATTATACACCTCTGTAAGCAGTGTTTCATTATTGAAGTATAGTTAGCTTAATGTTTCCATTTTTGATGGTGACAGAGTGGAGGACACTTTCAGAGTAGTCTTTAAACAGAACTATATATAATGATATAATACCTCATTATAGTGTGGGAACATAATGGGCATTTACCTCCTAAAGAGCAGCTGTTCTTGCATTCCTGTCCGTAATAACCTATCTATAGGCCAGTGCCAAAAATATGCTTTATCAGCCGTGGGTTTTCTGATGAAAGGGGCCCCCATGCGTGCATGTGCGGGGTTCGTACATGCACGCTAGAGAAGCGAGTGGGTAATTTGGACCATTTGGCACTGTTCTGGCACGGTTCTATACGTTACTTTGGTCAAATATTTATCTACAAGCTCATTCATCAGCAGCATCATGGCTGCAGTGCAGAATATATATCAGCAATTACAAGTAGAAACTGTTCAAGAGTCTGGTGGTGCTGCTCTTGATGCTCATATAGCGTTTGCCCGGCCGTGGGCGCGGAAGTGGTTTGAACAGGCTATGGCTGGTGTGATTGATGTCCCTGATAATGCTCTCAGCCTTAGCCACACAACGTCTCTCATGAAAGCTCCCCTCCCACGATGCGCTGTGCTGTTCGCACCACTCTCTGCAGTCTTTTCCGTTCTGCAGCGGTGCAATTTCCGAACCAGGCAGTGATACCGAACCTGCACCGGCTGTTGCAGACCTTGGCATACAGATGTGTGAAGAATAAGTCACAGGCCAAACGGTGATAAGCTTGCCGGTAGGCCATAATTGAGGGGCCCTGACAAGGGCTCCTGGGGCCCTTCAGTGCACGCACGCACACACACACACACAGAGAGAGTTTTCAGCCTTTTCCTAAATGCCAACAGCAACATGCATGTGGCACTTAACAGCTAGCCTGGCTAATATAAAGCCAGACTCAAATCACAGATTCGGTCTGGCTTTAGCCAGGCTACTTAACAGCTTATACAGCACAGTCATTTAATGTGGTTTAAAAGAGGCTGAAGAGAGGACTGACTTTTCTCTGATATAAAAATGTGTCCTATAGCACTGACTACTGGATAAACTTGGCAACAACTTGGTACCAGAACTCTCTCAAGACAGATTCTTCTACCGAATGGGTTCCCAGATTGGGCCTACAGTAATTCAGTTTGTTGACATTTTCAAATCAAATAAACAAACCACACAGATGCACAAATTTTTTTTTAAAGATAAAATGGATCATGTTAATTTATCCATTTATAACTTTGAGATAATACAAATGTAACCAAATTGACCCCTACATAGACTCCTCTGCATGTGCAGATACTCTTCCTCTGTCCTCTTCCTGTGCAGGACAGAAGACATTGTTTAGAACGTTTGGGTTAACCACTCAACCCATTAAGACCTGAGGCCAATTCTCTACAAATGCCTTCAGTTTTCAGAAAAAACACATGTTGCTACTGTATATCAGTGGTGTCAAGGACCCCTCAAATTATATATGTATTTGACCGCCGGCACAAATTTCACGATGTTTCCACACAGAGAAGAAAACGTAACAAAATGAGACATGCTGAAAAACAATATTATGTAATCCAGATGGATCTGTCTAATGAGGGGTGCAAATGTTAAACAAAAAACTTGTTTACATGCACTCAAAACCAGAGTATAATATACTCTGGTTTTGAGTGCATGTAAACAAGTGAAGATGAAATTCCATCTATAGCCTACTAATATTATTAGTAGGCTATAGATGGAATTTCATGGATATTTTTTTTTTACCTTTGAAGTTGAAGTTTAACAAATTAAATGTTATTTCAGCCAATCTGCAGTGGTTGGAGTTTCTTGTCGTGCGGGACTAGCCTCGCGTTGCGATACTAATATCACTGTGTGGATATTAGTCTCGTCAGCATAATCTTTTTCCCGCAATGTCCCGCTCCATATTTGCACACTGGGCCCTGGTTGGTTATAGCCTGGTTCCAGACAAATTAATCTAGTTGGCTCGTCACCACTTCGGTCGTCAAGTCCTCCCACAATTGAGAGGGGCCAGCCTTGTCGTAATCTGCCTGGGGCAATATGCATTGCAAAGGCAGATGAGGGCTGGCTACGCGAGGCTAGGGTAGGACAGCTACCGGTTGACAACTAGTACTGCCTGAATCTCACTGCCAATATACTGTGTCTCCCCTGACCCAAGTGGGGATGCCTTATTCCAGTGGTTTTTAACCTTCTCTGGATCAGGGCCCACTTGACAATCCCAGAGGCCCACCCTTAGCGTTAAGTGGTCAGATGGGTGTGTTGATTTTAACTAGACCGGTGCCCGGCTGTAGAGCACAGAGTCAGTAACAATGGAAGCTGTAGATCCATGCCCCACCCGTCTATGCAATACCCGTTGCACCCGTGTCAGAGTACACATTCCACCCATCTGTCTGTCCCTTTTATGCCCACATTTTTGTATTTGTCTCTGTCCTTTATTCCTATACATATGGAGTTCTGTGTCAGGCATGCCCAAATATGGAGTGTTGTGATGTCAGAACAGGCCAGCTCCATATATGGAGACTGGGCAGGGGCCCTGTCCAGAGCCCGGGCAGAGGCTTTTTGTGGCTGTTCTGGACAACCGTGGGTCCGACGGACTCGACATCAGGCACTGCACTTCCTGTGGGGGTGTGGAACGTTTGTGTCGAGGGATTCACGTTTCATAACGGCTGTTGGTAGGGCGTTCCACATTTTAGTGGCATAGGAGCCAAATTAATTTAACCCCCATGTGGTGACTCTGCACCGCACAGCTCTCTATCCTCAGGGAATTGTGGTTCCAGGCTATCCAGTACAGGGGTTAAGGGGTTTAGAAGAAACAACTATTTAATTACAGTAGACGTTAAATCCTTTTATAGATGCGACATCAACACACTCCATGGATTATTATGCAACCAGTCTGGCTTAAACAAAGCAGGAAGGAATTAAAAGTATTTGCAAATATTTAACCTCAGTCTCAAACAAATGTTCCCATTTTTCCTCAGCTACTGTACAAACTTTTTTTCTTCCCATTTTTTGTGTTGATTTATTCATTTACACCACTGTTCATTTTAAAGTCCTCTGGGATATCTGTATATTTTGTTCTTTGCAAATAATGTATTATGTTGCTTAACTTATAGACAATATGACCTCAAACCTACAGTGTAAATCATAATAAAACACTGGATTAAATATTTGTTTGTTACCAATTTAGAATAACTATACATTATACATAGTTAGATCATTCACAAACTGTCAGTTAATGATTTATTTAATGTTTTTTGATAGTAAGTTAACAAATTTCAGTACAAGTAAACCCTTCCTTCTGTCAATTACTCTACTATTCTCACTAGTAGACACTGGAAAAGGCAACATCAGGCCCTCTGTAGATATTGTAGGCTATTTTTGAATGAAACATAACATCTAACTATAAATGCACCAAGTCTCTGTCTGTATGTCTGTCTGTGTGTAATCCACTTAACTCGAGAACCGTTCGCCCCTGCGGACTTCAAATTTGACACCACCACAGGGGTTGCAGTGGCATGTCTAACCAATGACTAGTCTAAACTAAGTATGCACCCCGTCTAACCAATGACTAGTCTAAACTAAGTATGCACCCCGTCTAACCAATGACTAGTCTAAACTAAGTATGCACCCCGTCTAACCAATGACTAGTCTAAACTAAGTATGCACCCCGTCTAACCAATGACTAGTCTAAACTAAGTATGCACCCCGTCGGTCAGACCCTCTGTTGTCCAGAAACGCCCCAAAAAGGACTCTACCCAAGCTCTGGACAGGGCCCTTGGCCAGGGTCCATAATGGAGCTGGCCTATTCTGACAAGTCTGCATATACTCCATATTTAGGCATGCCTGACAAAGAACTCCATATATGGGCATGGATTTCCAACTTGCATCGTTCCAAGTAGGCCAGTGCCCAACGGGCACCACTGTAGAGGCCCCACGGACACTGCTCTAGTTTTGAATAATGTATGTCTAACAACATAACACACTGTCTGACTCTATCACCCTAGAGAAAGGAGTCCCTCAAGATTCCATTCTAGGACCTTTGCTTTTTCTGCTGTATGTGAACCATATTTGTAGTCAATCTAAGCATAGTAGGTATGCATATGACGCAATTCAGCATGAACTGCTAAACGGCAAACTGCTACTAAATGGCCACAAAACCATGGCCATGCTATTTTCTCCAAATAGCCTAATGTCCCCTCAAATATCACCACTCTGGATGGGGTATCCATCGAATGGGTTGAGTTGTATAAATATCTTGGGATTTGGTTGGACAACAAGTTAAACTTCAAACACCACATTGACGCCTTGGCAAAAAAGCTTAAGTTCACGCTAAGTTTCTTCTACAGAATGAAGTCCTGCTTTTCTAATGCTTCTTGCAAAAAGCTGGTCACAGGCCTCTTCCTGTCGCAGCTTGATTATGGCGATACTGTCTACCGCTTTGCTAATTCCTCAACTCTGAGCAAACTTGACCCCCTGTTTCATGCTGCATTGAGGTTTATTACCAATTCCCCCTATAGGACTCATCACTGTACTCTGTACACCCTAGTGGGTTTGGTATTACTTAACGTCTCGCAGGTTGCTACCTCCCACGTTACATTGGTTATAAATTTGAACTTGTCCAAAACTCTCTCAACCTCAGATCAAATGCCTGGTTACGCTACGTCGTGCCCCCAACAAAATCTGAGGCTGGAAAAAAAAAGCATTGCTTATTTCGGACCCTGGTCTTGGAATGACCTACAGTCCAGACTCAAACTGGCTGCTGTGATTCCCCTAGTGAGCTTTAAAAGGATTGCCATGGGCACACTTCCCATACACTGCTCCTGCTTTGAGCAACACACACACACACACACACACACACACACACACACACACAGGCCCTGTCACAAATATTATAGCCTACTCAAGAACTAATTTCAAGGTTTATACAATATCCTCAGCCTTGTACAATCCAGTCAAGATCTTTTTGACATGAACATCTCTCTCCTCAAAGCCAGACATGGAGTGCTGATAAGTACTCCCAGTAGTATTAGGAAACCCAAGTGCCTGCGACTAAATGGAGCGTATAGTGACCAGAGATGGAGCAGCAGTGTTGAGGTCCTCTGTTTGTGTCTGTATGTGTCATCACCACTGGCCAAAGATCAAGTTTTGGAATGAACACTTTACTGGGTTGACCGGAGTCCCCCAGGGCTCTGCACTAGGCCCCCTACTGTTTTCACTCTACACCAGCGGTTCATTTCAACGAACCCCAGTCTGATATGCATTATCAAACCCCAACCCAATCTGATGAATTGATATGATATTTCAATCTCTGGGACCCAAAACTACACTGTAAAATAAGTTCATTCAACTAGTGTAAGTGAATGTTTATTGGAAAAGATTATTTTGGCAATTTATTGGAGCAAGCAAAATAGCAAATGTCTAGTGCAAAAGATTGTTTTGGCGATTGGACTCCATGAGCATTTAGCAGGCATAAATATGAATAGGGGAGAGAACCCCCCCCATGGAGTCTAGACGCTGATGGTGCCTGCAGGTAGAGCAGATGCATGGCCCTCTTTCCCTTCAGCTCCAGGAATTTAGCAAGGTGGAGCTGGGGATGGAGGTGGGTTGGTCGCTGGCTGAAAAGAGAATGACCGGTTAGAGACAGGCATTTTAAAGAATGGAGCCTAATCGCTGATTGGCTGCTGCAAAGTGCTCGTGCTTGGATTTGTGAATGAACGGGCTTTGACAAAGTGGGAACGGAAATGACGTCGTAGACTATTAAAGTGCTGTCAGAGTATAGAAGGCTGAATGAAAGCGTCAAGATCTTTATTGAACCTTCGCTAAAAGCTACATATACAACCAAATGTATCTCTGTATCTCCATTTGTTTCCATTTGTATACACTCTCAAAGTTACAGACAGAGTCATGTTGTGAGCTTGTAAGTTGACTATTATTTGCTAAATGTTCGCCCCAGAATAAGGACACTACGGTTCAAGTGGTTACGGCGGACTCTTTGGAAGTACAGATGGTCGTGACAATGCAGCAGTGGCGATGGAGAAAAGGGAGGCTGCAGGCAGCGCTCAAGATGTTTAAATAGTTAGAAGGAGCTCTTTGGCTCCAAAAGTGGAGGAAAGAAACATCCAAACCAAAACAAAGGGTCCAAGGCACTCTTCATGAAGTTAAATAAATATTTAATGTCAGGCTAGTTCCTAATGGATCAGTATTCATTAAGAGGTGAAGCTGATTCTGCAAATGCCTTCTAAACAAAACTTTCAAAACACTTTCAAGATTTTTCAAAAATGTTAAATAGCATTATGTACAAGCTCACAGCATGGCACAAAGTGATGTGTTATGAGCTTATATAGCTGCTATTTTTGAATTGCCATTGCTTTCCTGGTTTTAATGGGTTGTGTCACTTTATGAACTACGCTGACATTAAAGGTTTTTTTTTAACTCCACAGAGATTGTGCTTTGGACTCCTCTTTGTTTTTGTTTAGAGACACATAAATCATTGAGGAACGATGTGGATCAGTGATAGCAGGTCAAAGGCAAAGAAAAGCAACAAAGACTAAACGGCTCCGTTGACCACCGGGAATGTCTGGGTTGTTTGTTATTATGGCGTTGCTCTGAAGGGGTCAGCTGTCTGGAATTGGGGATCCCAAACTTGTGTGTGTGTGTGTGTGTGCGGCTAATCTCTCAACCTGCTGGACCGGTACAGCACAAACTTTCTTGTTACAGTAAAAGAAGTACCTCCCCAAATGTTTTCCCACATATGTTGTATATTTTGTTGAAATCTTGAACTTTGCTTCTTCATTCATAATGGAACTCCACAGAGGTCTGATAAGGCTTGAAACCCGTCCATGTGGGAGCCGCAGATCTCAAGGCCCACAGGATTAGATTTTTATTTTCCAGTATATCTATTGGATATACAGTAAAGAAGAGAATCCCACCAGCATATGTTTATTGACTAAGCCCCCCTCATGTGTCACACAAGCATTCAAAGATCACTTCACTTACCACTGGGAAACGTTTTGTGTTTGTGACGTCCCTGCTGGTTGTCCTGTGTGGTTGCCTGTTTGGGTGGAGTTGAGAGCTTCATGTAGAAAATGTGAGCTCAAATGTATTGGCGCAGAGTACACCAAGCTCATAACATGTGTTTCAACACGTTGTGAGCTTGTTGATCAGCTATGTTCACAGAATATTCGCCCATTATAACATGCCCACAGTAGAGATGCTAGGGTTCATGTGGTTTATACCTTTATTTAACCCTTGGACTGCCACCCCAATAGCAGGTGGAACATCATAAATATTATAACCACTTGAACCCCAGAGCTTAATTGGAGACAGGTTATTTTTGGCGAAAGAAAAAGCGGTCCATGTATAGAGCCATAGCTTGTGCATTTTACAATAGGATACAATACAATTTACAATATAATAGCAGAATATTGAAACTTGCATCACTTGCACTTGTTGTACACAGTTAGAGTTATAGAAGTGTCCATTTGATTACTCACAATTGCGACACTGATGAAGGCTGGACAGCCGAAACGTTTGTCCCTGTTCAAAAATGAAATTAATATTTTGAACCGAAGTCTTGGTGTGTGCGACTCACTAGGCTACTGTTATTTATTACTCACAATTAGTCATTCAACTGGGTCATCCTCTGGAACGGCCTTAGGGAGTCCGTAAATAACTTTATGGTGAGCTTTGCCCATCTGTCATGATTCTCATGAATGTCCTTTTTAATTTTTTCGTTGTGAGTAATATAGTTATTATAAATATTTGCCTAGAGTAGTAGAAACTATGGTATTATTCCAAAAGTATACTTTATAAAGTATTTAGTGTAAGTGCCTGATGGGTGAGGTTGGTTACAATAAGTGCAATTAGGCAGCACTATGTAAACCACCGTGCACCATTAAATGCTTAGTGGTAATCAGGAGAGAGAAAGCATATACAGAATCAGAATCAGCTTTATTGTCACATCACAGGTTTAAGATCAAAAAGTGAAGATAAAAGTGAGAGCAGAAAAGTGAAGATGGAAAAGTGAGGATGCAAATTGTGATTGGCCAGAATGAGATGATGTAACATTGTATGATGATTTATTTTACAATATAAATTGGAGTCCCTTGAAATAGAAATGCCATTAAATGGGGGTTCGTAGCCCAAACTGTGGGTCCTTGAAATGAAAATGGTTGAAAATCACTGCTAGAGCCATAGAAATATTTTCAAAAGCGGGTCTGCGGTCTAATAATTTGGGGGGTCGTTGACATGAAAAAGCTTGAGAACCACTGGTAAAGGGCATGGGTCAAATGCCTTGGGTCGTGTCCAACTGTAATTTATCTCACTCTACCCTCACCGCTGTCCTTGTCTGAGCTGTTGCTATGCGTCTTTGCATGGAGACAAAGGCAATTATACAAAATACATACTGTAATCTTTGTTGCACTTTAGACCAGGTCAGACATGGCTGAACTTTTATCACTCCACAAGTAGGCCAGTATCATGCAAGTGGTTATATAACCTATAACCTCACAAAAAGGTTATTTA
The DNA here is from genome assembly GCF_964188405.1 of Protomyctophum parallelum. Taxonomy (NCBI): domain Eukaryota; kingdom Metazoa; phylum Chordata; class Actinopteri; order Myctophiformes; family Myctophidae; genus Protomyctophum; species Protomyctophum parallelum. Next base: position 34,954,486 of record NC_139717.1, read on the forward strand.
TAACCGCTCAGTGTTTTCTGTTGCAGCAGACTCAGTCGGCAGCACACAGTATGACGTCTCCTGCAAAGGCAGCAGCCCCACTCCTCTTAGCAACATGCACATGGTTTCTGTGTGCCACTGCAGACCTGGATGGTAAGTATAGTCGACAATATTTAATGTTTTTCTGTGGTTTTCTTTCTAACCATGAATATTTGAGCTTTCACATGTTTAAAGATGGGAGTGCCGTGATTTTTTGTATGCGTCTATGGAGTTAACTGACTGACAGTCTGTTAACAACTGCAGTCTCGCGATGACAGGCGAGCCAATAGACATTCTCGCAATGACAACTTTATTAGCATTTTAATGTGGACATGCTCTTGTAGACAGGAATGTTTTTGAAAGGGGAAGAGGAACAACTACTAAAACAATACCCGTGTAGGTGTGGACATATAGCCTAAATCTGTTCCAATGTGCTATACTAGCTCCAGTAGTCAACACAGAACTGGGGAGTGTGAGAGGCAAGTATGTGGGCGTAAAGGGGAAAGATACAGGAGTCCATGCCTACCTGGGAGTGCCCTTTGCCAAGCCACCTGTTGGGTCGCTGAGACTGACCCCACCCCAGCCTGCAGAAAGATGGGAAGGAGTGAGGGATGCTACCCAACAACCATTCATGTAAGTCATTAATGCAGTCCAGTAGGTGTTTATTGAGTTTTATTCCATATATTAACTGGATTTATTTTTTTATTTCATTTTCACAGCTGTGTCCAAAATATACAGTTTCATCTGCATATGATAAATATACTATTCACAAAGACAGCACATGCCCCTGCCATCTCAGAAGACTGTCTTTACCTCAACATTTACACACCAGCAACAGCTGCTCAAGATGACAAACTCCCAGTAAGATCCTGGGTTTTACCTCATAGAATTGGCGAGTGCACATAATTAGTCAAATTAAAAAGATACAACAATAATCAACGTTCCACTTCCTAGGTCATGGTCTGGATCCATGGTGGAGGGCTAATAGGTGGCTCAGCCTCATTGTACGATGGTTCTGCCCTGGCTGCTTACCAGGATGTAGTTGTGGTTCTGGTCCAGTATCGCTTAGGAGCACTGGGATTCCTCAGGTGAGGATGGTGTGGATATGATGACACCCTGTGGAAAGTTATGCCTTAATTGGTCTGATTTGTTTTAGCGATATCTGATTGTGTGCTCTTTTCAGTACTGGAGATGAACAGATGTCAGGAAACTTTGGTTTACTGGACCAGGTGGCAGCTCTGCGATGGGTCCAGGAGCACATCCATAACTTTGGAGGAGATCCAGGTTCAGTCACCATATTTGGGGAGTCCGCTGGTGGATGGAGCGTGTCCCTCCTGGTACCGCACAATCCACATAAAAATATTATCTGAAACTCAAATGGCAAAGAATGAATACACAGAGGAATAGTTTTTAATTCGTTTGAAAGCATTTATTCCATGTTTTGTGTTGCTTGAATTACCAGGCTCTGTCTCCATTGTCTGATGGCCTGTTTCACAGGGCAATCGCTGAGAGTGGCACTGCTGCATTAGATATGTTTTTATTTCCGCAAGATCCTTTGCCCATCGCCCAGGTAAGTTTAGCTTTACTTAATTTTTACATCATGGTTCTGCAGTAGTCTAGCGGTCTATAACTCTTCGTCTGTCCGTAGCTAATCTTGTAAACTGGTCAAACAGACAAACAGTGCACACTGTCAGTAGTCATCAGAAGTACCTCCTCATTGTTTTCACATGTTTTATAGGCCTACTATTTGAAATATTATCTTCAATCTTATAATGGAAGTCAATGATGCCCTGATTGGGCTGAAACGTAATACCCTGTAAATGACTAATGCCTAAATGTCTTGGAGGACCCTGATGTAAACAAGTATTAGTGCTTTTTCTGGTTTTATCCTCGTAGCAGATTTTGTACTTTCTTTGAAAGCCCATTCTACGAATAAAATATTCAATCGATCAATTAGGCTCACCACATGAAGTCAGAGTTCCCCACTGGAGACACATCATTCCCAAATGGATTCGGTTTACATTTGTAAAATAAGTAAATACACAATATGTAGTCAATTATGCCAACAATATTTATATGGTTTTCTTCTTTACAATTATGTTTCTCTGATCTTTATTGCCAGCTATTAGCCAATGTATCAGGCTGTGACATCACAAGCACAACAATGATTGCTGACTGCCTGAGATCCATGGATATTGATGCAATGCTGACTATTGAAAAGGTTAGACATGTACAGTACAAGTCAACAAGTGGTGTATTAGATATCATCTGCTGATATAACACGTTGATCAAACAGTATATAACTTCCAATTTATAATCTTTGATTTGATCTTTATAGTGAAATGTTTGACAATCTCATTTCAATACATTTCTTAAATCTGTTACACATTGGTATGCTTTTCTCTCAAGGACAACATGCTAAGATACCCTGTTAATGTTGATGGACACTTCCTGACCAAACCTGTGGATGAACTGTACAAAAACCACAAACTTCTTAAAATACCTTTCATAACAGGCATTAATAATCATGAAGGGGGCTGGCTACTCCCTACGGTAAGTACAGTTTTCCATTTCTGAAATGGCCCTGCCGAGGATGCTGAGCAAGGATCTTTTGAGAGACTGAGAGGGGGTGATGGTGGGGTTGTCAGTATCTGTACATCTTTGATACTGTTGCATTTGAATTTAATTACCGTACTTACACTCAAATTCTCAATTACTTATTAATTTCTCATAAGTCTTATAAACATTGTTTTGCTCATGTTGTTATTTTACAAAACAAACAAAAATAAAAACCCTGCTTGCCCTTTTAGTTCTTTGCTCCTCCAAACTGGACAGAGGGAATGGACCGGGACCTTGCCATGAGTGTTCTAGCCATGCTCTATCCCAATATACATGTAAGAGAAACACTGCCTAACATTCATTTCATGACCATATTTTTTTGTTTTCTGTCAATATAACCTTACATGTTTTCTGTCTTCGTCAAGCTGAAAAAGCTTGTGACAGATGAATATCTTGGAACCTGTGGAGATCGACTGAAAATTAGAGATGGATTTACAGAGCTGCTTGGGGATATTCTGTTTGCCATTCCAGCCATTAAGACTTCAAATTCCCACAGAGGTAAAAATAATGAAATCTTAAGAATCATTCTTCTTAACCCGGTTTGCCTCGTACATTAAACACACACACCTAATTTTTGTCTACGACCAGATGCAGGTGCCCCTGTATACCTGTACGAGTATCATCATCCCCCCAAATACATGCAGGAGAGAAGACCAAGCTTTGTTGGATCAGACCATTGTGATGAAATCATCATTGTATTCGGATACTGCTTCATGACTTCCTATGCCGAATTTGGGAGTAAGTGCAATATTCTATCTCTGCTGTCGGGAAGAAACCACTTAACTCCATGTACATTTTTCAGGAAATGAAAAATATAAAATTTTCAGGAAATTAAGAGAACCTATTTTGAAAACAAAGCAATACTGCCTCATCAAAGTTGGTGTTGTGACTTTATATATTGTCAATTACTTGCATGATAGGGGGAGAGCTGGTGGAGTGAGTTAGTTTTAGCTGCAGACAGTTTGAGGGTCCAATGGAGTTTTTTTTTGCTACTTTGCATTGGTTCAATATTTTCAAAACAACACACAGATGTATTCAATAGCACTGATTTATGCAAAAAAATATCAAAACCTCAAAAACTGACAGCAACGATATAATATATATAATATAAAATTATAAAACATAATAAAGATTATACATTTTGTCTCGCTTTCCAATACCTTTTGAAAGTCTACAACAGAAGTTTCACTAAACCATTTTTCTTAATCACTCTACAGTATCATGTACAGAAGAAGAGGAACAGCTTAGTAAAACCATGATGAGCTATTGGGGCAACTTTGCTCGGACGGGGTAGGATTATACTCACATTACACAGTATCTTATAATTAGATAAGTCCAAGTCTCTATCAACATACTCTCATTAATGTTTATCCTTCAAATCAACTGTGTATAGGTCACCTAATGGAGCAGGCCTGGTACATTGGCACCAGTACGGTGCAGATGAACACTACCTGTCCATTGGTCTCCTGGAACAGATGTCTGCTCAGCACCTGAAGAAGGACCGCTACACCTTCCTAACTCAAACCGTTCCTGAGAAGATTCACCAGAGTCAAGAGAATGTAGAGCACAGTGACCTGTAGTATGGATACGGGACAGCTTCTCTCTCTACTACTACTCACCTTCATCAACGAAGCTGGAAGACAAAGTCCCAGTAAATGAATCTTATTAACCCATTCTGACCTGAGATCGGATTCTAAAAATGTCTGTTTGAAAATGACAGTTTTCTGAAAAAGCAATCTTTCTATGTCAGTTGTTATTCGATTTTTCAAAAATAGCAGACCTACAAGCTCGTAGCGGCGCGCTATGAGCTTGTAGATCTGCTATTTTTCAATAGCTAAAGCATGACACCAAAAGGGGTTCCCGGCCAAGAAATATGGAATACAAGAACATAAAAAAAAGAAAGCCCTGCATTTGTTTGTTTGTTTGTTAAAACGTTGAATATCTATATTCTTATAGTAATCATTTTAGAGTGATTATCCAGTAACATGGGTCTCCCTATCTCTCCAGCTCTTTAATAAGCAGACAATACATTTTCAGGTTTGTTGCGAATTTCATCCAATCAAGAAAGAATACAGTACCCCACAAAGATCACGTCCAATTTAACTTGTTTATCCTCATATGCTATAATTTCCTTCTCCTGAAAATATATTTTCTGTTTACTAAATAGCTTATTATATTACAGTGGAAACATTTGTAGAATCGGCCTCAGGTCTTATATGGGTTAAAGGGGATGGTGTGCTGGTTGGTGGTGTGCAACTGATTGTGTTGGCATGGGCTTATCTATGCCAAAAATGCCAGGGCCTATTTTTCATCCCAGTCCAACCTTATTGGTTCAGAGTAGGGATGCACGATTAATCGGTAGCATATCGGTATCGGAATTCGGAATGGTCTCAAACTAATACAGATTATTTAATCAGTTTTCACAAGCAAAAAAAAGGAAAAATTATAAAGAATACTTTAATGCTTAGTATGAGGTATAAAGTACAGCAGCCTTGTGTTCCTAAAACAGAAAGATTGGGTATTGGGTAAGACTGACGTTATGTATCTTTCAGGACCTTTCACTGCTTTGTCTCAACTATGGCTCAGCTAGTGATGCACCGAATATTCGGCCGCAGAAAATATTCGGCAGAAAATGGCTAAATATGCATTTTCGGCCTATTCGGTTTCGGCCCAAATAGGCAGAAAATATATCACCGAATAGTGTATGCAATGAATGCATTCAAAGAGCTGAATAAATGTTTTATGGATCCATAATAGTGATTATTATTTAAGTTAAGTTTTGCCATAACCATAATATAACATTTGTAGAATCAAACTCAGGTTAATGGGTTAAGTGAGGATACTAAAACAGCGATATTCAGTTACACTTCATACCAATGATACTGTGCGGGTGTAGGTATGTTAAGTGATAACCACTTTCAACATGGCATTATAGGCAAAAGCTTTCTAAATCTTTCAAATTTTCCAAACATCTACAAGCTTGTAGGTCAACAATCTTTGCTATTTGTTGTACAACAAAGTATTTATAGTGCTTAAGTGGCATTCTGGACTATACCTGTCTGGCTGGAAACATTGTGGTTGCAAGGACTGCATTTCTGACCTTTCAGATACAGGACTGTGTCACAGTCATTACCCGGTGATTGAGAGATTATTTATTCTGTACTTACTCTGTATAAACATACTATTTTAACTAGTGATGCCCCGAATATTCAGCCGCAGAAAATGTTCGGTTTCGGCCCGAATAGGCAGAAAATATATCACCGAATAGTGTATGCAATTAATGCATTCAAAAGGGCTGAATAAATGTTTTATGGACCCATAATAGTGATTATTTTTTAAGTTAAGTTTTGCCATAATCATTTATTTTAAATAAATCCGGTAGCTTTAAGGTACGGCCATGACAGCAATGGTAGGAAAAAAGATGTATAATATTAATCATATTCGGATATTCGGCATTCGGTTTTCGGCCAACTGTTTCCTATATTCGGTTTCGGCCAATAATTTCAATTTCGGTGCATCCCTAGTCTCAGCCACCGCGGTAGATATTTTGACATTCAGGTTCATCCCGATGTTCTGGGCATCTTTGTAATGTTAGTGTTAGTAAAAAGCAGGTAAAAGAGTAATGTTTGAGGCAGACTAACATCAGTCACTTTTCCATTCACTGTAGTAGAAGGAGATGCGGGGAAACCGCAGATATGTCGTCCCCGCCTACAGGAAATACGTTGCCTGCGACCATGAGACCCGTTTCTGAATCGGTCTATAGGGAGACGCCCGAGAGGCAGGGCCAGATTTAGCCAGGCCCACTAGGGTGGGCAGACAGAATGTTATAGGGGGGCGGGCGAAACATTTTTGGGGTGTCAAATCCCCCCAAGCCCCCGAAATGCATAGAAAACTATGAAACTATGCTATCATATCAGTTCATATATCTTCTCCTTCTTTGACCAACAGTATTCTAACCCAATTGCCCTTCCTGACACTACCCTCTGCATTTACCCAAGCTTGGGACCGGCACAAATAGGACACGGCATGGCTTGTGCCCTGTTGAGGCTGCATTTCTCTTTTTTTGTAAATCTTTTTTTTTATCTATCTATCTATCTATCTATCTGACAATCAATCATCATATCTGGCTTGTGCCCTGTTGAGGCTGCATTTATCTTTTTTTCATCTTTTTTCTTTTCTTTTTTTTATCTCTCTCTATCTATCTCTATAACATGAGTCTTCTGTTTGTCTTGGCAAAAAATTGTAACAAATTCATCCATGTCCAATGTATTTGTTATAGATTTCTCATGTGCCAAGATGACCAAGTTATTTTTTCTGTCGTGCAACATGGTGCAACGGTAAGGGGTTAGGACATGTGCCAGCGTGGAGAAGGAACTCTCACATGAAGCTGAAGACGCACCAATTACAAGGGCTGTCACATACAACTTGTGCAACACAGGAAATGCTTTCTTGTATGTCTTCATGTGTTTAGACACAGTGGCCAGATCTGTTTCGGTTGGACAACATATCTTGGCTTTGCAACAATGAGTTCGCTTTTCAGAGTTGCTATAGTCTTTTCCAGTTCCAGCAAGTGCATGCAAAGGCTGCAACAAGGTGGAGTCTAGAAATCTCTCAGAATAGGGTACAAGGCTTGATATGGCTGCCATTAGTTCTAAATTCTTCTTTGAGTGCACAAATCAACTGATGCCTCATCATCCTCTGAAATCTCTGACAGGATAGTACAAAGACTTTCTTCGTTCTCAACAATGCACCTTGTCACATCATAATGGCTTGTCCAACGAATTCCAATTAGTCGTCTGAGATGAGGAGCATCATACCATTCTGACACATAGTGGTGATAGAAGAAGTTATACAGGGAATTGCAGAGGTCAAAACCCCTGCAGCGGTTCCGAGTCTCTCTCGTGTGACTGAACTCACTGGTATTTCTTTGCTCTGGTGTTTTATCTTTTATTTAACATTTATTTAACCAGTAAAAACACATTGAGACTGCGTCTCTTTTACAAGTGGGAACTGGCCAAGAGGCAGAAATAAAATTACACTTCCGTACTAAATTGTCAAAGTTACATTTTGGAACAGCAAATAAAACATCCATAATACACCTAGAGTACACACACATCACATCACCAAAGTCCTAATGTATTAATAGTATGTGTGCAGCTTATAATTACTTACTACTATAATTACTTAAAGGAAAACTACTTATTTGTGTTTTATGATTGCTAATTTCCCAATTCTTCCTCAACATGCACCCAATTATTTTCCAAATGTGCATTATTAACTTTTTGTGTCAGATAGATTCTATCTGACAAAAAACGAATAATGTTCTATCTGATACAATTTTCCCCTAAAGGCCCTCTACTTTTCTCATGTTTCCCGTTCCTGATCACTTCGGTGACTCGATCATGAGTCACGATGATGATTTAGTCCTACAACTGGTCTTCCACAGAAGCCAAACCAAACGTATTTGTGATATTTACTGCCAGTGCCTTGTGTATGGGCTATGGCCTGGGGGCGTGACACTAGGCTACTTTATCAGCTGTGTGTCGTACGTGGATAAATCATGACACATTTACGCACTCCCTGAGAGCCTACGAAGTCCCGGAGCCCATGCGGGTTTCCTTTCCAATAGCTACACATGGCACTAAATTACTCTTCAGATCCAAACAAATGCAACGAGAGACGCAATCTTGAGACTGGCAACCCCATGATGTCTGCGGTCATGTTCTCCGCCGGGGCCGTGGGCAACATCATGGCTCTGGTCCTGCTGGATCTGCGGCGCCGGAGAAGAGGCTCGTCCTTGTTTCAAATCCTGCTCACGGCGCTGGTCGTGACGGATCTACTGGGGACTGTCTCGGTAAGCCCGATAGTGCTGGCTTCTTACGCCTGGAATAGGACGCTTGTGTCGATGAGTTCTGGCAATGAGGTGTGCAAATACTTTGGCTTCAGCATGGCCTTCTTCAGCCTCTCCACGCTGTCCGTTCTGTGCGCAATGGCAATAGAGCGCTGCGTCTCCATAGGTTCTCCCTACTTCTACGAGAGGCACTTCAACAAGCACTGTGGCCACATCGCTCTGGCACTCATTTATGTCGCCTGCTTCTTGTTCTGTGTGAGCCCCTTCGTGGGGTACGGGTCCTACGTGCAATATTGCCCCGGGACATGGTGCTTCCTCAACATGCACCCGCTGTCAGATCGCGCGGCTAAAGTGTTCCTTGGTCTCTACGCGTCCTTCACGCTCGTCATGATCTCTGGCACCGTGGGATGCAACGTGACCGTCATTTACTGCCTCGTGAAGATGCACCGGAGGCACAACGCGCAGCGCAACCGAGGTCCACAGCAGACGGGGATCCGCCGCAGGTCGCTGTCGGAGGAAGTGGAGCATCTTTTGCTGATGAGTTTCATTACAGTGGTTTTCATCCTCTGCTCATCCCCCATAGTGGTAAGAAAAGAGCTTTGTTTTGTTGATATTTAACTTCATCTGCGTTCTCATAACCATAATTCTGCAAATCTGAATTTAAGCGTTCCAGAGCTTTTCAAGGGCAATCACTGACAATCATTGACTGACATCACAATTCAGATTCACATTTATAAGAAGTTGCCTGCACATTTCATATAGGACTTGTCAATGTGGGTCAAACAATGATAGATGAGAGTAAGTTTCAATTTCAGCATAAAATATTTATATAGCTAGGCCTATTAAAATATTATAAGCAATGAAGCATCTCAAATCTTTGGAATGGTGTGTAGGGGACTAGGGTGAAATGAATCATTTCCCAAACTACTGTAGCCTTAGCCAATTCGAGTTTGGAATTGTATTCATTATGCATGAATAAACCTTTTTCAGACTAGAGTTGATCATACATGACCAATACATACAATAGTATGATACATACCGTATGTGCTTGTATACACTGCATATTGATGTATGGCATTCGTTTGCCCTTACTGTGTCTTGTCTGTCTGTCTCCATGCTTATTGAACCAACCCCATAGCTCAGAGTCTACATAAACCTTGGCAGGATGGAAGAGTACCACGCAGGCGATCTACCCGCTCTTCGCCTGCTGTCCTTGAACTCCATCATCAATCCCTGGGTTTACATCATCCTCAGGCCTTCTGTTCAAAGGTTCATCTGGAGGAAGCTGCCCTGCAGGCCACACAAGTCCAAGCTTTCCCCAGGGATGGCTCTCACTGTTCAGCCAACAGCGGCCACTAAGGGCCCGCCCGAGCCTCTCCTAAATCAGGCAGGAGATAGGTGATGACACGTGCATTATTCTGGCCTGTCGAGGACCTGTGTTTATCGCACCAAGTGGTGTAGAACACTGTTCCTGAACGTAGGGTCCGGGGACCACCAGGAGTCCAAGTGGACCATTACAGGTCTGTAACTCTGAGAGGGTACAAATGGTCCATTTGGTTCCATTTGTATACCCTCTCAGAGTTAAAGTAACACTGAGGATTGTACCGTGTGGATTGGGGTCCCCATGTGGATTGGGGTCCCCCGAGTTCGTGGGGGTCCATATGGCATAGTGCATGTCAAACTGGGGGTCCTTGAAATGAAAAAGGTTGCAGTGTGTAGTGTGTAAGGGAAGGAGATACTTCGTCCCAGTGTCAAGGTGTCCATGACATGTTCAAGTCACGTTGGCATTTTGCTCCATTAGAGCTTGATGAGATGCTTATTTAATTTATTGTTTTATTCATGGTGCTCTTTTTTCACCTTTTTTCACTTCTATAATACCTGCTGTTGGTTGTTTTTACCCCCGTAAAGCAACATTTAAACATTTGTTGCAAAAAAAGTAAAAAGCCTTTAATAAAGTGGTTAATTCATTTGCAAAATGAATTCACCCACCACAGCCTGCGCAGTATATTTGTCAACGTGTCCCTAAGCAAGACACTTGACTTAACCCCTAGTCTTGCGTTGCCAGATGATCAAAGATTTCCGCCTACTGACCGGTAGCTTATTCTGCTCATTTACTCAGTGTACTGTAGTGTATACAGTATATCAGTACCTTAAGGGAAATTTATACATTGTAAATGTAAATGTTTATGCATTCAACATGCTGTGTTTATGAAGTTTTCCTGTTTGCATCCCGTTTACTTCAAGCTCTGAAAGGCTATGTCCCAGAACATGAATGTACCTTCGCCGAAATAGCAGATCTACAAGCTAAACTTGTACATTGGTAAAGTAGTCAGGCTTAATTTAGTCAGTAAGAATAGTGAAAAAGGCCAGAACCAACTGAGAGGTTTATTCAAGTGACACTGGTTAATTGCATAACACAACCACTCACCCACTGTAGAATGCATGGTTAGGATATCCATGGAAATTTATTCATTCAGCATCCCATTCAGGATTGATTGAAATTTTTATTTCACAGTATGTAGAATCAGAATGGGTACATTTCAAACAAAAGCACAAGTCATTACAAAAACTGTTACTTTGTGACAAAACCATGGTTAAGCTTGTTTACAACAGGGTCCACCATCAATTTATCAGAAAGAAAATATACACTTCTATGAAAAACCTGGAAATCATCATATAAAGACAGTAAAATAATGGGCAGGGGTGAGATGGGTTCTGGGTGATGGTACCCAAGTAGTAGCCTGACCAGTTTGTTTTGGGAAGTCTGGAGCCTTCTTTAAAGGGCCTTTGAGGTGCTGTGTGATACGAGTGCATGAATAGTCGAAGAAACCTTGTACGCTCCTGTTAGGGTCTTCAAGGTGTTTTTGTTGACCAGTGAGGAGATCTTGTACACTACAGGAATCTTGTTCTTCTGGTTTGGTTGACATTTTGATTACATTGGTGGCCATTTTATAACCAGAAAGATTTGTCTCCAGGATGGAACCTAGGTAGGTAATTTCGTCTTTACGTGTGACTCGTCCACTTTAACTGAGAAGCCTTGTTGAGATAACCATTTGCGCCAAAGAGAATGGATTCAGTTTTTCCCAGGTGTAAACATAGTTTGTTATTAGCAAGCCAGGTGCAGATTCTACCAAGTTCAGAGCTGAGGGCCTTTTAAACCTGCAGTTTGTTCAAGAAGATTGACTTCTGAGGTCAATCTTAAGGATGACAATTAGGCATGTAAAATTGTATTAGATGTGTGTAAGATGTAGTATACATTCATTAGAGCGGCTTGGGGTCATTTAGAAATTGTTCTATCAGTGTGTGTGTGTGTTTTTATTTTATTTATTTATAAGGATTAAATTGAAGTTTACTGTTTCAGTGCACTGATATCATTTTTAACAATAAAGTAGGCCCTATTGTTAAAATGTAAACTTTGTTAATATGACCTTTGTTGGTAATTCCTTTGTTGGTACCATTTCACCCTTGTTCTTGCATTCCATCCAACAACAGGATGTAACAGATGTCTGTTCACAATGCACCCAGTGCACAGTAGGACTAGTGCCACTTCCTACAGTATGGTCTTTGACATGCAGCTGAATCCTCAGGTGGCTGATATGAGAGCAATCAATCTATATTTAAGTAACAAATGTTACACTTTCTGTAATTACGTTGTCACACTGAAGAAATAAACTAGTTATTATTGTGTGTGCATCATGTGCATGCAGGTAAATTGAGGCTTTTACATAATTCCCTATACCATGTTTGTACAACGAATAGCGAAAATAGCTAATATACTTTTCTTTTTCACATTTTTATTTGTCATTTTTGAAAATGTTCGCCTATAATCAATGACATGCCCAAAATAGAGAAGCCAGGCTGAAAGTGGCTACTGAGGGAGCAGGGTTGCACAATGTCCAGTGCAAGACGGTTTGCATCATCAGGACGTCAGTCCTCTTGCTATCTCGTCTGGGTGAAGAGGCAACATCCTACTAGCTCTGTTCCCAGGCTCAGAGAGCTGGAGGTTGGATGAGAACAAGGTCTTAGCCAAACCCCAGCAGTTTACTGCGTATCAACTGATTCAAGTGTTTATGTGATGTGACACAGATGGTCTTCCCGGCAGCCCATTACTTATACTTGTAAGGAGAACATCCAAAGTGTTTTTATGGATGACTGGGATGTTTGTTTTAACTCATTTTCCCAGTTCCTGGGACATGGGTGGGTGGTAAGATAAACAGGGTTGAGAAGTTTCCTTTCACCACTTTTGTTCGATCCACAACATTTATATATGTTGAAACCCAAGTCTGTCATTGAAATTAGTCTACTGACCTTCTCTCCACATTTCCCATCGCTGATGTCTTTCCACCACAAACATCGTACCTATTCATCAACGCAGTGAAAATCACCCTGTATTAACTGCCAGAGAGAGAATGGGAGAAAATATGCTTTGTGGGTTAACAAGATATTATAGGAACTGTGCGAGTTACTATGCAAGTAGGCTATGAATTAAATCCATGAGGCCAAGTGGCCAAAAGACCCCTTCTCAATCTGTTTGTTTCACCTTTTAACCAGTTTCAGTCTGGCGACCATATTTTCTGCATGTCTAGGCTATAAATTCCAAATGTTGCAAAAGAATGTAACGCATCACAATGTGACATGCAGTGAGAGCTGATTGGCTATTCTTTGCTTGATTGGCTAAGTACTATTTGGCTCAGTGGGTAACCTTGACCAATACTCACTTATGCTAGTGTGATGCCCACTTAAGGTGCAATCACATTAGTGCAGCATTATTTTTGTTTTACTGTTTTGAGGGTAATTGTCATTTATTCATTCATGTTTTCCCTTTTGAACAGTGTAATGTGGTTAATCTTGGTTTCACGCCAAAAGACATTTTGGTCACTAGGTGGCAGGGTGGGACTGGTTCTCAACCTTTTCTGGATCGGCCCACTTGAAAGCATGCACTTTCAAATCACACCCAAGTGAGGGGTGCTCTTATCATTATACACCAGGGTTCCCCAATTAATTTTCCTCAAGGGCCATATTTTGACTACGGTACCAGGCTTGGGGCCGAGTCGGCACATGTGAGGTCGAGGTCTTGCCCTGAAATTAATGTTCAGGGCAAGACCCCATTTGAAAAGGACCCCCAGTTTGACATGCAGAGGCTACTGACCCCAATTTAATGCCATTTATATCTGAGCCACAAGGGGGCGCTCCGCGGGCCTCTAATTGGGGAACCCTGTTACACCATCATACATCATCTCATGAACAACTGAATTTATGTGATTGGTTGGTTAAATTTACGTCATATTTGGCGAACATTTAACCTATTTTCTCCTTTCATTGTCAATGGCAAATATGAGACGTGTGCATGGGGACAAGATTTACGTTTTTGGCTATATTCTGTGCAAGTATAACATTATTTTCTGTAATAGGCCTATTTTATCCCAAGCTTTCCAAATACGAGCACCAACCAAGTAACCATATTGTTTAAAGTGCATAAATCATAAAAGGGGATTTATAGGCTCTGAAAATGAAATGATTAAAAACTATTCTGTGACTCACTGTAAGCCAGTGCAGAGATCTGAGAATGCATAATGTGTTAACTTCAGTTCATTTTAATTATTGCTAGAAGTAGCTCCATTCTGAATGAGCTATTGATTGATTGATTGTAAACCAAGGGCTGATAAATAACATGTATCTTTATTGGTATGTATACAAGCTGAATAGAACAGACCTAAGGAGTTAAGGTACCAATTTGAAACCTGTGTGCGGACTCTCCTCTCTTCACTGTACTTACCTTAGTCCAGCACCAGACAGGAACTGGATGTGCGCTAGCCACCTACCTTTTATACCATATGTCACCATGTTTTATTTGTGCTTATCTAGTTCTAATTTATAAATGGAACTCTTTTGTTGCCTACAGGCAAGTAGATGTTGTTAAATAATACATAGACCTGTCCACTTTCAATGTTCCCTTGTTTGTGTATCAGATTCATTTCATACTGTAGGTTTATGCTTGACCATGAAGTCAGGACCCAGTGTATACAATAATACATAATGAATAATCCCCCATTAATGTCAGTTACTGTTTGTTCATGACCTGGTCAGACCATCTCATGATCCAGTTTATTTATTATATTTATTTATAGCATCCTGGCATATCTTAATAATGAGGAAATACTGTACCAAGGGACACGGTCAGCCATTTGGATTCTTGCAAAATATTAATTTATTGGTGAAATGACAGTTTTGCTTCACCACTGGCTGAGTGGTTTAAAATGACTGTGGTTTCAGCAAGATAGCCCACTTTCCTAAACATTATGAGGTTTTGTTACATTGGAGTGGACCTAAATGTTGTGTCTTTATTAATAATAATGTAGGCTACATATTGTTTCTCAGTTTCTGTTGAATTGGCAGTCATGCCTACTATTTTACCATGCTGTATATTCTGTGATTTGCAGAAGAAATAACTGGAGCTCAGTCTGACAAAGGTATGATTTATGGTCAATCTTCAATCCTAACCCTCCCAGTAGTGGTGACAATAGGCTATAGGCCTGTAATAGTCATGTTCCTTAATATGTAAGTTCGTAGGATGAAAACGAAGATTTCTAAAACTATATATTTTTGGAAACCTTAGCCTAACAAATCAGAAAATGTTTGTTGCCATTTTTCCCGAGGTCGGTATAGCAGACATATTGGATCTGAACCTGAACCTTGGCCTTGCTGCCTTCGACACAATCAATCACTCCATCCTCATTTCACACCTCCACTCCTCCCTTGGTTTATCCGGCTCCGTCCTCTCCTGGATGAAATCCTACCTCCGACCGTCAGCAATACATTTCAATTAACAACTGCACCTCCTCCACTGCCCTAGTCACCCCAAGGCTCTGTGCTCGGCCCCCTGATTTTCACTATTTACAATTTACATCCTTCCCCTTCGTCAGATCCTCCTTCACCACGGCCTTCAAAGTTCAATTTCATTGCTACGCAGACGACACACAATGGCACATGGCACCACAGCAAAAACCCTCAACAAACAATTTTTGTTCTCGGTCTCTGGGCTGGGCTATTATAAAGTATTGTGTTTTCTTAAAACCTCATGTCGAGAAAATAATTCTCGACATGGCTATTATGAGTAGCTAAGCATAAAGCGTGATTTGAGTCATAGTATAATTATAGGCTACGCTGTAATTATTACCGGTTACACCAGTGGTGTTACCAGCAATTACATTTTGGGCAGGCAAGATGTGTTAATTGTCATCTCCCCGCACACAATCGTAGCCAGTGGCGTGCACAGACATTTAGAGGGGCAGGTGCTCAAGTGAAAAAAGTGCACCTTGTGCAGCGCGTGGAACCGGCTGGTTGCCTTAACCCATTTTGGGGCGGGAACCCATTTTGGTATTAGCATTATGGTATGCTATAGCTATTGAAAAATAGCAGATCTACAAGCTCATGGCGCGCTACGAGCTTGTAGGTCTACTATTTTTTTTTAATCGAAGAACCACTGACATAGAAACATAGCTTTAGATTGTGGGGGCCTAAATAATATAGTAGAAGCGCTTTTATCAAGAATTGATCAATGTCACCATGGTCCACACACTAGCCTACTAGCCTTTTTTTTTAAAGAACACATTGCCAAAAGGGCAGGGGTGTGTCTATCTGTGCGCGCCACGGATCGTAGCATTGTACCTACAAAGGTTTTCAAAGAGATATACCTGCCAGACGAGTAGGATTCAAAGGCTGAATTAAAGGCATGCATACTGTACATTCCAATGGGTGATTGAGCGTTAATAATAGTAATCTCGTCTTATTTTTGTCCTCTCTCTCTTCTCATTGTATGGATGCGTTTCACCCCTGCTGTCCACCGGGCCCTGCCCATCCCACTGCCAGCCACTATACCGATGGCTTAAAGAAAAGTCCTCTTTGTACACAAACCTACACTAGAGATAGCAGTTCTGTCTAAGGATTCACCTCAAGTGATCCCATCAAGGGATTTTGAAGGGTTCTCCATTGGATAGTGTGGTCTGTCGACAGGCAAAACCGGCATTAAGGTAAGCCATCCACTGAGCCAATGATAATGGAAAGCCAGAATGTGAGAGAAATGCTGTTTAAATATCTAGGATTCTCCCATATTGTTTAGTGAAAATCCACTCAATAGCCTACAGTGCCTATACCTATTTTTCTGAATTACTGTAATTTCTTGACAGCCTAGACTAATTCATTCAAAATGTTCACAAACGCGATATAATAAAAATAAATAAAAGAAGGTGGTTAGGCCAAGTGGTGCATTTACAGTACGTTGTATATTAATGACTCATTATCCTAAATACTTGCCGCATTATTGTTGCAAGAGTAGCCTACTTTAAATCCTTTTACATTTTGTGCCTAGAGCTGATACAGCTCCAGAGGGAGAGAGAGACCGACACCAACCCAGAAGAACCAGAGAGGAATCCATCCAGCCCAAGCACCAACAGCAGTACCACAGAGCGAGAGGGATTCACACGGCGATCATCATGCTTCCCTGCAGACTGGGCCCTCGCACCACTGTCCTGGTGATCCTGCTGGCCATGGTGCTGATCTACCAATGGCACATTCAGCTCAGTGTCACTGTCAGCCCCACGCCTCAGTTCGGTCCCTACACCCCCAGGCCAATCAAGGGCAAGGTTCACGTACTGCTGCTATCGTCATGGCGATCGGGCTCCTCTTTCCTGGGCCAGGTGTTCAGCCAGCATCCGTCAGTCTTCTATCTGATTGAGCCTGGCTGGCACGTGTGGACCACGTTGCGTAATTCCGGCGCCACGGCCCTCCGGATGGCGGTGCGGGACCTCATACGGAGCGTGTTTCACTGTGACTTCTCCACAATGAAGGCCTATATGCCGGATCTGCATGACGTGTCCACCTTGTTCAGGTGGAGCACCAGCCGTGCTCTGTGCTCCCCGCCGGTCTGCTCTCTCACGCCACGGCACCAGTTCAGCAACGAGACAGAGTGTCGTAAGCGGTGCGGTTCCAGTGTCAGGGGGCTGCAGGCGGCGGCCTGGGCCTGTCACACCTACAGCCACGTGGTGCTGAAAGAGGTACGTTACTTTGAGCTGGAGTCGCTCTATCCACTCCTCCAAGACCCAGAACTGGACCTCCGAATCATTCACATGGTGAGGGACCCGCGTGCCGTGGTCCGGTCGAGAGAGCAGTCGGCCAACGCCTTCATGGAAGACAACGCCGTTATCCTGGAACAGGGGGGCACCTCCGTGGCGGACACGCAGTACCGCGTCATGCAGGAGATTTGTCGCAGCCACGTGCGCATCCACAACAGGGCCACCTTTGAACCCCCAGAGTTCCTGAAGGGTCGTTACATGATGGTGCGCTACGAGGACATTGTGCAGGATCCACTGACGGAGATCAAGACCATGTTCGAGTTTGTCGGTCTGGAAATGACCGGGCCGCTGCAGGATTGGATCTATACGGTGACCTCGCAGAACGCTACCGACGTCTCCCAGGAGTGGCGTTCCACACTGGCCCATGACAAGGTCAAACAGATACAGGAAGTGTGTAAGGACGCCATGTTGTTGCTAGGGTACAGGAACGTTGACAATGACAGAACCAACAATGCAACAAACCAATAATAATTAGAATGTAGTCTATATTCATAGTCTTTGATGACTTTGATGATAAAATACTTTTTCAAAATCTCTTTTGTCATGATATCCACATTACACAGTACAATCCTCCGGGTCTATAAACATTAACACAGGAGGACCCAATTTTAGTGTGTAATCTGGTCTGCTTAATGCAACACTGATCTGCCCTGAAATGGCAGAAATTTGAGGAGATTGTTGGTTTTGTTCTGGAAGCCATGCATAACCTATTCAGAATGCAGCCCTCTTGGTTCTGTTGGTGCAATGAATAATGACACTTCTGAAATGTATCCGTCACTTCCAAATACTTATCTTAGCTTATAACAAGTGTGTGTTAAAAGTGACACAAATATCATGGGGACATAATGCCTTAGTACAATAAACACTCAATAATTCCAAACAAACATGGATGGTTTGGACACACATAACAGATCAAAGTAGTTGTCACTGGTTTAACCACTGACCAGTGGTTTAACCACCTAAACTTATGTTGTATGACAAATAGCAAAGATTGGCAATCCACAGGCTCACAAGGTGGTATGGTGTGATGGGTTGTTGTGAGTGTGAGCTTAGATTTCATTAGGTCCTATATTAGATTTAAAAACATTGTTTGTTTGTTAACAGTATGGATTACTTCATAATGAGAAATGATTGAAAGGGCAATATATATCACATACAATTATCCAGTGCACATTCTTAGTTGTGGTATAGGTGGTGGATAATAATATAAACATGGTCAGCAGGACAAAAGACAATAAGAGAAGATATAATTTAATGACCCCTGGATTCCATGTCATACATAATAATGTACTGTGAGGTCTACATATTAAGAACCGTTCATATGTAACTATGCCAACGTAGTTTATGGAATGCGCACACTGCACTGCCTCAATAGAGATTTAATAGGCAGGGTTTTGGTCACAACTCACAAACATGAGGAAGAAACTGGCTTGCTTTGTTGGATTTCAATCTACAAAACAGGTTTAAAATGTCAATTGAGTGTGTGTGTGTGTGTGTGTGTGTGTGTGTGTGTGTGTGTGTGTGTGTGTGTGTGTGTGTGTGTGTGTGTGTGTGTGTGTGTGTGTGTGTGTGTGTGTGTGTGTGTGTGTGTGTGTGTGTGTGTGTGTGTGTGTGTGTCCATCTCTCTCACCGTTTCCTCTCTACCTACTAGCCCAAACAATATATTTAAAATAAAGAAGTAAATTGATCCTACTGTTAGGCATTTATAAAATAGTCATTAGCTATAACTGTGTAATCCTGCTTTTTTGCATACAAAAACGAAATCAATATCCAGCTGTATTACATGACAGGTGTTTAGGGTTTGAAGGGTATGGGAAGTCTACATAAAAGGCAGTAGTCTAATCTTAAATCACCTTCATTTACAACGTGCATAACTGCATATACTGTAGATGTTTTTAAGAGACAGATTAAAATGGAATGTAATTTTGAAAATGGCCTGTTGACTTTGGTTCCTTCAATGATAAAGATAACTCAAATGTTACATAAAAATCAAGGCTATAATTTGTAGGACTTTGATTGGTTGATTGAATACTTTATTAATGAATCGCACAGCAGGTACAGTTACAGCAGTAATGCTACAATGATAACACAAAGAACCCTGAGGGCTTGTTTGTGGTCCTACTGTATGTATTTGATTCATCAAGTAATAAACAATATTTTGTTTTATTTAACACATGGAATTTTTAGAAATAGACCCTCTTGGGACAACAATTCAGGACGGGTTCTAAAGAAATTGAGACACTATAGACTAGAGGATACCATGACATTTTCACTTCTAGCTTGTTTTCTGCAACAGTCACCAGTTGTCTTATCGTGTATGTCCCTGGCATCATGGTACTTGACCACTTAATATGGATATGACAATGTGGTTCATGAAATTGCATTTTGGATTACAGTCTCATGGTGCATATTGGCTAATATACAGTGGGGGCTGGTACTGATTTTGGGTGGGGGTCTATAAGGCATCCATTATACTATAATAGCATATTATGCTACGCATAGTTCACCCAGCTGCAGAAACAGCATCACATTCCAGATAACAAGTTACAGCAATGACACTACTGGGGTCTATCTATACTTTGTTATAGCAAATGCTCCACGACACAAGCATAACAAGAGTTCCACTGATCCAGTGAACATTGTTTGTGTGCAGATCAGGGGTCATCAACATGTCCGTACATGGACAAACAAAACAAAAAAAACATGTCCGTGGCAACATGTCTAAAGTACAAAATATTGTCCATAATTTCTTCTTTTTTAATATTCACAATCTAATCTTAAATCTGTTTGAATATATATTTTTTAATTGTTGGGATGACATGTTAATTAATATGTTGTAGGAGATGTTGTCGTATTGTACGTGATACCTGTACCACATACAAGAGCCTACGCCCTACAGTATGTGTGACAGTGTGAGTCAACTCAAAAGTATGTTACCTTACCACTCTTGCATCAGACATAGTCGACTACAGTCTCTCTACATCGTCCTCAGACATCTCGGACATCTGGCCAGATTAAGCGCAGTACCGCACCATAAACCACAGCTATTTAAGCTACGTTGACAAACAAAACTAGTTTAGCTGGTAGAACTTTCTGTCTCCTATCCTCAAGTAACACTGTCTTCTGAGAAGCCATAATACTAGTCATATACTAAGCTAGCTCTGGTCCATAGCCTTCTTCTGCTTCGATTCTGACCTGCAGTATAAGTATGACATTATACTGCAGGTCAGAATCGAAGCAGAAGAAGGCTATGGACCAGAGCTAATACTAAGCCATATAAAGTCAGAGAGTCCCCCCCCCCCACCCCTATTTCCCATACTGTAGGCCTACAGGATGTTTTTTCATAGTATTGACTTTCGTTTGAAATGTACCCATTCTACATACTGTGAAATAAAAAATGTCAATCAATCAATCAATCAAACAAACAAACTGTGACCGCTTGAAGCTTATATCTGGTTTCAGTATTTATTTATGATGTATTTTCTAGACCTGCGTGCCAGTCACAGTAGGCCGGTATTTCCGGTGGTCCCCAGCCAAAAACGTTGAGAAGAGAACCCCTGGCCTAGGGGATATTTCTCATTATTTTTAACAGGCTTAAAACACATCTTGCAGGAAAAGAGAGAATGAGAGAGTTTTGATTGATTGATTGAAATATTTATTAACAGTTTGTAGAATTTACAGTACATTTTAAGCACAAACTCAATACAAAGACTGTTAACTGTGAGAGCTTTACAACAGAAAGCCAACTATTAGCCAGGGCATTATTTTGTAAATGCATGCCAGTTGTGGGACAGGGTCTCAATTTGTGGGACAGCTAAAAAGTATTGGAAATGAGGGACTGTCCCACGCAAAGAGGGACATCATGGAGATGGCTCCATGTGGTCACCCTACCTACATGACTGTCAAAATTGTAAACAACGTGGGCGGGGACTTGAAGCAAAACACGTGTGACGTCTTTTCCCGTCATTCAGTGCGGCATCATGGAGGACGGCAGAGAGAAGGGACTTCAAGACTACAGGAAGAAATTACTGGAACATAAAGAAATTGACGGGCGGTTAAAAGAACGTAAGAAACTAACAATGCAGACCTCCTGTGTTCTGATAATAAAACGAACTTGTTTATTTGTTCAGAGGTGCTGACTGTGCGTTAGCAGCTAGCCGTGTAGTTAGCTAGCTAGTGCTTTGTCATGCAGTGGGCATCCCCATAGAAAATGAATGGATGGACGTGAACCGAACCGGCTAGCTTAATGCTAACGATGACAAGTGCAGTGTTGATTTGACAATGATGTGGTTTTATAGTGGTTTTCAAACGTTTTGGCTTCAAGCAGAGAATACTAATGGAATTCGGTCAATGTGTCGGTGAACCCCCTCAAGTAGCCCTGAGGTGGTACCGTACGTGGTCCCCTTCCTACTCATAATAGTACCTGTCAGTGTTCTTTTCGGCAAGAGACACTGTCGTAAAGGGGTAGGAAATATAATAGGAATAAGTAAGCATTGCTTCTTCTTATTCCTTTTCTGACATATTATTTCTGTTAAATGATTGGGTAATGCAATGTTTGGATCATGGTTTGTTGAATTATTGGTCATTGGAATGTTTTAGTTTGAAATGTATTTGAGTGTTAAAGGACAACTTTAGTTTTTTTCAACCAAGGTTCATGTTTTAGGTTGTTATTAGAGAAACTAAAAGATGAGTGTTCTTTTTTTTCATTTGCTGCTTTCTTTTGTTTTAGGGATTTTAGCTGTTTTTGACAGGGGGGCGGGGGCATTCGAGCATGGGGCTAAATATGTATTTTTTTACAACATTTTATAGCGATTTATTTTTTAATTATTTACTATAGTCCTAATAAACCCCTGGAAATTTCATCTGGCCACAAAACATCACGAGATCGACTAAATGTGTCAAACTGACATTGAGCCTATGACACACAGTGTGGCTTCCCCCCACTAGGCTACCTTCACATTCAGTAGATCCTGTGATTTATTTGTGGCCAGATGTAATTTCCTGGGGTTTATTAGGGCTATAGTAAATAATAAAAAAATAAATCTCCATAATATTTTGTAAAAAAATACATATTTAGCACCATGCTCGAATGCCCCCGCCCCCCTGTCAAAAACAGCTAAAATCCCTAAAACTAAAGAAAGCAGCAAATGGAAAAAAAATAACACTCATCTTTTACTTTCTCTAATAACAACCTAAAACATGAACCTTGGTTGAAAAAAACTAAAGTTGTCCTTTAAAGCAGGGATGGTTAATAGACCAGGGGGGCAGTCAGCCAGATATTTCGTGAAGCCTCATTTGAAATCGGTAGTTCATATAATGGCCTGTTGTGGCGCTGGACTGGACCCAAAAAGCCCCATAGCTCCATAGAGGCCCATGTATTTTGGCCCAACTTCACCTAGACTGTATTACCTTAATAAACATGGTCATGAATACTTTCTTCTTCCAGTCACTAGTTTAAAGTCTCATTTCTAATGTCATAATATTCTTTTTGGAAAATTATGGTCCCATTAATTAAAATAATGACCATAAAGTCGCGTATGTTCTGAGGGGCATGGCTACCGTCTATGATCGGGATTCCCCTCCCACTCAAGAGTCTACTCCTCCCACTCGAGTCAAAATAAAAACCAACGGAGAAGAAGGGGGGAAGTCCCGCCTCCTTGTCTGGGCAGCCAATGGCCAGCTGGACCCAAACGGAGCCAGCCAATGGCCAGCTGGTACCAAACGGATCTAGAAAGATGGCGACTTACATCAGGAATTAGCATATTATTACAGGCTTCATTTTACGTTCATGTTAGACCCGGTGAACGCTTTGTCCATATTTTTTACAGTCTATGTAATAGACACACAATACATTGTGTGATCATAGTGCTGTTTAATTTGATAGTTTTTTTTATTGTTGTTGATGTCCTTGTCAAATAAAATAAGCATAAACGGCATCAATGTTAAAATTGTGTTTACAGTGCGAGAGCAGCTCAGAGAACAGACCAAGCAGTATGAGAAGTCAGAGAATGACCTGAAAGCTCTGCAAAGTGTCGGACAGGTAAGCCTCACTATGAACAGTTAAAAAAAGACAGATGACTCCTATTTGATCACTGACAGTACCTCCTCTGACATTGTCCTCATTGTCTTGTAGATTGTTGGAGAAGTGCTGAAACAACTGACTGAGGAGAAATGTAAGTTAGTAAAAAATAACGTTTTGCAACCTTTTTAAAGATTAAAATGTTTGAGTTTGGATTCACTTAGTCCCATCTGTCACCTCAACTCGGACAGCGTTTTCATCCTGGAGTTGGGCTGGTGGTGGTACTGTATATAGGTATTTTGTAACGTTTTGCAAATTGGAAGGTGTTGCCCAATTTAAAAAGGTGTTTCATATCGTAATATAATTTTACTGGCCAGGTTTTACTACAAACATCTGTAGGACCATGTCAGTACATTCAAATTTGCAATATGATGTTGGAAAATACGGTAGGTTAAAAATACCTTCCATTTGCTCCCGGCACCCCAAGTACTGAATGGGAATGCTAATGTGACAGAGTCCTGAGCTTCACCACTGTGCTCTTGTACTGCATTCTGCAGATTGAAACTGAATGTAAATTCAGTGGAAGTCTGAAAGTTGTTTTTAATTGGTGATGGTTCTCTTTACAGTCATTGTCAAGGCTACAAATGGACCTCGGTATGTGGTTGGATGTCGCAGACAGGTGCGTAGGTTAATGGCAGGTGTTGGTTGTTTTTGTTCTTGAGAAAACTGTGTGTTTGCAAAGTGTTCCTGTTGCAATACTCAAGGTACATTTTAATGATGCTGTATTTGATCTGAAATACTTTTCTTCACAGCTGGATAAGTCACAACTCAAGCCAGGCACCAGAGTGGCACTGGATATGACTACACTCACTATAATGAGGTAGGTGGGGCGAGGGCAACACTAATGTGACCCGTTTCTACTAATTCTTGCCCATTGGGAACCTAAAATTGCTTTGAATTGTCATTGCTTGTAGGTTGAGCCACAAAGTGATGTGTGAGACTATTGTAGTTTCTTATTTCTTACTTTTCCCCCCTTCTGTTCTATACAAGACTCACTGCACTTACAACAACCTTGGCTACATTGAAAGTGAGGGCTTGCGCTCAACTGTATTTCTGAGTATAAATAAAGGTGATGATGATCTAGGGGTGGGACGATATGGGTACCTCACGATATGATGTATGTGGCAATATTAGGCCCACGATAATGATATTATAGCGATAGTTGCGAGATTTGCAAGAGATTTCATCAACGATATCACGATATCTACAACTGAAAAAAAGAAAAAAAAGACATAAAAGGCAATAATCAGGAATTACTACCGTAAATCCTCAATTTTTAATCCAGGCTTTTATTTGTCTCAACGCATTCTGATAGCAGTCTTATATTGGAAGGAGGCAGCTATAAGAAGGAGGCCTACAGTATATTTCTACTTTTCAAACTGATCATAATGAATAAATCACATTTTGTGTCAGTTAGAACCCAGTAAAAATGTGCTTGGCTCATGTAGCCTATTGAAACCAAGTCCTCATGAGATATTAAACAGTGCAGTTGCAGGTGGTCACTTTATAACATAACATAACACTTTTATAACAGTATTACTTATGGTAATAACATCAACACATCAATTTAACTTGAACAACCAATGTCAATTTGAAGCTATGATTCCCTGCTTTCATATGACATGAAAACAAATCCAATGGCAGTCCCTCAGTCAAATCTGGTCACAAATATATGGCTAACTTCAACTGAGACATACAGTACTACAACAGTACTGTAGTCCAGCATATTTGTTGCACATTCAAATATCTGTATCTAGGCCTACAGTTAGGCTAATGACAAATAAAATAAATTATATGGTAGGCTATTTCCTATAATATCAAAGCAACTTATACAGTATGAACAGTACAACACTGCAGTGATCTAACTCTTGTAACTTCAACGGGGTACATTCACAATGAGAGAGAGAGAGAGAGCTCGTTTGTTTCATAAAAGGTAGATCTGCTATCAACATGGGGCTGCTGTGACCACAGACGGCAGCCCCATGTTGCTAGCAGATCTGCTTTTTATGCATAAAAGGCTACTAGTCTACTAGTAACTTTGTCATGTTTTACGGACGACACGCAACCCGTTTTTCCTCCTGGAATTATCCCCCGTTACGGACGCTCCGCGACCCGTTTTTCCTCCCGGATTTAATCGATATTTGCCGGCGGCGTATCGCGGGAGGAAGCATCGAGATATCACAACATCGATATTTCAGCACACCCCTACTTACAACAATAACATTCCTACCCAACATCAGTAGTAGTTAATTAGTGAGAGAAACATGGTACTGGAAGAAAGTATTTTGTGGGCTTCTCTCTTCCCCGACACGTTCCATTGTTGTCGACAAAACAAACAAACAAACAAATGTTAAAGTGGTTGATTATATAGTAGCATTCTCTAATGATTAGATGACTTATAAGATGATTAACCATTTAAGCTCTCTATACTTTGTTGTATGTTATGTTATGTTGAATAGAAACACACACACAAATCACATGTTGCATCATGGTGCGTTTTGAGCTTGTAGATCTGTTTTGCTAGTAATGACATGGGCCAAATGGGAGACGCCAGGTTGAAATTGGTTAACCAACAGCTTGCAAGATCTGTCCAAGGGGTTTGTCTTGTCTCGTATGCAACGTTACGTGATTGTATGAAATTCTTCATGTGCTATTTGTGATTTCCGTGTTCATAAAATGTGTTCCCTCTTATTCCCCCAGGTACCTGCCCAGAGAGGTCGACCCCCTGGTCTACAACATGTCTCATGAGGACCCTGGCGATGTCTCGTATTCAGAGATCGGAGGCCTCTCTGAACAGATCCGTGAGCTCCGAGAGGTGTGTCATCAAGTAGATGAGTTTAGAGCAAGGCTCTTAAATGTTTTTCCGTCAAAGGACCCCTTAGCTGAGAGTCGACAGAGATGAAGCAGCCCCACTACACCCCCATTACATATTGTATAAAATTGTGTTGTAGTTTTTTTTCATAGATTTCATAGATGGCTTCATAGTCTTGTTTGACAGCACTATGTAGTGTTGTGTTGGATTCATGTTAATACAGTATGTATTTTTAGAGTGTTAACCACTTAAACCCTCAAAAACGTTTGAAAAAATAAAGTTCCTAATTCCTATGACACAAATATTTGGCACTCCCCCTGTAGTAAATCTGAGGACCCCTTAGGGGTCCCCGGCCCCCTGTTGAAGCCCCCTGAGTTCAGAGATTGGCTCAAAGCTGAGCCATTAGACAACTGTATACTGGGGCAAGTTGTATAAAGACAGGGGTTCCAAAACTGGTGCGTGCACCCCTTGTGGTGCGTGTACACCTTCTAGGCCCTAGAGGGTGCCATTACCCTTTTCATGTCACACACCCCCTAGAGTCTAGGCCGGGGGTGCGTGACATGAAAAGGGTAATGGCGGTTTTATGGTGTTATTTAGCACAAAGTTTACAAACGGCAAAATCCGGTAAACACTGTTGTAAGGAGATGTACCTGTATAGAGCAGCTGCATGTCTCTCAGTGTAGTGACATTCTGTGATTATTTGCCATCGTCATATTAAAACATTTATAATGTTCGACCAAATGCAACAAGACTTCTAGTGTTGGGGCGTGCGTCAGCTAGGTCGGGAGGTAACAGGTGGTGCACACTGCACGGCCCAAAAAGTTTGGGGACCGCTGATCTAAGAGAACTTGTCCTGCCAAACATGTTGAACAACAATCTTAATTTCCGTGTTAGGTGATTGAACTGCCGCTAACCAACCCAGAGCTGTTCCTGCGAGTGGGAATCATCCCTCCAAAGGGCTGTCTGCTCTATGGACCACCAGGTGAGATTGTTGAGTAAAACCCTAGTACTGCCTACATTATTGGTTTCATTCTCTTTAGTGGTTTTAGAGTAGCACAGCAAAGGTAAAAGTTCCTTCTGTCCTTTCTCATGGTATCAAACAATTCTTTCCATAGGCACTGGGAAGACTCTTCTAGCCAGAGCTGTCGCCAGTCAACTGGACTGCAATTTTCTAAAGGTGAAGAGCATCACCATGTTTACACATATATTAGTGTTAGTGTTGATGCACTACATTGTTCAATGTCGTTCTTTTCGACTTACATGACCATTTACCATAAGGGTACATGATGTTGTTTACTTTTGCACTCTGAATAAGAGCACCTGCTAAATGCCTGGATTTTAAATCCTATGATGCAGTGGTTCCCAAACTATATAGCTTATGTCATTTATATTTCCATCTGGGGGGTGCATCAGCCAGGTCGGGAGGTAACAGGGTGTTGGCATGGCCAAGAAGGCTTGGGAACCGCTGCTATAATGTATTGAAATGTCCTGTTAAAGTTTTGTTTGTGTGTGTGTGTGTGTGTGTGTGTTATACAGGTGGTGTCCAGCTCCATTGTGGATAAGTACATTGGTGAGAGTGCACGGTTGATTAGAGAGATGTTCAACTACGCCAGAGACCACCAGCCCTGCATCATCTTCATGGATGAGATCGATGCCATTGGTGAGTTACTTCACTTGGATTGCTTTGAAGTCATGTTGATGTTTTAGAAGGCTTATTTTCTTCATTCGCATCACCTGCAGAAATTAGGAATTTCTCTGTTAATTTCTCTGTTCGTTTTGTTTTGGTTGATTTATCACTGTGAAACTAAAATTAAACAAGCCATGGATGTGTTATTTATTTATTTGCTGTTTGCAAGGCATTACATTGAATGTTTCTGTCCCCACAGTTCTATATACTGCTTTTTGAGTGGTGATAGCCACTCCCACCGCTATGTGTGTCTCTGTGTCTGTCTGTCCGTCTGAGTACGGAAATGGCGTTTGTTGACCACCAAGTGTCACTTTTGCGCAGACGCACACACACACACACACACACACATTTAATAAAATGATGAAATGAAGATTTTGGTGGTCAAGAGCACTGTGATCCCATTCATGGAGGCGTTGTCTCAGGAACGCTTGTAGGGAAATTTTATTTAATTAGGCACAAACATCCACAGATTAACTAATGTACTACAGTAGGTCAACCTCACCAAATACGTATCAAAATAGTGATGGCTTACATTTTCCTACAAAATATAGAACCTTTATTAAATTCCTGAGACATTAAATTGTCTCAATATTATTTGACACACATGGATGTATTGTAAACTGAAACTGGTTTGTTGAGGCATACAAACTACAATGCAGTGTTTCTAATATATTAGGGCATTCACTTCTAGTCATTTTTACTAGTCGACTAGTTTAACTACCTATTTTTTGGAAATAAATATTTGTACATTAAAAAACTGTGTACATTGGTGACTATAACCAGGGGCGGAACAACTTTGTACCGGGCCGGGGGGAAGACCGCACGACCGGGCCTCGCCGAACCTGACTCCCAACAACACCACAACCCCCCCCCCCCACAATCCATTGGGATAGAGAAAATATTTATACATTTACGCAAACAGTTGCTGAGATTGAGCAGGCGTGCATGCACGAGAGAGGAGTTATATGTGTGAGGAGCTGATCACAGTCACAGATAGAGGGAAAGTGTTATATTTGGCCTATTATTTATGCTATATATTATTGACTGCGTCTGTGTCACAGTCACAGACATTATGCAGCAGCGCGCACACATGCTAGAGAGAGAGAGAGAGAGGGGTGCTGCTTGTTAAAAAATAAATAGGCTACTCATCTTTGTGTTCTGTTTCACCTTATTGCTGAGTGACGCTGTGACGCACACAGGGCTTAGAAGCGAAAAAGTCTGTTGTGGAGAAAAGGAACTCCACACATGCACTTCTCACAGAGAGTGATTAGCCTACTAATGATTGACAGGTGCTGCCACTTTGGGAGTGTGGCTGAGGATGTCTGTTGGAGAGAGTGTGAGACAGACTCCACGGTGCTTGTCCAGCGCAGTACATTCTCATCCGACATGATATTTTGCTAAAGTGTAGGCTATTATAAGCTCTGTATCTGCTTAATTGCGGGAGGATGCAGGATTCACGGGGGCCCGCTGGTTTTATCTGTCGTGAGTGATTGTGTACAAAATCGTCAGGTCATTGGCTCTGTCCTTGATTGATCTCACAGCTGTTTGCTTGTGGAATTGAAGTTTATTTTATGGTTGCAGACTTGCAGTCAGTGTTCAGGTCTGCTCTGCTAAATGGTAAATCCCTTGAAGGTCAAATGAATGTGTGATCAATATTAATGTGTTTGTTCCTTCATGTATTTCAGGTGGCCGTCGTTTCTCAGAGGGAACTTCAGCAGACAGAGAGATTCAGAGGACTCTTATGGAGGTACTCACTTCCATTTACTAGACAGCTTGAGGGAGAACAGTTTTTAGTCATCAGTAACCACTTTGAACCTGGCATTCCTATTATTATTATTTGTAGACGGCACCTCAGGAGCAGTATGGGTTAGCGCCCCAGCCTGCATCCTCTGTGAGGAGGAAGCCCAAAAACCTTCTGTGAGGCCTTTAGGAGGGCCATTCGAGCCGCAAGTGTAGCCTGCAGTACTACCGTTGCCCAGCGGTGGAGCCTGCAGAACCATTGCGGCTCAAGAATTCACCACTCCTGAATGAAGTGTCTGGTGCAACACACAGGTCCTAGCTGTACTCCTGAGCAGGTGAGAGCAGGAGTGGACTTGGTGAGACGTAGGAGGGGCCTGGACAGGAGTCAACCCACAGAGCCTAGTCCCTCCACATGGCAGAATAGTACCTCCAACGGATTGTGTAGCCCTGGTCTTTCCCTAGTGGGTCTGATCGAGGGTAGCTACTAGGACGCAAGTCGGGACTTGATCACCCCGGCTGGGTCACCCGAGTGAGGGGTATGATGTTCGCGAGACCCGAAACCTCGATGACCTTGGGATACATCACTGAGGATACGTCCCAGTTGCATCCATGCGATGTATTTTCGTTCTTTTAAAAACATTTCCAAACATTTAAAACAAATTGTAAAAATTACATTGTAGATCTGCTATTTTTGCTACTTTTGCACGACACTGGCATTCAAAGGTATAAACTAGGAGGACATTGATTCATGAAAGAATATAGAAAATATGAAATATGGAGAACATACGTTTGTGCCCAACAGCTATGATATGCAACAATCTTGCAGCCCTAACCATAAACATGTATTCAACTTTAACTTGACTCATTTGAATCCTCTGTGTGATCCTCAGCTGCTGAACCAGATGGACGGTTTCGACACCCTGCACAGAGTAAAGATGATCATGGCCACTAACAGACCTGACACATTGGATCCCGCTCTGCTGCGTCCTGGCAGGCTGGACCGCAAAATCCGTAAGCTCACCGCTCCCCTCTAGGATATTTAGCATAATCGTTTCCATGCTGAAAGATGTCCATACATATTTATATATTGCCCAAATGATATATGCCGGGTTCATGCTATATCATTCTATACCTATCTAAATTTACTGTATTTGTTGCTTGTCGTTTTCTTGCATTTTGTCTTTTCCGATTTTAGGTGATGTTTTGTCTTTTGTTTTCTCTGTACAATAAACAGCATTTGGCAGCTACGAGTGTGCGGCTATACATTTGTTCCTTTTGTAGTATTTTTCCCGTTGACTGGCACCTCACAAGATGCTGTGCACCTTTCAGTTATAGTGATATTTTTATGAACACTCATTGTACCACTGAGTTGTCATTAAGACAGACTAAAATAAGTTTCTTCTGTTTGTACAGATATCGAGCTGCCCAATGAGCAAGCTCGTCTAGACATTCTGAAGATCCACGCGAGTCCAATCACTAAACATGGAGAAATAGGTTTGTTAAAACGCTACATGACTCATCTCTTTCCACATTAAGACATTGTACTCAGTGTTAGGCCTGTCAAAATTATTACAAATTTGCTATGTCGCAATTATTGGAGCTAATCACAATTATTTGGCATATCTCTAGAATCTCAGGCACTGTAATAGCCTTTTGAATTTATGTTTATTGTACAATGCCAAAAACACAATTAAATCATTAATTGAGTTTATGATGGTTAATCAGCAATTAAGATAAGCCTGATGTTGACCATTAGTCTTCTTTTAAACACATTGTTCATTATTACTGTCATCAGATTATGAAGCCATCGTGAAGCTGTCTGATGGATTCAATGGAGCCGATCTAAGGAATGTGTGCACAGAAGCAGGTAGGGTTGGGATTGTTCTTCAAAACAAATCTGAAACCATTACTAAATCAGCTTATTTAATCCAAGAGACAATTTCTTAGATAAATAAACTAAATTGTTTTTATTGCACTTTGTGCAGGAACAAAATTACTTTTGCCCGAGATGGTCTAATAAACATGATGGCATGCTGCTTGTATTCATCATTAAGGTCAACAAAATAAATTGTAGCCTTAACTGCATCAGTGTTTTAATTAACCAAATGGCCTAGATCCTTTCTACATAATGTTTAAAAAAATATGGCATATATTACTTAATTAATTCTGCGTGTGACATGTATAAACACAGAATGTGATACGACACTGTTGTATCACAAATACAGCATTTCCCCACTAGTTTGTTCAGGTGTGCCCAGTTTCTCTTACGTACCTGTACACAAGATGTAACAATAAAGCACAACCTTGAACCTCGAGTTGAATAAACAACTGGGAAGTGAGGATGTGAAAATAAAAATATACATCATCACTTGTGATTTGCTAAATAATTAAGAGTTTAACAAATTATACGTATTAATATTATAACATATTCATAGTTTTAGCTTGTTCTAACTTAACCACCTTGGATCTTGAAGTCCCCAAGTGGATCGGTAGGTGCAGATATAGTTATTTTCATTTAGAATATAATTTGTAGTTGAATAGTCAAGGTGTCGAAAAGCAGAAAGTGCAATAGTATTCCCTAAATCATAAGGGAATATATATATATATATATATATATATAAATAAAGTGATTCACCCGCCGTCCACGGTCTGAGCTGAGGAGTGCTCGGCATGAGTACATATCATTTTTTGCGTCTTTCAATGAACAGTGGATATGTTATGTTAATAATTTTACGGTAAGAAAACAGCTAGGAATTCACCTTTAATAGTGATTACAATATAACTAACAAAATAATTCCCGGTATTACCAAATTAGTTACATATCCCTAGCCATAGGGGATTTGACTGAATGAATATTTACCCATTCAAGATTTTATCCACAGATCCACATTTTTTGTATTCTATCGATTACTTAAAAAAAAGAAAATTAATATCAACAAATTTAGTTTAAATAAACTAAATTGAACCACTGACACACTGTTTCATACAGTATACAACAGTGCCACACGAATCTACAAGCTTGATGAGGCATGTTGAGCTTGTACTGTAGATCTGCTATTAGTTCCTATTAAATGTGTCATCCATGACCCCAAATCGATTCTTATTAATCATTCATCAATAATTTTTCCCCATCATCTGTTGACCCCTACACAGATGTCTCTTAGTTAGTTTATGTTGACTTTGTGTTTGTCTGTAGGTTTGTTTGCCATCCGTGCGGACCGTGAGTATGTCACGCAGGAGGACTTTATGAAAGCTGTGCGCAAGGTGGCAGATTCCAAGAAACTGGAGTCAAAGTTGGACTACAAGCCTTTATAAATGCTTTTGCGTGTCTGTTTTTCTTTTCTTTACCACATGAACCCTAGAGTCCCTATTCTGGGGGCGAACATTGCAGATCCACAAGCTCACAGCGCGTCACAATATGATCAGTGTGAGCTTGTAGATAGGCTATTTTTTAGCAAAGAGATTTGGTATATTGGGGAGGGGGGGAGGGGCCAAGGATAGACCCCAGAGGGACTGAAGTATAGGGTTTAAGTTGCAAGTTTTCAAAGTGGGATATGCGTTTTGCTGTGTTATAACTATCCCATAAAGGCCAGAAAAACAAAACAATGTTACTTATTTTGTATGTTTGTGGAAAGCGACATTGTATAATTTCTTTTCAGTTGCCAACAAAGTGACCTCAAGTAGTACATTCACTTCATGCTATAAGTCTCTAGTCTGACTTTCCTGCTATGTATCTGAGATTCATCATTACATTTGTATAAAAGTATATAATAAAATTAAGCCTTACAATTATAACACTATTGTTGTCTTATTTTATTTCATAGATATGGCTAGTCTAGCTACTGTTAACAGTAACACATTGACAGCCTAAATTAAAACATATTTCATTCGTCGCCTTCTTAAACTATTTTAAGAAAAAAGAAACTGATCCAAAACATCAATTCATTCACAGGCAATTTGAGGAATGTGACTTCCAATGTGTGATAAGAATCAGTGAATTGCTCACTGGTAATCACTGTTGCATATGATCAAAGCCCTTTATTACTTTGCTCACTTGCATTGCTTGAAATAGGTCCTACCATGAGGTCCATGAGCGAGAAGCATCATCTCTTGAAATACTGTGACTACATTCAGAGTGATTGACACGTGTTGCCGAGAAATGCAATCAAAAAGCGGCAAGTACGAATTTACACTCATGTGCATTTCATACACATTCCAAACAAAGTTTCATTTAGAATTCTACTTAGTTAAAACCTTCACTCAATGGGAGTTTGTACTGAACATGAAATCTACTACTCGGCTAAATATTCTCCATGGAATAAATATGTACATAACATACAACAATATATACATAGAATATTCTGTTATTTGGTCTTAACGAACCAATAACAATCCAGTGCTAATAAATAATATTAACTTGTTAAATACAGCATTGGCTCATTCCTCTTCTAATAAAAATGGCCCGTGTAACAGAGCAAAGGACTCCAGCACGAAGGCTCTGCATATGGGACAGTGCTGAAATCGCGACACGCAGCTGTCACACACGCATGCATGTCTGCACGGCAGCAGCACGCGGTTCACAGGTGCATTCTGGCAAACAACGCAGTCTTTGCCTTTTTTCTCGCAGCAGTCCTCTTCGTCGCCGTCCTCTAGTTGGGGTTGCTCCGGGGCTTCACTGGGCTCTGTGTCGCTGTGCTGTGGTGCCTCTGGGTGCTCTGTGCTTTGGTCTGAGTCTGATGGTCCAAACGACTCGCCGTCCTCTGCTGACATGAACAGAGGCTGTGGGAAATGAGAGACATCGTGCTGGTGTCACCGTTTTGTTATAAAAGCCAGTGAGAAGCCATTCATCCACTTATTTGGCAGCCAAGTTTGATTTTCTTGGACATTACTCGATTAACCCAAGGCACCATTTTGTATCTATTTGTTGTGTATTTCTGTTGAAACACATTAAGTTGTATGTAATGTGCATTGCAAGTGAAGTTTTACTTGACGGACCTATCCAACAAGCAAAGTTTTCAGAAAATGAAGCAATATTTCAGAACACGGCAGAAACTGTGGTTAGTACATCCCCCATGCCATACCTTTAGCTCATACATGTTACCCTGTGAGGTGAGAAGGTATTGAAACAGGATGCGTGCAGAAAGGCCATATTTGTCATCCGGCACATGGATGACTGTCACACTGGCCACCTGGACAGGAAAGCAAGCAACAGAAGCACGAATACAGCAACAAAAAAGAAAACAAGAGTCACAAACAGGCTTTCACACTTACAATGACCAGCCCAAAATAGGACTTTGGGCTGTCATTTCTGTCATTTTAGATTTTGCGTTGGCTATTCAAAAATAGCATATATATACAAGCTCAGAGCGCGTCATTTCGTACTGCACTGCAAGCTTGTACATCTGCCCTCCTTCTTTTTTTCTTTTTTTTTTACTAATCTTGAAAGTGTGAGTACTGATTTAGAAGGGATTTTCAGAATCGTCGAGTTATGGTGCATCAGTAGGTATGCTCATCACTAGGACTCACAATGTTGTATGCCTCCCTGGCTTCTGGCTGTGCCAGAGTCAACACCGCCACTAGAGGGTAGCGATCTCTTGGCAATGGACCAAAGTCTGTGATTCCCAGATCAGCTGGTAAGACCATGTGAACCTCTTCTTCATCTCCACTGCCAATTCTGAGTGGTTGGTGAAGGGATTTAACACACAACACATGCCTTGACATGGACTTATTGGATATAACTGGAACACAGATTCCCAAATATACATAAATTACATTCCTACTAACACCAGTGGTTGTCAAAGTTGGATTCAGCAGGAACCCTCAGGGTTCCAGAGCGTTCTAATTCGACCCTTACAGGTCTGTAATAAAATTAGGGCTACAACGATTCATCGATTAATCGTAGTTGTCAACTAATTTAGTAATCGATTAATCGAATCGGCAACTAATCACGAGTTTTTTGCAATTTATCATAGATGATTTCCCACTTAACCATAGTTTTTCCAGTGTTAAGTGTAACTAAACTAAAGAGGAGTGATCCATCTCTCTTGCCTTACAATCTGATGATAGTTGTACATGCACAGTAGCGACTGCAAAGCAAAATATGACACATAACCATTAGTATCAAGAACAAAACATATGTTTTGAATATTTATTTTTAAATGACCTATTTGAGTTCAGAAGAGTATTGTTCCTTTTAGACTGACACATGTGTAGCTATTCTTTAATCAAATGTATGAGCTTTAATTCACTTTTATTTTGTTTCTTATTTGAATAGCAGCCTAATCAGCAGCTAATCAAATACATTTTTGAATGAATTATATTTTTTGTTATTATGAAAATAATCGTTAGTTGCAGCCCTAAATAAAATGTGTACACTCTCAGACTTATGCAGGTCAGACTCATTGGAATTTAAAAAGTTTTAGAACTACTCTCTTCCAAGTGCTGTGTCATAAAGGATACTGGAATCTGTGGCTGTACTGGTACTGGAGGATGTGCTGGAACTGCTGTGGGGTGGTGAGTCTTTGGCCATATTGGTGTGCCTGGAAAGCCCCCTGGAGGGCATGGACTCCACAACCCCAGAAACAGGTCAACACGCATGGTTCCAGGCAGCAAGGCCTCAGAGATACACCCTCTAGAAGGAATGGAGATGTATTATGCGTTAGATGTGGTGAGCAGAGGAACCAAAGCCACATGTTAGTTTATTTCTAGGCTAGCTTTGGCTATGGAGGACCCCAATGGAAACAAGCCTTAGTGCTTTTGTGCGTTTTTTTTTAATACTCTCACATTGAGTGGTGAGTGAATGTGTTCTTACCATTAATTGAGGCCAGCCCAGAGCCCACCTCCAGGGCAAAGGGGTTGGTCACCTGAACCATCCTCTTCTCTGGTACTGGTAACACTGATTCTGACTCATCAGAACTCCGTAGTATCACTGGCACATCAAACCCAAACCTATAGGGTACAGAGTGAAGCAATATGAAGTCTAGGACAGAAACCATAAAATCCTTCCTGGCTAAACACTACACAGGCAAAGTCAATACCTGAATATTTGTTTTTAATTGTTTTTAACTGTCATCAATCAGTTCCACTGTCTGCAGGCTATGGCCAGTCTATTGCTTACTTGGAGCCTAGTTTGTTCTGTGTCCCCAGGTCCCCTTAGGGCCGATGTAATCGATATGAAGCCAGAGATTCACAGGTAAGCCATTATTATTATTATTAGACCCTGTCCCTTTTCCCTTTCTTTTTTATGGGCTTGCTGGCACCAAGGCTAAAAAAAGCCATGATGATGCACTTGCCAAAAACAGACTTAAATTATTGCCTCCGTTAATTGACAATCACCGGGAAAAATATATGTATAAACTTTAAAGTGCTCACACTGAATTCACGACAAGCCAACAACAGCAATTCGTTGGTATGACGCGGACAATAATTATAATCCTGACACATCACCGAAGTAGATTAAAAGCCTAATTTATACCCCATAGTATGGCGGTGTCGCTTGCCAAAAAAAGAAAGAAAAATAACTGATCTACAGCTCTTTTTGGCAAAGCAACTCCGATGCAGCACTGTTGCGACATCATTTTGGTGACACACGTCCACATTACAAATGATGCTGATCCATAGCCTCGGATCAAGACTATGGCACAGATGTATTTTATTGATTTTGACATTTTGCATAATGTAAAAGTCAGACTCGATCAAATAAAATAAATCTATATAGTCTTCCAAGGCTAGCTGATCCCAAAATTGAAACGAGGAGCTACTGTAAGTAACCTTAAAATGTATTTAATTAACAACATATTTTGACAAATGACAACATTTACCACAACATCATCGTCGTCCTTGTTATTACGTGACACAAAACCAGTAGATTTACTTACCAGCCAAGGACCATCGCCGCCGTGACAACGAAACATAACGACACGACGCTAATGTAAAACAACGGGGAGTATTCATACAGCGTCACTAGAAACACGGCGACCATTTCATATGGATTTCAACCCGATTTTGTCCTAAAATCCGAGGATAAACAACAACATCCATGCACTGACATCATCATCAACAACACACTTCCGTACACGGACGGTGGCTTGTGAGGGGATTGGTCGTGGCTTCGGGGCGAAAGCAGCAGCTGATCTACAAGCTCACAACGCGTCGCGTTCTGAGCTTGTGGATCTGCTACTTTCTAGCACAGATCGCGCTTGTACAAAGTGATGCGTATTTTACACGCATTTGGGAGGAGCACGTATACATAGCTTCTATCATCCATTGAGCGCTCTAGTAAATGCAGTGTTTTGTGTGAGGGTTTGGTAGGCTATTATTATTTCTAATAACTGTGATAGGATAGGACACCATCAGAGGGCAAAATGGAACGTTTAATCGTATTAACGTTAACGGATATTTAAGGCTTTGTAATGTTGAGCATCGTGCGTTATCTGGCGCACAGATGGTGCCAGATGCTGAGGCAGGGAAAGTGCTATAAACCTCCGGTTTATGCTATAGCCTAGTCTTCATCATGGTAGCCCTGGTGATGATGGTGATGGAAGAAGGGGCATACTGACTGTTTATTTCTATGTAGGCCTATTGAACTACAGCGATTTGTTTTACACACAACAGCGATTGAGAAAACATCGCGCTTTGACAAGAAGATGAGCAATTTAAAGGATGACCCGTTGTTCATCCGTCAACAGAGCTCCGAGAACAACTCCGTCAGCAGTAGCGACTGGGACATGGCCAACGACATGTCCCCCTGCTACGAGGACCCAATGGTGGACATCATCGTCCAAGGCGGGGAGCCGGGGATGATGCCGGGGATTGACAGCAGACACCTGCCGCTGTTAGGCGACCCCCGCTTCCACCAGTCGGAGGACGGCATGATCCTTGGCCTGGGGGAGGACGCCTACTCGGCTTACCACCACCACTCCCATCATCTCCTCCATCATCATCATCATCATCATCATCATCATCATGATCATGCCGCCGATCCCGGAGGGGGGACATCCTATCTGGATGTCCTCGACCCCAACGACTACACGGAAAGTGACGGGAACGTCTCGTCCAGCAAGAAGTAGGCCATTTACAATTATTATAGGCTAATTGGCCGTAGTTATGTATTGATAATTATTCGTATTTGTTTAAAAAATATCAATGCCTACTTTTTCAAACATTTTCAAAAACAATTGTGGATATATCAGAGCCTACATCTACAGTACAAGCTTGCAATGCCATGCGTTGTGTGAGCATGTAGATCTACTATTTCCACTATATATTTTAAGTATATATATAACATTATTAAATAGTCTATTTCAGTTGTATATTTTAAGTGGCACTATGTAACTTTTTAATGAATATAATTTATATCCAATCTGTATGGTCTACTTATACAAATAGGCGGTTGTATTTAGTCTCCCTGCTACTCTATTGAGACATTTAGGCCTAGATCTTGTCAAAGGTCATGCCTTTTAAGATCTGATGTCAAAATTCTATTCATCCCCTGAGCAAGCAGGCAGGCTCTATATTACCCAATGGAATAAAAATGTCAGCTCTTGCACTTTGCAGAGGAAACCGCGTTGAAATCTGGGGTAGAAGAGGAAAGTTAGCCTATAGTGCCTATATGCCCTGTGCAATTTATTTCCTAAAATCCAAATATAAATGTAATCTTTTATTTTGTCTATATATTATGTTCCAATGTTCAATGCCAAAGAAACGCAAATGAAATCGTTAATCGCAATTATTTGTGTGACAATTAATCGACAAGTAAAGTGTCCTGATCGTGACAGCCCTGCCAAGAAGCGGAACCGCTCCACCAGTTCGCGGCACCGCGGGGAGGTGGTGACGGAGCTTGGCCCGGAGGAGCTGCGCTGGTTCTACAAGGAGGACAAGCGCACGTGGAAGCCGTTCATCGGACACGACTCGCTGAAGATCGAGATGGTCTACCAGCGCTTCTGCGAACAGAACCCAGAGAGGGTATATGGGACTACACGACTGTCCATGATTTCCCTAGCGATTATTCTATTATAGCTACTTTTTTCTCCCCTGATTATTCGAATAACCAAGAAGGATGTTTTTCGTTTCTTATAGGCTAACAATGAACCCCTCAAGCATTATTTGTAAAATGTAAAATAACCATCAAATAATCTAAAAACATTTATTCATTGATAGCCTATTCTCAATTATTCGACTAATCGAGAGGTTTCATATAGATAAAAATTGTTCTGCACAGTGCAACAAAGTAGCAAACTCTGCTGAAATATTGAAAATAGCCATTATAGGCCTATACAAGCTGTTTACAATCATTTTGACATTTTTAGAATTCTTTTTCACTTATTTTCACATAAATTAGGCCCATTTATTATCGATTATTTGTGTTACCGATAAACAAACCATTCCACCCGTAGGTGAGACGCCGAGGTCCTGCTCCTCTTCGCCTTCCCAGCGACGAGGGCGACGACGCGTTTGCCGCCGACGGGGAGATCCAGGAGGAGAGCGACACCGCGGCGGCCGTTCCCGCCGAGCCGCCGGCGGCGGGTGGGCGCGCACAGCGCGGGTCCTCTGTGTCCTCTGACTGGGAGCCGGACGCAGGCAGCAGCAGCATCAACAACGTGGAGGCTGTGTGCGTGCGAGGAGGTCTATATGAAGTGGACATCAAAGAGAAGGAATGCTACCCCGTGTATTGGAACCGTGAGCAGCCTTATTTGTTTCATAATGACAAAGTGGCGTAGTGAACTGGTCCACTTGAGAGATACAAATAGATACAATTAGATACCAATTGTAATGTGTATTACTATCACTGCTGCTACTACTACTACTACTACCTTTAACCTATTGAACAGATGAATTGCCCTGACGTCTCACTGACTCACAACTCATGTTATGCGTTT
This sequence comes from Protomyctophum parallelum, assembly GCF_964188405.1. NCBI lineage: Eukaryota > Metazoa > Chordata > Actinopteri > Myctophiformes > Myctophidae > Protomyctophum > Protomyctophum parallelum. Next base: position 34,995,300 of record NC_139717.1, read on the forward strand.
ATGCAGCATTAATAACATCTTATCATTAATAATATTTATCACTATTCCCCAATTTACAACAGTATCACAATCATTAACGCAACACTAAGCATGCACATGGACAGAATGAATCACCTTTCCAGTTGTGGTTTTCATCTTCTCATACAGTCTCATTAGCATCATGCTCAAGTGTTCAAATGAACGGAAGTTATGTGAACATTCAAGGTGTCAAGAGGGAGCACATGAACAGCCTTGTGTGTTTGTTGCGCTCCCATCCCAGAGCAAGACCGTATCCCTGTGATGAGGGGCCAGTGGTTCATAGATGGAACCTGGCTCCCCCTGGAGGAGGACGAGAGTGACCTCATTGAAATCGAGCACCTGGCCCGTTTCCGCGGGCAACAGATGAGAGACACCTACGAAACGGAGGTGGTCACTGCCAACGTGGACAGCAAGGACGGTGCGGATCTCTCACTGTGTGTGTGTGTGTGTGTGTGTGTGTGTGTGTGTGTGACTGTGTGTGACTGCGTGTGTGTGCGTGCGTGCGTGTGTGACAATGATTACTATCATTGTGAGGGCCTAATGTCCCCACAAGTATTAAAAAAATACATTGTGAGGACAACATTCCTGGGTTGGAGCTATGCCTGATTCATACTCAGTTGTGCGTTAGACCTTAGGAGGAGGGGGGGGGGGGGATTGGGCGGGAGCAATTTTCCCAGGTTGGGATCAGGGTTAGGATTAGACATTTAGAGGTTACATGTTTAGGTTAGGTCAGAGCTACAGTATGCTTGATTTATATGTACTTTTGTTGAGCACCGACAATAGCTCACTGCGCATTGCAGCAGCGGTGCGTTGTGTGTGCTTGTAGATCGGCTATTTTTGGCTTCAGGGTTATGGTTACAAATTGTAACCATAGTGTGTGTGTGTGTGTGTGTGTGTGTGTGTGTGTGTGTGTGTGTGTGTGTGTGTGTGTGTGTGTGTGTGTGTGTGTGTGTGTGTGTGTGTGTGTGTGTGTGTGTGTGTGTGTGTGTGTGTGTGCGTGTGTGTGCGTGTGCGTGCGTGCGTGCGTGCAAGCGAGCCATTGTGTGTGTGTGTGTGTGTGCGTGCATGCGTGCGTGCAAGCGAGCCATTGTGTGTGTATGTGTGTGAGAGTGAGAGAGAGAGTAGACAGAGAAGAATGTGTTTATAGGACAGCAAGAAACAGATAGGGGGAGACAAATGGGAAAACGATAATCAGACTGCAATGAGGGAGGGAAAATAAGGGTCAAGTTAGAGATAACTATAACAAATGATGAAGACATATATCTGGAGGGACATCGGGGAGGCAGCGAGAGTGCAAGGGGGGTAAAAAGAAAGCGGGCAGGGACGTAAAAGGAGATAGAGTGCTAGAGGGAGGGTGGTTTTAAAGAGAGAGAGAGGGAGTTCTACAGCATGACAGAATTAGGACCTCGTCTATTCACAACCGGGAGACAAAAAAAACAAAGTCAGGTGACCCTGTTTTTTGGCTGACTACAGCAGAACCAATAGGACGTGTGGAAGCACCTGAGAGGACATGCATGGAATGCCGTCCCCTTTACTGTAGACAGCTCAATGACTTACATACACTGGAGTGAAAGGCTCTCTCTCACACACACACACACACACACACACACACACACACACACACACACACACACACACACACACACACACACACAAATAAATGCAACCTTTGGAAATTAAGGACCCCCGGTTTTGTATGCATTAGGTTATGGGTCCCCCATTTGATACCATTGTTTATTTTTGGGACCCCAATCTACGCTGTAAAACCCTTAATTTAAGTCTTGGGTGTAGAAATGGAACAAAATCGGATGGCCCCATTTGGTTACATTTTCAAAACTCTCAGAGTTACAAAGGTTCATTTGGAATCATGGTGGTCCCCGGATGCAACGTTTAGAATCAGTGCATGCACGCACGCACGCACGCACACACAGAACCGTGCTTCTAAATCCACCTTATTCACACAAATTATTCTGGATGATTTACATAAATGTGTGTTAATTAAAACTGTGTCTCTCGCAGCCATCCTCAGTTTGAAGCTGAGCCGGAGTCACGTGGATTGGCACAGTGTGGACGAGGTCTATCTCTACAGCGACGCCACCACCTCCAAAATTGCGCGGAGCGTCTCTCAGAAACTGGGGTTCTCGAAAGGTATGGATGGACATGAGCGACAACTTCAACCTATGTTGTGACATCACAAGTTTACACCAGGTATAAAGGAGCGGGCGAACATTCTTTTAAAGGTTTCATGACATCAAATTTCGATTTTCCAATTACACCCACATTAGGCTCAGAAAAGTGCTGTGATTAGCCCCTGGACTGATGACAAAGTCCATTAATCCCGCCCCCTCTCCTCCCCACCCCTCACCTAATCCCAGAGGTGATGATTGACAGGCAAAATCCCTCAATAGCCAGGCGAATATTTATTTTATTTTATCATTGTCTCCACCATGCCGAAGGCATGGGGAAAGAGTATGTTTTGCACTCCGTCCGTTCGTGTGTCCGTCCGTGAGCGCGCGTGTGTGTGTGTCTGTCCGTCCAGTGTAGAGTTAATATCTCTGCCCCAATATTTCCACAACAGCCTGTTATAGTGCCACCATGAGGTCGACTTTTGCAAAACACATTTCTGTAGATTACTCCTACAGATTTAATCCACACATCATGCAAATCGGTATACACAATCTTCTCTATAGTCATGTGATCAACATGGATCTCTCCGCTTCCCCATATTCCATTCCCATTGGCTACGATTGCCTTCCAAAGTTTGCAGGATTGGTCCGTTTGGAACAGAATGCTTAACACAGCGTGCGGTTTCTGTGCAATTATGCACACACATTCCCACTAGGCAGAGGAAGAAATGCCACTTAAACATTTTCAAATTAGCCTCATTACATTACTCGCGCAGATTTTATCCATACATCACGCAAATTGTTATACACTATCTCTACAGACACATGTTCAACACAGATCTGATCTGATTGTTCATATATTACTCCTACACATTTTGTCCAAACATCACAATTGCTGTTATCCTGGTTATTATTGCAGCTGAAAAAGCCTCAGAACACAGAGAGAAAAAAACCCTGCCATGAATCACTGGAGTGGATGTTTCAGTTAATGTTTTTAAAACTGGTCACCGGCCACGTGAGAGCGAACATATCAAATAACAAAAACAAAGCACAGCGAACGCATGTAAAGAATGCACAGGTGTCGTGGTTTGTACATCATGCTTGTTTGGATAGAACTGCAGTGGTTTGATTACTACTGATCCTATCATCCTACGAGTTCGAGAACCAGCACACCTTCTCACATGGTTCTGCATTTATTTACAAAAAATACGTTGGCATTGTCATATTGCCCCTAAACAAATACACTTTGTGAGAAATGGTGCAGGAACTATTTTTTCAACCCCACCCTACACCTTTTAAAGATGGAGTGCCGTGATTGTTTTCTGATTTTTTTTTAATCAGAAACCCTATTGTCACAATCAGCTCAGCTCATCATCCAATTAAATCATAGTTTAACAGCAGAAACAATTAGTTTGATAGATCATTTAGCATGAATAATTTGTCAATATATTGTATAGGCTATTGATTTCCTCCAGCTAAGCACCCTGGCATTGAAACTGTCCTTTATTGACACAAAACACTGCCCTATGCACATGATGCTCTGGACAGAAGACTCCACTCTTCTATTGCTCTGATCAAACTCAATTTACAACATGAATGTTCCTTCTTACTGCATTGAGTTTCAGCAAAAGTCGCCAGATTTAAAGAAACAAGCGGCTAGGTCCACGAAAATAAGTCACAGATATTGCCTTGAATATTTATGAAAACGTTTCAACAACACCAATCCTTTTAACAATATATTAATATGAGGGTCCTTCACATGAACCACTGGTCAAGTCAACCACATCTCCCCTGAAAGTTACTTATATGAAAACAAGCCCAAGTCGCTTGTAATAGCCAGACATGGCAACATGACTTCCAGCGCGACACAACAGATACTTCTAATTCTTGACTTTACAGTCTTGTATAAGTATTAGGACCTACATAACAGCCAACAAGAATGCACACTGAGACGCTACACTCTGTATCAAAGCCTGACCACTGTGATTATAAAATAAACAACCCACTCCTTGAGAACAGCAAGAGCAACTACAGCAGAGCAGGTAGGCTGTTTTTTTGTGGTTTCCTTGATTAATCCTGAGGACCCGACATGAACATTTACTTGCTTCCAATCTAACGAAAAACAGTCTGCTCTGCTGTGAACTGGTAATGTGTGAAATGACTGTTTGAAAATCTGCCACACAGTTAGGCAGCAGGCTGCGCCGGTCAGTTCACACGTGTGTATGTGGCAGGCAGCTCCGTCCACAGAGGTTGTCGTATTTAAAAATATATATAGGGGGGAGGTGCGTGCAATAGTAATATGTCACACTATCAGTGTTTATATCATTGGCCCGTTTGACTGTCAAGGGTTCAGCCTCCAGGAAGAAACCCTAAATACAAAGTTATTATTGCACATAAAAACGACTCCAGGGTGTCTAATGAAGTACTGTCACCTCATAGACACATGAAAAACTGGAAAAATACAAAAACTGTGGCACTCCATCTTTAAAGATGTGTGGGACTGTGTGTGTGTGTGTGTGTGTGTGTGTGTGTGTGTGTGTGTGTGTGTGTGTGTGTGTGTGTGACTACAATACTTTATTTCTGTATACTGATATTCTAACCCCCTGGTGTACTCAGCCTCTAGCAGCCGTACCCGTCTCCATCGAGGGTATGTGGAGGAGGCCGCCCCTGAGGACACCCCGCCTGAAACCACTCACATCGTGTTTGTGGTTCACGGCATCGGTCAGAAAATGGACCAGGGGCGGATCATCAGGAACACAAGCATGTGAGTACAAGAGTTACTCGTCTTAAATCACTCAATATGATCAAACTTAGACCTACAAATTCTCACTCTCAGGTTGTACTATCCCGTCACACCAAACATCTGACGCATTGTCAAATCCGTCCGAATTTGTCGTCCGTTTCACGCAATGGGTGTGACACTACGTAGATCACTAAATACAATATTAGTCATCTTAGATCCCTCACTACAATATATACTCCCGAGTGGTTAGGGTGCATGGTAACAAGAATACTCGCCGCATTTACCCTTTTTGCCGAGTTATCTTGACAACTCGCCAAAACGTGTAGAAAACTCGCCAGAATGTTAAGAAGAATCGCCGCGGGACGACTCTTCTTCACATTCTGGCGAGTTTTCTACACTATTTGGGGCACTTTCAGCAGCTGCAGCTGCAAGTTTCTGAATGTTCTCAGAGCCTGCATCTCCGCATGCTGGGGGTGGCTGATCTACCCACAACGTGCGCTCACGAACACATTAAGAATAAATCAGGCATCTCGTTAGTTAGCCTATTCTGTACTGTTGTAGTAGGCTAGCTATTCATTCAGTTTCTCAGTCGATCTGAGCTGACACGTTTCTTCTGAGAAACTGAATGAATAGCTAGCCTACTACAACAGTATGAATAGGCTATGACTAACGAGAAATAAAACCACGTATTTTTATACAAATGGAAGTGTACACTACACTACTTGCTTTCCCCTTCATGACAGCAGCAAGACAGTGCTTGCATGCGAGGCGCACGCATGGCTCGCAATCATAGCTGCCTGGGAGAAATGCGAGGCCCTGTGCTTTAATAATTAATTTGTTAATATCCAAAACTATACAAAAATCATCACATTTTATTATTTTATTATTATTATTATTGATCGCGTCTGTGTCTGTGACATTGCGCAGCAGTGCACACACGAGAGAGAGAGAGAGAGAGAGAGAGAGAGAGAGACGTAGAGAGAGAGAGGTGCTGCGTGTTAAAATAATAAATAGGCTACTACTCATCTTTGTGTTCTGTTTCACTAATCACCTTATTGCTGAGTGATCGCACACAGGGAAAAGCAACAAGAAGGGGTTTAGAATCGAAACAGTCCGTTGTGGAGAAAAGGAAGTCCACACATATGCAATCACACAGAGTGATTAGCCTACTAATGAGTGACAGGTCTTGCCACTTTTGTAGCCCTGGCTGGACCGCTTACAGCGACTCTCTCTCGGCAGCGCAGTACATTCTCATCAGACAGACATGATATTTTGCTTTATTTGTCATTCTTTAATTCCAACTGCAGCAGCAGAAAAAAACTAAATTGCGATGTGCTCAGTGCACGGGCCGCAGCAGCATGGGTCGCGCAGCTCGCGCTGCCACAAACTTCTCTTTACATCAGAGAAAAAAAGAAAAAGAAGAAAGCGACCGGCGACTTCTTCAGAAGCGTGCATGATCATCATGCAGTAGCTAGATGCGCGCTCCAGTGGCGAGATTACTTCCCCTTTCGGCGACTCTTCGTCACTTTCCGGGTCGAGTTCTCAGACAGAACTCGACCCGGAAAGTGACGAAGAGTCGCCGAAAGGGGAAGTAATCTCGCCAAAGATGAAGAAGACTCGGCGGGTCGAGTCTTCCGGTATTCGGGTGCATACCACATGGGCTTTAATACCCGACAGCGAGGGAATTGAACCAGGGACTACTCTCTCTCCACTGTAGCTTTAACATTAGGGATAAAACAGCCCACAAAACTACTCATCTTGAATTAGAGGGGTTATCAGCAGTCACAGAAATGTCCTTCAGGCACTTTTATTTAGTTGGCATGAGCAGCAACACGTTTTGTAACACATTGCACTGTATACTGCTGCCACGTGCCAAATAAATAAAAGTGCTTGAAGGACATTTATCACCACTGTCCGGTGGAAACTTTGTAGGCCTATGTCCAAAACCATGGACAAAACCATTTTTTCCCCGGTTCGTCCCGTTTGTGCTGCGCCAGGTGGCACCGCGTCCGTTTGCGGCGCTCGCGCAACTTCTCGTCTCTAACCATCCAAGTCTGAACGCACCTTTAGAGTTTTTTTGTCCTTGTGCAGGATGAGAGATGCTGCCAGGAAGATGGAGGAGAAGCACTTTGCTGATCGGACTACAGAACACGTGGAGTTCCTCCCTGTGGAGTGGAGGTCCAAACTGGCTCTTGATGGAGGTATTCTGCGTGTGTGCATGTGCATGCGTGTGTGCAACAACAGACGTGTCTGTTGTTATTCTTTGTCAGAATAAAGCGTGGTTTCCAAAGAGAGTTCTGGGTCCGTCTGTCCATTCCACACAACGCAGAGAGAGACAGATTACACCGGTTACACTTGTACCAAATGTCAGCACAGTTTGATTTTGAGACATATACACATTGTGAGGACAATTGTCCTGCTCCTCACAATGGATGTTTTAAAAACATGTTGCATGCATTTAGAGATTAGGTTTAGGCGTTGGGGACGGAGTTATGCCAGATTTGTAAACTTAGTTGCGCACCAGTGTTGTGCACCTAAAACTGCAGATCTCGAAGCTAACACAATGCAGCATTTGTATAGTAATGCAAACATGTGTGTGTGCTTACATGTGTGCGTGCTTGTGTGTGTTTGTTATACTTGCAGACACGGTGGACTCTATCACCCCGGACAAAGTACGGGGTCTCAGAGACATGCTGAACAGCAGTGCCATGGACATCATGTACTACTCCAGTCCTTTGTACAGAGACGAGGTGAGACTGTCTGTCTATTTACATTATACATAGATACAGTACATGTACTACTCCAGTCCTCTGTACAGTCAGACACGAGGTGAAACTGTCTAGCTGTCTTTTTAAAAGGACATACAGCGTTTTTCCAGACTTTTCCAAATCTAGTAATTATATAAAACTATAGCATTGACTTTTGTAGCAAAAATAGCAGCAGGTGAGAGCGGCCCCAGCTAAACAACAGGCTGCTCAACATTTGTTTGTATGGAAGTATTTAACTGAAGATCATGTGGAGAAAAAGACGGTGGAGTGTTTGTGTAGCGAGGCTAGCGAGTAGCCTTGTTATTGACCAACCGCTGGATTTATTGTGTACTTTGTTTAATGAGAGACATTGGCAGATGGCATTCTGAATCAGAATGGCAGATAGAGGCCCGGTTTCCCAGAGGACACCTCTCTTACACCATGGTGTTGCACATGCTCAGTTGCCCTCTAGGCCGCACATGAAGCCTGTGAACATAGACATTCCGTGCATAGATGTGCCACGCAATGGTAGGCCTCAGGCCTCAGGCCTGGTGTGTGTAGGCTAAAGAGGCCTTACGTGCGCAATGAGGACAGGTATGGCTGTGCTCTAGTCTAGGTTGTCTATGTTGTTGTGTTTGACAGTGTTTCCCAAAAAAGGACATAGTGTTTGATTGACTGCCATGCAGCCAATTAAGCCAATTGTGCGGCCTAGCTATAGGGCAACTGATCATGTGCAACACCATACCATACCTCTTACACCACGCACACACACACACACACACACACACACACACACACACACACACACACACGCACACAGTGTGTTTAATGTCTTGGATGGATGGATATCTTGGCAGATACAGCTACAGTATAAGTATAAGTTTTAACTAACATCCAAGGTGATTGATTGTGCTTTTACTGGAATTAGATGTGCATTAGTGTGTGTGTGTGTGTGTGTGTGTGTGTGTGTGTGTGTGTGTGTGTGTGTGTGTGTGTGTGTGTGTGTGTGTGTGTGTGTGTGTGTGTGTGTGTGTGTGTGTGTGTGTGTGTGTGTGTGTGTGTGTGTGTGTGTGTGTGTGTGTGTGTGTGTGTGTGTGTGTGTGTGTGTGTGTGTGTGCGTGCGTGCCTGCCTGCCTGCCTGCCTGCCTGCGTGGCTGCCTGCCTGCGTGGCTGCCTGCCTGTGTGGCATAGAAAGACATAGAAAGTCAACACTTTAGGAACAACTTATTATTCAGAAAGGTTTTGTTCTATTATCAAAATGTAAACACACACAAATCTATAGCCATTTAACCAATATCAAGTACATAACTCACTATCAGATGTTTTTTGGTAAAAAGCACATTTAATATTATTATATATTTGAATCTGTGAATAGACTAAATTACATTTATTGATGCTGGTATAGTATGGTCCTTTACGCCAAGTTACGTGCTTGCATGCAGCGGAGGAATTTAACTAACTAATTACATTTACATAAACATTGGAACAAAACCAAAATACAGCCAGATCGAGGGACGTGTCTTTCTGCAGAAAAACACCGCAGCACAATTGACCTACAGCTATTTCCACTCCACAAACGGCTATGGTCCAATCACAGCTAAGCATAACATGGGCTAGTCGCTAGACAAACCTCTCCACCAATAGTTTTCCTATGATAAAACATTGTTTAAAAAAATTAATGCCACGCACATATTCTTCCAGTGCATATTTTGAAGGTCTGTTTCCAAAAATGAACCAGTATTTAATGTGTAAAATCCATGATATTTACATTGGAATGAATGAGCCTGGCTACAAAGTGTCCAAGTGGGAGTGTCTAAGTGGGAGAGGGCGGGGCTTAACTAAAGGTGAATTAAGCCCGACACACACCGTCTGCGACCGCCGCGCGTACCGCCGCGGCACAGTATTGCCGCGCGCCATAGCCGCACGGCAACACCAACAGGACGCGGCGCGCTACCACGCGGCTGGGGAGTTTTGTTGACTATATTCCATTGCCACGCCCACGGATAGCCGGGTGGAGGCTGCGCGGCAACGCCTGGAAAATAGAACAGCGGTGCATCGGCGCGGCAGGCGAGGCGTGACCGCACGCCAGCGCGCGGGGGACGCAGCCGGTGTGTGGTGGGCTTTAAACAGTGGCTGATAGAGGGAAACAATGCAAAATATATAAATATACTTATATTTTTAATTTAGGCCTAAATGTTGTCTATACTACCTTTAAGTGCTGTACTTAACCCATTCTGACCTGAGATCAGATTCATACCAGGTTTCCGCCGGACACACAATGGTCTGATGAACCCATTCTGACCTGAGATCAGATTCTAAAAATGTCAGTCGCTCTTCGATTTTTAAAAAATAGCAGACCTACAAGCTCGTATCGCGCCACTCGGTGGCGCGATATGAGCTTGTAGATCTGCTATTTTTAAATAGCTAAAGCATAACATGATGCTGACACCAAAATGGTACAAAAGTACAATTTTGAGGCACTTTTACTTTACTGGAGAATTTGCCATTTTCAGTAGGGCCTACTTTTACTTCTACTCCATTACATCTCAGGAAACCTTTACTCCACTACAATTGTATGACAACTTTAGTTACTAGTTAGTTCATAGATTTTAAATATTATTACAAAACACACTAACCGCTTCAGCACTTCGGCCATTTGAAAATAGCAGATCTAGAAACTCACAATGCGTCACAATGTGACGCATTGTGAGCTTGCAGATCTTTTTTTAATACATTTTGAACTTGTATAACGGGACATTATGCACAATGAGTACGTTCATGTTTACTTTTCTACATTGCAGTGTTGATACTTTTGCTCAAGTAAAACATGTGCATACTGCTTGCGTGCGTATAGATCACCAGGGGTCTGACCCATGAGCTGAACCGTCTCTACACGTTGTTCTGCAAGCGGAACCCCGAGTTCGAGGAGAACGGCAAAGTGTCCATCGTGTCCCACTCGCTGGGCTGCGTCATCACCTTTGACATCATGACGGGCTGGGATCCCGTCCGCTTCCATCACCTGGACGTCCCCACGCCGGAGGCGAGCGAGGCGCGCTGGCCCAGCACCGAGGAGCGCTACGTACAGGAGGAGCTAAGACAGACCAGACTCAGGTATACTGTGGTGATTAAAGGCCTATTCATACTCCAGGTGATAAGGTAACCACCGAAAACTACAACATGACGTTACACCCTGGTGGTAGGCGACTCATCTTCTCACCCAAACACATCTCTCTGTTTATACTAACCAAACGGTGGTCACCTTAGCACCTAAAACTGTATGAATAGGCCTTAATAGACCTGATCAAAATGGTTCAACCACATTAAGAACTGAGACCGATTCTACAAATGTCTTCTAAATCTGAATAGTTTTCTGAAAAACCAATTATGTTGCTACTATAGTCACATTTTCATGTGGAGGACCCCCCAAATTATATGTACTATTTGGCTGCCGGTCCCCATCTCAAAACATTTTGTTCCAGGGACCCGCAAAGGCAAAGATTCTAAAAATATAGTTGGGTTAATTCCGGGTAGAATGTCTGTGTGTCCAGAACATTAGCTACAGTATGTCTGTTCTGTTTGTCTACCTGTAGTCTCGCGTTACCAGACTGTTGCCTCTCGCAATTTCCAAATGCTTTCATCATACAGTCTGGAGTCTGGACCAACGGAAGAGCTATCATGCGTAAGCAATAAAGTGGAAATGGAGCCTCCTCGCCACTTCCGTTTCGTCTTTACAGTCGCGCACATTTATCCTAATATAAATAGAAAACATATAAGCATATGTAGCTTGTTGCTTAGCAGAAAAGGAAATAGAAATAAGCTCTAAAGATATTTTAAAATATATATTCGTGAACGGAAATGGCAGCTTCCTTACTCAGCTCATGGTGGCTATACTTCCAGACTCTATATAGCATTCGGAGATTCTGGAATAGTTGCTTGGCTACGCGAGACTAGTCTACCTGTGGATATTTAATGCAAAATACAATATTTCTAACAATATAATCATAAGGGTCCTAATTATTCCAGAAATAAGGTTCATGAATAATACTGCTCCAATGCTACGTTTCTGGTCTTATCTACCCGGAAATACAACATGGTGATGTCATGATGATTCTGTCTATAGTCAGGTATTTGGGTAGTAGCGCAGTGGTTCTCACACTCTTTTAACACTTATGATGCTAAAGACGTATTCACACGTCCTCTCAAATAACACTGTGGGGTGCTAAGGATGTGTGGACAGTGGACACGTCTTTGGGTCCCGTTTAATCAAACTAAATTGCTAAAATCAATTTTTGACAGCGGCCGTTGCTATGCGACGCCTTGCTCGTCTGTCCCGGAGCTGTTTTGCTGCGCATGCAGCCATTCACTTCCTGGTTTACGGCAAGGACTATTTAAAGAGGACGAGAAGCGAAGACCGTACGCTGGACTCCATTGCTCCCTGGAAGGAACGAAACATGCTGGGCCATTTGTGCCATATCTATGATTTATCATGTACAACTTCCTGGTCTCAACTGCATGTTTCTTTCCTTCCAGGGAGCAACATGGAGTCCACCATACGGTCTTCGCTTCTCGTCCTCTTTAGATAGTCCTTGGTTTACGGGCCAACAATCTTCCTTATTTTCTCTGAATCTACAGAGCTGTCCGTGGTTTTGATCAGAACGCCGATGTTCTGTCCTAATTTCTGACTTCATCATGCATCTCGTTTAGAATATTAACCCTTCTAAAGAGAGATCAGACTTATTAGCGCAAGGCAGTAATGGAAGATTTCACCTCCCGGTTTTGGGGGGGAAATGGACGGGGCTTTTCAGAGTAAACTCTGCCTCATCTGCTTGGCACTCTAGCATCTTTATTCTGAAAAATTACCCCGGCAATCTTTTTGTATTAATTTGAAGGAATGCCAATTTGGTGTGCAATAAGCCATGGACTCTCACAATTACAGACCTGTAAGAATCCATTTGGCCCCCGGCCGGACCTCACTTTGAGAACCACTGTGGTAGGTAATAAATATAAACCAAATACACATGGATTTTCAACATGCACTGATGTCAGAATAACCTGTTACCTCTATTACAGGTTGAGGGACTTAGAGGAACAGTTTGAAGGTTTACATTCCCCTTCATGTGCCACCGGGCCAGCACTGAAATTCAAGGTATGGTAAAATTACTAGTCAGCATTCACCAGCTTAAACTGGTGGACATTTCCTACCTATAGCCTCGCATAGCCAGCCTTCATCTGCCTTTGCAATGCATATTGCCCCAGGCAGATTAAGTCTGGCCAATCTCAATTGTGGGAGGACTTTACGGCCGAAGTGGTGACGAGCCAACCAGATTCGTCTGGAACCAGGCTATAACCAACCAGGGCCCAGTATGCAATATGGGGCGGGACATTGCAGGGAAAAAATCTAATGCTGAGAGGGACGAGATATCCACGCAGTGATATTAGTATCGCTACGCAAGGCTATTTCCTACCCACTCTAGATGGGCTGTGTCTGAAACATTATGATTCCTGGAGACCAGGACCAGAATCCGAATGACAACGTCATTATCACACGATTACAGGTTATTTTTTTGTGTGCAAGACCTCAACTTTTGCAGTTACAAGGACGACTTTAGAATATAGAAAGAAAGCTTTAGAGAAAAATGGAACAAAGAACAAGCCCAATAACAGGAAAGCAAATCAAATTTATAATGCCAAATATACACAGTATGGTACAAGATTAAAAATAGCAATGGATAAATAACAACAGAAGGCAGAATGCTTCCTGTGCCGATGCGACTCTTTAACCACTTAAACTCCAGCATCCGTATTGTGGGTAAAGCTGAAAATAGCAGATCGACAAGCTCACAACTCATCTCATTGCTCCCCACTATAACAGAAAACCGAATAGACCCTAGGTAGGGATGGTGAAAGGGCCTTTCTGTGTGGAGTTTGCATGCTCTCCCCGTGTCCCCTAGGATAGGTACCCTCACACAAACATGCAGTAATCCTGTTCTCTATACTGCCTCCCCCTGTTCAGCCAGGGAAACTCCACCCCTGTCAGGTGATAAGAAGCGGCCTGCTCACTCCTCGTGCATTGAAGGAAGCATGAGCTCAGTTCGGGGCTCTCCCCAGGTTGACAGAGGAAGAGTAGCGCCCAGGATTACAGTCTAGGCAATTGGGACTGGGTGAAAATGGGTTAAATCGTGGGATAAAAAACAAACAAAAAAGGCACTAGCAAAGAACCTTATTCTGTTAACTAACAGACATGCTAATTATATTTTGAATGATCTGATTTTTGGAACAAATCTCTTCCTCTGTGCCAGGTAGAGAACTTCTTCTGCATGGGCTCCCCTCTGGCGGTGTTCCTGGCGCTCCGAGGCGTCCGTCCTGGAAACAATGGCGTCCAGGACCACATCCTGCCCAAGTCTATCTGCCAGCGTCTCTTCAACATCTTCCACCCTACGGACCCTGTGGTGAGCCAGTCTGAATGGATCACCGTATTTAATGCTTTCTTCAGACTGCAGGCAAATCTGATTTGTCTCTCAAATCTTTACGACTGACTATCTACACTGTTATTTGCGTTTGAGTGACCTATCTGGCATTGGTTTGCTGTGGTAATGATGTAATGGCTGAAGGTGTGAGTAATGCTTAATTTATACTATTTTTACTCCTTGCCCGAGACCAGGAGTGCAGCAGAGTCATCCGCGTCATTCTGCGAACAATAACTAATTCCAGTCACATGCTGATGTCATGTTCCAATTGTGTCTGCCCATTTATTTGTGTCATCACTTCTAATTTCATTTGTTTAATCTGTATTCTGTCTGAGTCCTCTATCCTGAAAATACATTTTCTGTTTAATAATGAGCTGGAGAGACATGGATACTCATGTTACTGAACAAACACTCTTTAATGAGAATATAGAGCTATATTTAACACTTACAGAAAAGAAGAAAAAAAAGAAAATCCCCTACCTTTAATATTGAAAATAGCAGATCTAGTTCAGCTATTTGAATTTATAAAATAATAATACAAAATAAAATAATGTTTTGTTTTGGAAAACTTTTGAAATAATAATTGTAGGGAATATAAAAAACGAATGGGATATTTACTCACGCTATACCCATAAAAATGGGTCAGACTGATACGGACGACCCATTTTTCTATTCTTTATGTTCAGGCATACAGACTGGAGCCCCTCATCTTGAAGCACTACAGTAACATATCCCCTGTCCAAATCCACTGGTGAGAACTGGCTTTATACTGCATGTGTATGTGAGCATGACTGACAAATCACTGGGGGACGTCATTGATGGTTGGAGCATGTTCATTGTTTTAAAAACCTTAACTCACCATTTCTTCTCTTATTTGTCTGGTCCGTCCCCTCTAGTTGTCCAAGTACTTTGTCCCTCCTTATCATGCTGTTTTTCGGTTTCACTCATATCTGTCACTCTTCTGTTTTTCCTCCGACGTGAACGGTTTCTTTTAAAAAACCATTTTTCATTGTTCTGCCTGCAACTGAACCACTTTAACCCTATCTACATTGTTGACCAGGGTCCCCCAGAGAGGTCTAACCTTGACCCCCTCCTTTTTTCCCTTCTACAGAAAATGTCTTTGCTGAAACAAATAGACCATCTATAAACTCATCGTGTGAACGTTCACCCATTTTAAATATGACATGACATTATAACATGCCCAGAATAGGGACGTTATTGTTCATGTAATTAACCATTCATACCTATTCTATTATTTATTGTGTTATCTTAGTTGTGCAGCAGTGTTAGCAGTGTACCCTGAAAATAGCTACAAGCTCACAGTGTGTGAGCTTTGGGAACTAAATAAATGAATGGGGACGCCAGGTTGAAAGCAATTAAAAAGATAGTATATTTTAACAACATGACAAATCTTGTCCCATTATTTATGTTTCATATATGTTTTGCCTTTTATTTGCCGTTTTCATCCTCTTCCTCACTGCTGCGATGATCTAACTCCCGCTCGGAGGTTGATGTATAGTTGGTCTCATTTATTTTAAAACGAAACCATTCAAGTCACGGTTCTGATCCCCCTCCAGGTACAACACCACCGATCGCAGGTACGACCAGATCCGCCCCACACTGCTGAACCCTCTGAAGGAGAGTCAGAGTGCACCCCCGGTGGATACCGACAGCCTCCCCAGCCCACCCTGCGACTCCCCTTTACAGTCCCGCAGGCACTACGGAGAGTCCATAGCTAGCATGGGCAAGGCCAGCATCATGGGTGAGGAATGGAAGATGGGTATACCGTATGTCTACTCCATGATGGATCCATCCATCATGAATAACTAAGTTATTCATGATGTATCGATGTAGACAAACAGACTTTTTTTTGCAGTCGATGTATAAAGAGCTTGTTGTTTAATGCACTTTGCTTTATGTGTGTTAACTTTTACTCAACTTGTGATGTCATGGACAGATGATATGTTACACTATACAGTGAGAGTGATAATGTGTGTACGGGTAGCTCAGCTAAAGGTCATGGGTTCGATCCCGGGCACCGCCAACTAATCATATGAGTAGCACAGCTTGGGTGTGGCCCCTGAGGCCTGTCATTGGTCGGGGGAAAAAAAACAACAGGTCGAAATGACTAACCAATCAGGAAGTAGACAGGCAAATCGACCAATGACAAAGCTTCTAGGAAAATCTTTGAATGCAGATTGTGGCCCCTGGATGTGTCACAGAGACTACATTTATTTTGGAAGCGTTTTGCTCATTGCTGGCTGTCTGAATAATAAGGTAATAAAAAATGTTACATACCGTATTATTGCTTATAGCAGCTTTAAGCTTGGCGGAAACAGGGCGTGAGATAGAAGTTGCTTGCGGAGCTGATAATGTTGCAAGGCAAGCAGTGGACAGCCCTGCACAGGCCAAACAAATCAATAGAGAGCAAATTACCCCCTGTCTTTAGACTGACGGTGCAGGGCCAATTGAGGTTTCCTCTGTGCATTAGATGTTGAACAAGAAATTAAAAAGAACCCTGAACAGCACTTTAAAATGATGACAACATATTTGTTTTGGGTTGCTGGTGTTTTATGCGGTGAATGAACTGTGGTATATTACTGCCCACTGAAGTGAAGCTGTCCCACACGGTGACAGTGTGTGACTGCAGTCCAATCTGCAGTTAACCATTGTACGTTACTACTTAAGGTTGTGAACAAAGAAGTACAAACTTGCTGCTCTACACCCCCTTTGGCCAATTGGAATCAACACTCTTTATAGATACTTCACCTATACATTTTACAAAAGTTCTACTATAGTGTAACTGGTCCAGGGCAAGCAGGATGTTAGCACTTTCCTGATTCTATTGAAGAAAGAGAATGCATTGGATGTTTGATTATTGCTAAAATAAGCTCTGTGGCAAATAAGAGTTCTTGATTAAAATTAATTAGTTTGGTATATTTACTATAAAGAATTGTTTGTTGTAAAACAAAGCAAAAGATTAAATGCTTACTTGCCATAATATTTCCACTATACAGTACTTCCTACACTATTATATGTGAAAACTAGGTAATTGTCAGCTGGTAGATCACAGCGTGTTACACGTGTTGTGAGCTCATAGATCAGTTTACATCTGCTTGTAAATCAGCTGTTTCTAATAGTATAAATAAAAAGTATAAAATAAGGGTTAGTGGTTACTGGTTAATGTATATTTTGTAATAATACTCCAAATTTGCAAAGTAAGTAAGTCTGCAAAGTAGCTAGTTATAGTACAGCTGTCAAATAAATGTAGTAAAAAGTTAAATATCTGTCTCTTAGATGTAGTGGAATAAATGAAGTATACAAAAATCACACCCGTGTGAACTGAGTGGTGCAACTCCCCTCTCCCCCCTCTCTCTCATTAGCAGGCAACAGTACAGCACTATCTCTCTCTGTTTCTGTCACAACAGCGTCCCTACTGGTACTAATAGTCATACTCGTGCTCATTAACGTCACATACATAGGTGAACAACACGGACATTGCTGTTCCTTGGAGTGGTTGCACCGCTCAAACATGTCAAATAAAGTAAAAGTACCTCAAAACTGTACTGAAGTACAGTAGTAAATATATTTACCACTCCTCTCTTCCAGGTGCTGCGAGTATCGGGAAGGGCATCGGCGGAATGTTCTTCTCCCGTTTCTCGCGCTCCACCAGCGGCCAGGTGGTTGAAGTGGAGGAGGAGTCGTTGGATTGTGAGGGCGGAGCCTCTGAAGTGGAGAGCGCCGGGGAGGAGGGAGGCGTAATGCAAGGAGACGAGGAGAGGGAGACACAGAATGAGGAGGAGAGGGAGGTGGAGGTGGAGGAGCCCTTCATGTCCATGTCTGCCTCCTCCATCTTGGACCACGCCACAGGCAAGTCTTTTATAAGTCATTGTTTGGCTGCGACTCTGCTAACTTTTCAATTAATCGAACAATCAAGGAGCACTTTTTTAGACATCAATGAATCGTCGCAGAATCATTGATAATTACAAAATGGTGAAGGCATTTTAAATAATCTGAAATGTATTAATTTAATACTTAATTACTTTACTTAATTACTTTCTGACTGTGTGTGTGCCAAAAAGCAATTTCCACATAGTGTGCATTAATGAACATGTCACTCACAGACTGGGTGTATAGACAGCCGCACGCACGCACACACACACACACACACACACACACACACACACACACACACACACACACACGCACACACGCACGCAAAAACTTTTTATTTATTTATTTATTCACAATTCATATTCCATCTATACATCCATCTTCAACAGCTTAGACTGGTAAGGTTTCCAGTGAGGCGTGGGAGGGCGAGAGCCCTGTATGCAGATTCAAACACACTGCCTTATTTACTACATCAAACAACCTTTACAATTGTTTTAGTTACAAAAACTTGTAATTATGCTATTGGCTGTTTGTATTCTTTTTGGAAAAATATGAAAAGATACTCATGGAAAGGCTATTTTTACTTATATTGACCGTAAGGTTTTGCCCACTCAAATGGTACCTCGTCAGATAATCCCCACATAGCCAACAACAACTTCCTTCCTTTTCATAAATTATATTTGTACTTGAAAAGTTTATAGTTTATAGTCGTGTTGCACTTCTGTGTTTGACGAAGTTTTTATACGTCCCGTTGTCCTGCTAAATGAATCTACCGATGATGTCAGGAACATTACACGTCATTACGCCGAACACACAAACATTCATGGTGATGATGTTCAAGACATGCCACCATGTTGTAGTCGAGTCCACCAAGTCTGAGGGGGGCCAGTCCAAGTCAAGACTGCTCAGGTGGGCCCAGGCCGTAGCGTAACGGTCTGGGCACCGGACTGGTAATCCAGTCGCAGTGTGCCGCGGGTTCGACTCCCGGACCCGACACGGCCTTTACTGCATGTCATCCCCCCATCTCTCTCCCGTTTCCTGTCAGCCTACTGTCTGTCCCTTCAAAAATCAATAAAAGGCGTAAGCCGCAAAAAAATATCTTAAAAAAAAAAAAAAGACAGCTCAGGTGTTGTCTACACGAGGACGTATTCTGCATTACCCGCACAAGTAGGCTACTTAGCCAATCTGCCCTTTCTGCCACACAGAGACGGCGTTTTGGGGGACTTAACCGGTTCTTTTTTAAACCGGCTCCCAGAAGATACTTTCTCGTCTCCGTGTGTACAGCGAATGCCGCCTATTTGCTGAAACGGAAATAGCCTGATCTGCAGCCTGTGAGCTTGTAGATGAGCTATTTTCGGAGAACAGATATGAATTATGGAGATTATTTTACAATATAGGCTACATCAACATACATGTCTATTGCATCATATCAATGACTATACATGCATATCTAGTGTTCATTTAATCGTTCCTAACCTGTTCATGAATTACTTCAAAATTAATACATTGGTTGTAATAACATGTAAACCCTGTGTATACATTCATTCAATCACCATCGCCTTTAATCACCATCTTAACACAATACAATACAATACATACAGTACAACATTTGAAACCCCCAAAAGTTAATAAAGTAAATAAATAGGTTATTAGTATTATTAGTATTATTACAGAACTGATGCAACTGATGCAGCAACTGATGCAGTCACTGCAAGGTTATAACAGTTTGTAATGTATTTGTCATTCCAGTGGAGTTGGAGAGACGCATAGACTTTGAGCTGCGAGAGGGCATGGTGGAGAGTCGCTATTGGTCAGCTGTGACCTCGCACACGGCCTATTGGTGCTCTTACGACGTGGCGCTATTCCTGCTCACCTTCATGTACAGACAGCACGAAACCCCCGAGCACACGGAGGACCACCCTGAGTCATTATAACACACGCACGCACGCACGCACACACACACACACACACACACACACACACACACACACACACACACCAGGACTGGCATTGAATTGATTTCACTTGATTCAATTCTTACTTGATTATGTTTGGTGTTTCAGGATCGAGATGTTTTACACTGAAATTGATGGAACTTATTTTCCCCACACAACATTTTCAGATTTCACATTTTTGAAGAATTTGGATGAACAAGAACAAGAATAGAATCTAAAATGCATCTTATTTGTAATGTAATGTAAATGATGATTCAGTTCACATGATAACTGACTGACACATTGATTGAATTGACTAATTTGAAAGTGAATTAATCTCCAGACCTGCTGCAGATGCATGCTGCCATGTCCACTACACACACACACACACACATACACACGCACACGCACAGTCACACACGCACGCACACACACACACACACACACACACACACACACACACACACACACACACACACACACACACACACACACACACACACACACACACCTTAACTGACTATTGAACTTGACTGTACTACATACTACATATATCACGTCAGCCCCACATGTGGTACAGTTCTCCACATTATCCAAGCCTGTTCCCTGTTCGGCTCCTATAGTGCTACTAATGGTGACCACCCATCTGACCACTTAAGACCACCCATCTATTAAGTGGTCAGGTGGGTGGGCTGTGTGCATTTTCAGAGCATGTTTATTTTAATGGACAATTTTTTTAAATTATTAATATTTAATTTTTTAAGGCTGATGGATCTCTGAATGGCAAAGAAGAGGACCTGCACACTGTCAGGAACCTTCGGTCGTTGCAGGTTAGAGCAGGTTATTTTCCAGGTTAGATCAACTAACGTTGCATAGGCTACTTTAAGTTGCTATATTTCCGTATCATAATGAAAACACATTCAAGGTTTTCAAGAAAAATGTCCATGTCATTTTTTTAGCATACATTCTTACATTCTAACATATATTTTTAATAATTATTTGAATTATCATTCAAATAATGATTGTGTTCTGCCAAATATTTGGGGCCCACTTGCAATGCCCAGTTGGGAGTTTCTGGATTAGTCTGACTAGCCTGACTCCATGGTACAGGGATCAGTCCAGAATTGATGATACCATTATGATCCTTGCTTTTGTTTTCACTCCCTGACATGGTGACATCCTGTCTCTCATCAACAGATTACAGCAGTGAGTTGGCTTATCTGGGACTGCTGCGCAGTGGTTTCCATACTGACAAATTGTGTGTTTAAAAAACCCAAAACAAAACAAACAAATGGAGGCCATGTTCCCCCTACAGCTTGTGGAGTACGTGACCCACAATTTTGCCCCTGGGCAACGTTATACATAGATTAGTCACCAGTCTCACGACATCTCTCACTAGTGTTGTCAGTCAGGGCTCCTTGTCTCTGGAACGACCTGACTGAGGAGCTTGATAATTCAGTGTCTTCTTTTTAATAAATTAAAACCCATACCGGTATACCTTTATTGAAAGGCCTTCCATAATTTTACTAATTTTGAAAATGTGGTTTGATTCTCGTAATGTTTAATTTCTCACAGCACTTTATATTTTATACTTTGTTTTTATTTATTTATTAAAAAAGAAATGTGGGCGGTTATTTCTTACATTTATGTAAAGCACTTTGTAACCTTGCTTTATAATAATATTAATTATTATAATTATTATTATTATTACAATTTTAATAATAATAATAATTCTTATTCTTATTATTATTATTATGACATTGTATCCACTCTGCAAAAAGACTATGTCAGGTCCCAAATATCCCTTTAATGACAGTGCTCACAATGCATCGCATCGTCGTGATGCATTGTGAGCTTGTAGTCTATTTTTGATGTGCGACTCCTTCGTATTGCGGAGTATAAAAGAAGCAGTATATCTGATATTTATTTTAAATCGAAGCTTCTGCCTAGTTGAACATGATCATTCATCTAACCAACACCTCAGAGATAAATAAGGCCATATACATTTGGAAACAAACAACTAATCATATCCTGATTATATGTCTAAAATACTATAGCATTCAGGCCTTGCTCATTTAAAAGAAATATTATTTCCATTCAATTTTATGCTATCAATAATATTTTATTTTCAAATGGTGGATATCTCTTTTGGAATGAAAGGCTTCATTACTTTTCATATGATGGTGTGCACTGTTTATAAGGGATCGTTTTATTTCTTGCAAGGCTGAAACTGCTAAATTGTTGAAATCAGAATCAAAATGAGCCTTACGAGATTATGTTTATATTCACCATGGCTGTATTATGAATTATGGAAAACCACACTAATTATTTAAACTTCTAGTTGTCTCAAACCTGGTGGCCAAATGCCTCAGCCTGGCTGTTGCCAAAAGTGGTTGGTCTTGTTGCTACAACCAGAGTGGTGTGGTTGGTCTTGTTGCTATAACCAGAGTAATCTAGTAAGAGAGTAGCGACACTAGCGTTGACTCCCATTGTAACAATGGAATGCAGAAGTGCTCATTCTATCTCAATAGGATAGTTCCAGCCATACTATAGGAACTATAGCCCATAGGCACCCACTTTGCGGCGAGATCAAAGCGTGTCGCCACTCTTTTACTAGATTACTCTGGCAGAAAGAAAAGAAAATAAAAACTAGGCATTTAATTTCACACTAAAATGTTATATTTTACTGCAATTTATTTCACAACTAAATTCTCTAAGCCAAATGATCAGATATCCGTCAGAGCTGAAACCTTGTATGTACAGTACAAAACCATTAGGCTACTTTTCAGGAAGAGTCAAAAGATCAGTGTTGTGTAGATCAGCTCTAATTTCGCTGCTTTTGTGCGACACCGACATACGATGAGGTATGAAATAGGGCATTAATTTATGAAGAAAACAAAAAACATTAGATTCAAATATGGAAAATACAAGGTTTATACCCAACAGCAATGATTTTTAAGATAATTGTTACTGTTTGTATTTACCTACAGTATATTGCAATGTCCAGATGGGTGGAGTTAGACAATCGTGTGAATTGTGTGCATTTTGTTAACCTGATACTATCTGATACGTTCTGAAGTGGCAAATCCCATCCTTCTGGTATTCCATGCAAGGTGAAATGAATGCTGGGAAATATTTGTATATGACACAATATTAATATACTGGAAGCATGAAAGATCCAAATACCATCCATCCATCCATCCATCCATCCATCCATCTTCAACCGCTTATCCGTAGTCGGGTCGCGGGGGCAACAGCTCCACCAGAGAGCTCCAGACTTCGCTCTCCAGAGCAACATTAGTGACTTCCTCCTGGGGGATCCCGAGACGTTCCAAGGCCAGTGAGTCGATGTAATCCCTCCATCTGCGCCTTGGTCTGCCCCGGGGTCTCCTCCCAGTGGGACGTGCATCGAGGACCTCCCTAGGGAGACGCCCGAGAGGCATCATAACCAGATGCACGAACCACCTAACCATTCAAATACCAATGTTATAAATGTATTTCTCAAGAGCAAGAAACCAATTTGAGTATGAATATTTCATACACATTTTCACAATTGTATGTCTAACTTCAGGCACTTCGAAAATCATTCTTTGAGAAATGAAAGTCAAGTCACTAAATGATTTTGGTTCAACTGAAGCATGACGTGGATATTTGCATATGTACATAGACTTGGGCATTTTGCTTTGATTTAAATGAAGCATGCTGAGGCATTTCACACCCCCATGCAATCTATGAGATGAGATTTAAAATCTAAAGATTTACCTAAACACAAACTCTTTACCTTAACATTGAGTGACACCACCAACCAGGAGAAAATCAAACATGCCATAAATGTATACTAGAAATGTATTTCTTTCTCAACTTTAATTTATTATTATTTGTCTTGTATTTTTTGCTCTGCTGTTAGATTTGCCATGTTGTGTTTGCGTGCCTCTCCTAGGTCTCATGGTCATCCTCCTCCTGATTTACTGTATAGTAGTTCATATAAATCAAGCCATAGGAGGCCATAGTAACTTGGCACCAAACCCTGTTGGGATGAAAAATGACGACCATGTGATTAGGGTCAATTGCATTGAGGTCTTTCTGGGCCTGAGCTATTAAGAGAGAGAGTTGAGTGAAGAATATATTTATATAATATTTGATATTCAATCAATTATTATTTCCAAAACCATTTTTTCTGTGTTTCAGCAGAGATCAAATAGTGTTGTTGTAACACACTCTTTCAACAGGTCCAGACATGACATCACTATCGTTACGTGTCATTTAGCCGTGTTTGTCAACTTCATTGTTTAAGAGGACTGTGTTTTTACAGTTGATCGTGTAATCAGGATCCAGTAATCCAAACAATTTCTCTTTGTTATAGGCTAATAGTTATTTGATAGTGATTCATTGAGGAACACTACTACACTAGCATAGAGTACAAATGATACCTCCTTCATGTGAAACAGCTTAGAATGCATGATGTGCCATACCGAAGTGACATAGACGTGTTCTCATAGTTTTCTTGTTTTTCATATGAGGTCTTACATGCTAGGCCAAGCACTGGTTCTCAATGGGTGGTCAGGGGTCCTTGAGGGGTTAGGAGTCTGTAACTGAGAGTGTACCAATCGACCAAAATGGTTCTATTTGTACACTCTCAGAGTTAAATTAACATGGAAGATTTTAGAGTGTAGATTTGGGTCACAGAGGTGACCCACGTTGTTTTGCTTCCGATCCAATTCCGATCATCATTTGATGATTGATTATGAGTATGTGCCGATACCGACTTTTCCCGATCCGATATTTTCATCTTAGGTCATATCACAATAGTACAATATCCAAAATCACAGATAATATCCAGTATAATATCATGATATGGATATTGATATTATAGGGATGTTCCGATCGCGTTTATTGCTCCAGATCCGTTTCCGATCATTTTAAAATGACGTGTGGCCCCGATTTCCGATCACGTGATCGGATCCCTAATATCAATGCATGTCCTTGTCATTCAAACCATTGAGAATCGGTGCTTGCAAAATGACAGAAGAGTGAAAATTATAGTTGTCAGCCCTTTTATATTTCACTTCCTTCTCTCACTGCTTTTTAGACAAGGGTTACGCAGTAAATCCTCCGTGTTCATTTAACTCTGAGAATGTGCACTGAATGTGTAGAGTCAATAGACTTCCACCGTCCTATATACTCAATTGCCACTGTGCTCAAAGTCAATTCAGGAGTTCTTTTGTAAAAGGCTACATATCCATCTAGGATTAACCACATGAACCCCAGTATAACTGTTTGGGGGCTAACATTTGGCAAAAATGTCATATCTGCAAGTTCACAAGCTTGCAAAGAGATTTGATGTATATGGGGGAAAAGGAGGGGGCCTTAAATTGAATTGAAAATGTAATCTGAAATTAACTCAGGAATTTAAATGTACAGTATATTCATATGGGTGACAACGTTCTAAGCAACCACCTTCCAATCTCCCAGGATGGAATGTTTTTAGTGGTTAAAACATTCCACTCTGCAAAGAGGTTTTGTGTCCAAAAAAGACTTGGTGTAATTTAGTACTAGCCTATATAATTTTGTGCTGTTCTGCCATGAATTTCATTCATTCATTTAAAAAGTTGGATGAAAATGCTGTCTATGATCAAGTCTTTATTTAGAAATGTCTTTATCCAGTATGTATAACTGGGGATGGCCAAAGGATCCCTGTTTTGAAATGGATTGAAAGTGTTTTGATCCCAAGCCTGCCTTACAAAAGGACTCACTGTGTTTTAAGCTGTCATGTTCTCTCTCCCTGTCTGCCCCCTGCTGGAGGATGCGGTGCTTTACCTTGGTAAAACTTTGGTTTTTCATTAAAACAAGTCTCTGCACTTCACGTGTCCCTGTCTCGATTACATGTAAACACACATACAGGAATATAGCAAAATAAATATAGTAGGCTATTCAATATCTGGAAGCAAATGCATGGGTCCATTTAACGGCAGAGAGAAATTAAAGTTGTATCATCTGAGTACTTGAATGTATACACGCTCAACCACCTTATTTACTCTGTGTTGGTGCAGTCCAGGATCACTGGAACTATCTAGATTTATTCTAGAAGATATACATGCCTCAGCCTAAAATCTTCATGATTTAAGTCATTTTCAAAAATCCACCTGTTGGTGGCGCTGTAACTGGCCAATGTGAAAAGGGTGGGATATATTCATCAGCCTAGTCAGAAAGTCTGTGAAAGATTCCACGTAAACTGCCTTCATGATTTGAGTCATTTTCAAAAATCCACCTGTTGGTGGCGCTGTAAGTAGACTCCAGGTCCCCAGCTAAATCTTTAACTCTAACAAGTACTGTACTTTTAGGCAGACATAGAATAGTACAACAATAGTACAACAACAACAACAACAACAACAACAACAACAACAACTAATTTCAGTAATGGAGGAATGGAACACCTTTCCAGAATGGAATTTCAAGTACTGTACTTTTAGGCAAACATAGCAGAATAGTAGGCTACAACACCAACAACAACTAATTTCAGTAACAATGGAGGAATGGAACACCTTTCCAGAATGGAATTTCCAGAACAATGGAGGGAGATGAGCCATTCATTATCCATCCATCATTTTCATTTGACCAACAACAACAACAATCTGGTTCTAAATGTTCTCCTTTGACAAACAACATTGATTCTAAATGTTCTAATATGAGAAATAAGGTCAAATAAACATGGGGCGAGCTATCTACGCTTTGGGGGCGAGCTATCCACGGCCGCCTTCACTTTTCGCGGGGGCGAGTTGGCAAAGGGGCGAGATGACCTGTTATCCATTTGAATGTGATGGTAGTCAGCCTGACTTAAAGTCAGGACGGTTGATTTACAGTTATCGTGGCTGGACCTGGCTTTTACTGAATTAGAGATGTTGTCCCTCAGTGAGATCGATGCCACTGGGCTGGCATTTTTCTCTGCTGTCACCCGTATGAATGAAATCCTATCACGGTGCTTCTCACCACGTGACCGCCAAGTTGTTCAAAAAGGACGGGTTGTGATATATCAGCGCCCTCACTGCAAGGCACGCCGTCTGGTGTGCTAGGAAATCCTAACCATACAACCAGCATTTCATCAATTTACTTTAGCTACACGTATAACTTTTTACAGAGCACACTACAAATTAAAAGGTCCGTGCGTTCTGGTGGAGAAGAAGACAAAAGCAGGTAGGTAGGCTAATTAAAGACGATATTAGTTCTGAGGCTACTAATTCTTATGAATATTGGTACGGAACTTGAAAATGTTGAAACCTAAGCTAGCCTAGGTTTATTAGACAATAATATCTTCGCCTGCAGGTGCAAGCCTGTGCCTCTCACCTGGCTCAGACAGTGCTGGGCAGTGGGCCGCATTGGGCAATTATTCTGATGAATACAGGAATAGTGGGCATTGGGAAATCTGAGAGCCCTAAAAAAAGAAAGAAACACAGCCTATTGCCAGGGAATAATGCAAGAGAAATGTGGTGAAAAATAAAGTAAACTATATGGAATATTATAGTTTCAGAATATTTTTTTTACTGTAGTTACTGATCTTTTTTTTAGATTGTAAAGCACTGTAACATGGTTTTGAAAAGTACTATACAAATACAAATAGTTAAGATAGTTAAGAAGATAGTTAAGAAGATGATTCTTCTTCTTACACATTAAGTGTTTTTGCCCAATGTAAATGCCCATTTGGCATTTACAGACACAGTAGGCTACATGTAAAACATATAGGCGTACCGGTAGTTCTATTTCACCATATTAACCAAAGGACAGCGTTGGTGGAAAGTAACTAAGTACATTTACTTGAGGTATTATAGTAGCCTACTTTATTTGAGTATTTCCAATATCCAGTACTTTTACTACTACTCCACTACATCTCAGAGGCAAATATTGTTTTTACTCCACTACATTTATTGTGTAGGTTTTGATAATTATTACAAAACATACAGTAACAACTTCAGCCCTATTGAAAAGGCCATTTGAAAATAGATCTACAAGCTCACAATGCATCGCGATTCGCGATGCGATTCATTGTGAGCTTGTAGATCTGCTATTTTCCAAAGATTTGTATACATTTGAAATGAGACACAATGAGTACTTTTACTTAGGCTACTTTAAGTACATTGGATGCCAATACTTTTGTATTTTTACTCAAGTGTTGAGTTTGATTTTTCATTTTGAATTCCGGACTTTTGTAACGGTCAGTTGTCCTGTTCATTATTTACCTGTTTAGGGCTTTTGGACTACAATGAACATTCAGTCTGCCATCAACAAAGAGGTGTTCATCCCTCGTGATGAGCGCATGCTGGTTGCAGTGGAGGTGCGGAGGAGAAAGAAGAAGAGAATGTCCTTCCTGCCCACTGGTGGCAAAGGGGAATATGCAACATTCTTATGTCTTTCAGGTAACCTTTTTAACGCGTTCAAATAATGTCTATCCAAGGAAGAGTATGTATGATTATGATTCCCACAAATACCAACACATAGGTGCACATACTGTATGCATGTCCAGTACCACCAGCATAGAAAATGGCTAATCTACAAGCTCACAATTGTATCACGAGCTCACGCATCACATTGTGGCATGTCGTGAGGTTGTAGATCAGCTATTTTAGCTACCGGTGCTTTTGAGTGGTTTCAACTTTCAAACCAGTGGATTCAAACCAACACCACAGTTTAAATTCCATGTCTGATACTGCAACGTTTTAATTTAATTTTATATTTTTTGGATATTTTGCCAGTTTAGAAATGTGTTAATTTAGTAATTCAGTCCTGTCACTCTCTGTAGGCTGAATGAAGTGTGTTGCTGCTGTTGTGAACAGAAGCATTGTTACGTGATTCATAACAGGAGGCCTTGTTTGGGCAGAACACAGGGGAGGCAGTGTGGATTGGGAAGAGCAACAGGATGAATCGGTTCTGACATTGTCATTGAACCTAAAGTATTGTACCGATCTCATACTGTGTGGAACCTGTGGCGGCCATAGATGAGCTAGTAGCTAGAGGCGTCTGGGAGATAGAGCGTCGCAGTCCCGCCCCCTTTCATGACGATGCCAGGCCCAAGGACTGTCTAAAGAGGACGGGACGCGAAGACCGTAAGGGCGCCGCCATGTTGCTCACATGGTGCTCCATGGAAGGAAAGAAACATGCACAGTTTCTTTCCTTCCATGGAGCAACATGGCGTCGCCCGTAAGACGCCATGTTGTCTTCGCGTCTCGTCCTTTTTAGACAGTCCTTGGCCAGGCCCAGGAAATAATTCCCAATGCATTTTTCCCATAGACATTTCAAAAAGTATTTATTTAAAGACCTTTTAAGCGTTGTACAAAGCCAACTCGAGTCGTGACAAATCATGACAATAAACACAATATTTTGGACCAAACAAATAATTACAAAGAAGAAAAACAAGAAAGAAAGTGTTGTAGCCTGCCGTTTTCTTCTTCTTTCTAATAATTTTTTCGGCCCGAAATTTTTTGTTTGTTGTCATGATTTCTCACAACTCAAGTTGGCTTTGTACGACGCTTAAAATGTCTTTTAAATAAATACATTTTGAAATGTATTAACAGGGAATCATTTCCTGGGCCCTGGTAGGGGGCCGGACTGCGACGCTCTATTGGAAGGTGGTTTGTTTGAATGTTGTCATTTCAGATTAAGACACTTTTATAGCAGAGACCTGAAATTGTCCCAAAGGACAAAGAGAAAAGGAGAGGGAGAAAGAGAAACAAAGATTGTCCAGGTCTTTTGTGGTTATAATATTATTTTCTTAAACCCTGAGTCCACACCAGTAAAGACATCTTTGGTACTTCTCACTAACAATAAGGTATGTATTTGACAGCTCCCATGTGTACTGTAAACGCATCTAAAACTGTAAATAGGCACTCGGTCAACCCTCCCAGGATGTGGAACGTGTTAACGTTCAAGGAATTTAACTCTGACTGTGAAATGTTTTCCCTTAATACCAAGGGGCCATGCATTGATTGAGACCTTGATCCCAAACTTGGTGAGGTCTGACCTCGTGTGTGTATATCCTCGTCTCCCCAGTGACCAATAAGAAACCTCCTCAGCTCCTCATCACAAAGGTCAAGCGCTTTGGTGGCTCCTCCTCCTTCACCAGGAGGTCCCAGTGGACGGTGGACCAGCTCAAACAGGTCAATGGCGTCAACCCCAAAAAGGTCAGCGGTGGAAAAAGTACTCAAATTCTTTTAAGTAAAAGTGTCAATACTGCAATGAAATGAAATGCTGTTACAAGTAAAAGACCGTAATTTAAAACTTACTTGAGTAAAAGTACAAAAGTAATGGTATCAAAATGTACAAGAGTAGAAAGAAGCCATGTTTTAAATGTAAATCTTTTATAAATAGCAGATCTACAAGCTCACAATGTGTCGCATTGAGACACATTGTAAGCTTGTAGATTAGCTATTTTCAATAGTGTCGTGCCGTCTGGGACTGGACCCCCCCCTGGCCCCCTCTCTCTCTCGCGCTCTCAGTATACCCACACAGCCACACACTGTTCTTTTGGGCATGGAGGCACAGCGCTGAGCCTGAGCGCACTGATATAACAGACAGCAGCGCAAAATGTTTACACGTTTATTGAGATGAAAGTTCCTACTCCCCACTAGTCCCCACACAGTGACAGCACTCCATGTTTACGGCACGCACAGACAGACAGAATATTCTGTAGGCTATAATACTATTGCACTGCACTGCAGTGTTTATGTGTTTTCTTAAGCAATTGATTAATGTCCTCGTCCTCATTTCGATCAAGGCTTCAGTCTCCTCATTCGACCACGTCTATCCACGGTAACGGGACATATTTGCGCTGCGTAAAATATGCCTTCTCCGTCTCCAACTGTGTTCAGCTCCTCACCCGCCACATTGTTTGCTTCATTTCCTTTATTTACTGCGGATTGCATTCACACCTGCACTGAATCGTAATCAAGTGCGATTGGAAGCGAAGCGAAACCCCCGTTTTTGCTCGGAGTATAATGTGGTTCTTTGATACGCATTACGATTCGAATGAGCCTTCACACCTGCCAAACGAAGTGCACTTTCTGAAAATGCACAGCAGGATTCGTTTTAATCGCAGCAAAGCTCTCTGGTATGAATGTGACCTTAGGCAGTTCCGAGACGGAGAGAGAGACAGACCCCCCCCATCCTCCTCCTCGGGAGAAACCATGTAGAAACAGGAGGCGAGGGGGGAATCGAGTGTTGTGGTGGTGTTGGGTGAAATGTGACTATTCACACACACTAGATCATGGGCGCGTCCATTTTAGATCCCCTGACATCTACACGTAATGGAAGCAGCCCGCCCATAGACCGCCGCCTCTTTTCAGGAGGGGGGGGGCTTTTTTTTCTCCTCTTTATTCCGGATCACAGAACCGGATCTTTGAAGATGCGATCGGTGTCACTTTATATATTGTCCGGGCGCATAGAAAGATGAACTAAAGTATTCAATAAAAAAGCTATATTTGCCTATAGATACGTGATCCGCAAACGGCGATCGGCTGACAAATGACGTATAGATACTCACTCCGCAAACTTAGTGTTAAGCATTATGTTATACTTTAACTGTGAAAAATAGCAGATCTACAAGCTCATAGCGTGGCACCAAGTGGGCTCCTTGACATTAAATAGTTTGAGAACATCTCGTATAGAAACACGTTTTTCAGAAAACTGTCATGATTCAGAAGACATTTGTAGAATCTGTTCTCAGGTCTAAATTGGACTTAAATTTGATCCATTGACCTTTCTGATGATATACCACTCTCATACATTGTGTTCTCTTGAATCTGTCGAACAGCATCTGATAATCACATGTAGTCTCACCATGTCTGGAAACGTTACTGCACCGATCCATTCATGGCGATAGATGTTGGATACTCAAAATAACACTATTCATTCTACGAATAAACTAAAGCAAAAATACCTCAAAATTACCACACAGAACAAGGTCAGGGACTCTTGTTCAACTGGGAAGGAAGCATCTAAGTAAGTAAGTAGCCTTGCCGAGCCATGAGGCCCATAGGGCAGGAGCCTATCTCCTGTTTCTGTACCGTGAGGCAGCTTGATGTACAAGTACACCCCCTGGACATGACGCTAGTATGTCGCAGGGACTTACCCCCAATCCAACCCTTGATGCTGAGTGTCAAGCAGGGAGACACTGGGTCCCATTTTTAGAGTCTTTGGTATGACCCGGCCAGGGATTGAACCTCGACCTCCCAGTCTCAGGACGGACACTCTAACCACAACACTGAGCTGGTAAGGAAGCATCTAGCTGGGTCTTATTTCATTTCATAGTATTTTCTACTTGACTTGTTTGAATGGACACTGTGTGTATATCTGTTACATGCACTGCACTGGTTGAAACTTTATATTTACTAATAGTTGTTTATATGTCAGCACATTTAAGCTTGTTCTACTGTTTTACCTGATAATGTTGTTAATTTGTTTCACATGAACATCAGCTAAATGTAAATGCATATGAACATCAGCTAAATTTAAATGCATAATGTGGTGTTAAAAAAGACCTTTTTGTGGTTGGCAAGGGGAACATATCTTGCATCCTTACTCTTAACCCCACACTTCCCCCGACTACGGTATTGACCCAGCCTATTTTGTCTGTCTTCCAGGATTCCGCAGATTTCGACCTGATCTTTGACAATGCTGCAGACGAGTGGGTGGCATGCTCCTCGGCAGAGAAATGTATCTTTGTCCAGATCCTGTACCATGCCTGTCAGACGTACTGGGAGGGCAGTCTGGGCACCAAGGTGCCAGACAAGAAGGCTAGAAGGAGTCCTAGCCTCGATGAGCAGCTAGCCAAAGCTGGCCCAAGTAAAGGGCAGACCTCACCGAAGCCCAAGTCACAGAGCCTGCAGGCAAGACGGAAGAGCTACTCGCCCCCCAGACAGACTGAGTTCATTAACTGTCAGTCCAAACTCACAGCAGGTACTGTCTGGGGATTATTGTAAAGATAAGGGAGGACCTGTCATTGTCTAGCTGAGTTTTGACATTTTCTCCAAAGTCATTTAAAATGTTACGTACCTGAATAATTGACTCAATGTTGGCTAGACGGCTAATGAAGATAAGACATTTTGTTTGTAAATCAATCTTTTCTCCAGGGACTATGATAAAATAGTCTTTTCATGTAATCTGCGCTCATAATGCATAAACACAACGATAATGTACATTTGACAAAACAGAAAAAGCCCACAATGACATTTTGTGTGTTTGATTACCTATCTGAAGCAACTTCTAAGTCCCTGTAAGTTACAATACTGAAAAAGTAGACAGCAGAGAGAGGAAGGGAAACGCAACACAAGTCATGGGCTCTTATTTTAACTCTGCACAGGAGCGCTTTGTCTCCATGTTGTCTCATCTAGCCTACACTTACACTTAAACTTGTCCCACAGACATCTCACCTAACGATCTTGCCATTGATTTTAGCAGCAGGCCAGAGAGGGACAGCTGATCCTGCTGGCTTGATGCGATATTTGTCTCTTTGTCGTGATTCTTCTACTAGAGGCCTGTACCGTGAACCTGGTCATCTATCGCTGCAAGGCCTTCTTCAACCGAATGAAGAAGATGATGGTTAGGCCCAGAGGTCGTTCACCTGCTAGAGGTAAGATGACTCAAAGTTAAAATGTTGTCTTAAATCCCTTCAAATGAGCTACTGTGTGCACGCTCGTGTATGTGGAGAGAGTATTTAAAGTTTAGAAACAGATTGATTTTTATTTATTTTTTAATCAAGTTTAATATCGGTGGGACCAAGCAATAAGCCCATTTAAAAAATGTAGTCCTGATTTATTTTCTTTCAAGTCCACGTGTAGACATTTTCATGCATTTTGATCAAAGATCCCGGGAGGAGATAGATTTTAACTGTTTAATCATATAATTCAAAATGGCGGGTGATCTAAAGGTCAGAGGTCCAAATACGAAAGTTGGTTGGCATGAGGAGACATATGCGTATCAAAGTTTTATTGCTGACGGTCAAGTGGTTCACGAATCACGAGCTATGCCTGTTCAAATGCATTTTCAATTGAGTGCTACAGTATAGCACCACCCGTTGGTTAGTGGTCCTTTGCGTCCTCACCGTTTGGCATATGCCCTCTACCATATTGCCAAGTTTGCCAACGGATATATACAATAAGGGATCAAGATGTCCCTTTGGGCTGGGCTCTTAATAATCCTGGAGTGAACAGGATTATTACAGTAATCTATGAACCGTTTATGGCTCCAGCTGGCACCCAGGAGGAGCCCTGAAAGCTACAGGGTGGAGATAATAATTATGTATTTTATTTATCCATCATCCATCAGAAACATGGGGAGATTCATGTACTGTGTAGACACATTTAATCAAGGACGTCTTCATGATAGTAGTTGATGGATGGTGGAGCTTATATACTTTGGGGATTTTCTTTTATTATTATTATTTTTAAACAATCTACCAAGTCTACCTCTTAAGTTTCTTAGGCTGGATTTACACTCTGTTGTGTGCCAGAGTCAAATGCCTACAATAGCTGATCTACTTAGATAGATCGGTACAACAAAGTATAAAACAGGCTTTAGGTGCTGACAACCAGGATGGAGGCTGATAAGGAATCAAACTATCTTTCAGGTCGATCAGATTGACATAAGATCCACAATTCTCACGTCGTTAACAACTCCAAGGACTGATGGGCCGTGGGCTACTCCTTTAACCACATGAACACTATATACTTAGTTGACCAGGATCACTCAGGGCTCTATAGTAGGTCTGCTCCTTTTCCCC
Source organism: Protomyctophum parallelum (assembly GCF_964188405.1). NCBI lineage: Eukaryota > Metazoa > Chordata > Actinopteri > Myctophiformes > Myctophidae > Protomyctophum > Protomyctophum parallelum. The sequence goes on from NC_139717.1 coordinate 35,029,993, forward strand.
CTCTACACCAAATCTCCTCAACTGAAAATAGCAGATCAACACGCTCAGAGTGAGCTTGTAAATCACCTATTTTAATGCTTTTTTAACTGATACAGTGTATTAAATTGAGGAATTATTTGATTGCTTATTTAGTTATTCATTTTAGAGAAACTCTTAGGCTACAGTCACACATGCTTCACAAGTGGCAGCTTCCCCGTTTACGTCCTTATGGGAGAAAAGTGTGGAGAGTCACGTTGCGGCACGTTGACAGTGTGTAAATACGCGTGAAGTCAGACGCCTGGAGTCAACCAATGGGACGGAAGCGCTGTGAGTTGACCACACTTGGCAGCCATTTTCCGTTTTCTTTCAGTGGGCTAACACTCCCAATGTAACTCAAATGAACCACAAACTGGAAATCATGACGACACTGTCCAGTGCCCACAGCCCCGCAACATAGCATGGGAAGTTAACGCAGATGTGACTGTTACCATAAAATACTGGTCGCTGGTTGTTTAATTGCTTTTGCACAATGGCCATGCATTTCAGCATACTTCTGCCATGTGGGTATCTGTAAGCCTAAACCTTTAGGTCACTGCCAGCATCCATCCATCCTTTTAGTGACATGATGCTTCAGTCTGCCCTAGCCTTTCCTCTTCCACGTATTTTTTTTCTTTTCTTTTTTTCTGTCCATTGTCCTCCGCTCTGGGCTTCACCTCGCTGCCTCAACAGAGAATGGCTCCTCTATGATGCGACTGCCCAAATGAGAGGACACTTTGTGTTTGGCAGGGCACAATGGCCAGCCTTTTAGGAAGCCCAGGGCAGTGACACTGAGGAGGAGAGCAGCGCACCATTGAACCCTCTGACAGGGACCTGATATAGTAATGGGTGGGAGAGGTGCCAGGCTGCTTGTGGGGCAGAGAGTCACAAATCAACAGCAGCTGAGCACGTCACAGTGCCCTCGGCCTCAGCCGACCGGAGGAATGGGATTTCATGGTGAAAGGATGCCGGGTTAGCGTTGGGTCCAGTGCTGGAAGTAGTGCTCAAACATTTTACTTAAGTAAAAGTATCAATGCCCTATTGTAGTAAAATACTCCCAATAACCCTATTGTACAAAAATACTTGTTCGGTGTTCAAAAGTACTAAAGTATTGACCAATATTATTAAAGTACCAAAAAAGGTAGAGTACCTTCTGCACTCATTGTGCAGAAGGTCCCATTTCATATGTTTTTAAATTATTAAATGTATACAAAACCTTTGAAAATAGCATATCTACAAGCTTGCAACGTGAGCTTGTACCATGGCTTGTACTGGTTTTCAAATGGCGTAAATGTATATAGGGCTGAAGTGGTTAATGTTTGTTTTGTAATAATCTTTACGTCTACAAAGTAACTAGTAACTAAAGTTTACGAATAATTGGAGTAAAAGTATAATATTTTCCTCTGAGATGTAGTGGAGTAGAAGTAAAAGTAAAGGAAATAACTGCAGTAAAGTAAGTACAATAAATTGATTTGTCTTAAAACAACTTAAAGCTGCACTCAGTTACTTTCACATCCTACCAGGAATCATTCTGATGCTGAACCTGGTCCCCCGCGCAAGTGCTGACATTGTTTTTACCACTATAGAGCACACCTGCTTGCTCAGGGGAGATATTGCATTTTGCCCTATAGGCAGTACCACATGTCAACCAATAGTGGTCTTACAACATTTAAATTTATCAACAATAAAATAACAGGTAGACCAAATACAACCACCGGAAAATAAATGTATTAAAATTGATTATCCCCATGTCCGGTGGCACCTGATGCATTTATGCCATAAATACAGTAAATAATAATTCAACATGTGTCACAGACATATGCATGTACAATGTTTTATATCATGTGATGGGCTGTGCAGTTTGTATCACAGTTTTAGTTTACTCAACTCATAAATTATACCATATGAACAACACTATTCAGTGTTCTATTCAGAATAATTTAATTTCAATTAACTCAAGTCGTTAAGGTAAAAGTTGACATAAATATATTGTGCATATACAAATGGAGACTGATATAGCAAATTAATCCATACTATCATTTTACTCACAATTGTGTAACATTGTCAGCTCTGCTGAAAACCTACTCTTTACTAAAACCTATCTCTTTCTGTTTTAACGTACAGGTCAGGCTGGGCAACACCTCCCAGGGGGCACTCTGGGTAGTGTAGTCCAAAAGGCCCACCAGGCTCTGGGTGAGCGTGGAGAGAAACTGAAGACTGCTGAGGAAAAGACCATTAACTTGATGCACAAAGCCCAGAAGTTTGCTGACTCCGCTCACAAGGTGACGTTGTGTCTGTAATAAATGCAATTACGACCTTACACTTTGTTGACACCGAATGTGTAAATTTGTTATTAAAGGTCTTTCCTTCAGTGGTCGAAGGGTTACTGCCTTTGTTTTAATTAATGATGTTGGTTTGTGTGCAGATTATTACATTTAGTATCCTTCAAAGGGTAACGGGTACGGTCGCCCCTTTCCCATCTCGCCCCACTACTTTACCTAGCTGTAAATAACAAACATAATTCATGTTTGTGATTATATGAAAGGTATTATCATATTCATCCATCCATCCATCTTCAACCTCTTATCCGTAGTCGGGTCGCGGGGGCAACGGCTCCACCAGAGTGCTCCAGACTTCGCTCTCCAGATCAACATTAGTGACTTCCTCCATATTAGCATAATAGCATGATGATGCCATATACAAAACATGGACTACATGTAAGAAATGTGTTTAATAAAAACGAAATTAACTGCTAGAAGGTCCCAAATTAACTTAATTAAGCAGTCACCGTCTCATGTCATGTTATTCTTTCTTAATTTGTACTATAGAGATCGACTACTATACAATCAAATAAATCTGTATACAAGATAATTTCAGATTTTAGGGAGGGAAATACTAAATTAACTGTTAACTACATTAAAACATTTCACAGGGGCGAGTTGGTAAAGCTGCGAGTCGTTTGGTATGCCTTCAAAGCCATAATATCATGGCTGGTCTTACTGGACCAGATGGCTCCTAATCCTTAATTTAGGATGTACACTTTAAATTGACAGAATTAAACACAGTTCAAAAGCATTAAAATGCAACAATTCCATTATTGTTTTGTAGTTTGTCGTTTAATTCCATTGTTCACTTTCTCCTTCTAGGTGGCCCTGAAAAAGAAGTAAAGTCGCCTTGGAGGACCTGTGGAACCATTCTTATAACACTCACACTAATGTTTACTTTAGAAAGTCTGTGGCTTCTCTGAGGAGAAGACTTAGGGAAGCTGACACTGACTCACACCGTGTTTGTTGTCTGTAAGCGAGCAAATGCATAACTTTTACAATTGACTGCAGTGGAGAGGATGGAAATCCAGGGTTAAAACAGTGACCTTTCACCTCCTGGCTAAAACACTTGACCCCTATGAGGATGCTTTGACTCGAGCCATGATGGAGTGATGCAACTGGATAGCAAAACTGTGTCCCTCCCAGTGCTCCCACTTTAACTCTACTAGTTTGAGCTTTTACTTTGAATGTGGAGGTCCAGTTATGCCTCGCTTGCTAAACAGAACTGTTAGTTCCTTGTATTGGAACATTTTGCTGCACTTGAATAATCAGGCTTCACATATCCTCTAATTAATTTAACATGCTAAACATTTGTCTTTTTGGATTTGTTTTTATTCCTATAAAAACGCATTCACAATTTTCTGAAATGTTTTAAAAGCTAGTGTGGGCATTCTGCACTACCATGTACTGTATATATTATCTTTTAATTGTATGAGATCTTTTGTTTTACTGTATCAAGCACTTGTGACTCTTAATGACCTACTTCATTCTGGAAAGTTATTTGTGTGGCAGTTTCTAACCTTAATGTGACTTAAGCAGTTAGAGAAATGACGGCATGCACTCATCAGGATGAGTGATTAATCTTATTTTAGTTTTCAGTTAGATTTTTGTTACTCACTATAAATGCTTTATAGTGTAAATTAGTTTTCATCCGTACTTTCCATCGGTTCTGGTTCTGTGTATAGTGTACTTGTTTGTGTGTTAAGTGGCAAACTGTGTGTGTGAATGTCTACAATATTGAAGTAGGTCACACAGTATAAGTTTGTATATTGTCATAGATGTTGTCCTGTCTAAATGGTCGTTCTATGTTTGTGCCGACATCGACTTTACTGTAACAAACTGTTGATTTGTCTTTTATCTGTAAATGTTGTCTGTATATGGCTGTGAAAATCCCTCTTTCGTCTGTAAGTGTTGTCTGTATATGGCTGTGAAAATCCCTCTTTCGTCTGTAAGTGTTGTCTGTATATGGCTGTGAAAATCCCTCTTTCGTCTGTAAGTGTTGTCTGTATATGGCTGTGAAAATCCCTCTTTCGTCTGTATATGGCTGTGAAAATCCCTCTTGTTGTAGAGAGTCGAGTGAAGGTGGATCAGTTAGTACAAGTATGTTTGTGGAACCATGTTTACATCTACAATAAGAGAAGCTCCATCATGAGCAGAGGACGTGAACCTCAGAATGTTTGGAAGCAAGAGTCAGGGATGAGTTTTAAGATGTAGAAATGAAGCATTGAGCCCATTTTATACCATTAAGTGGTTTAGTTTAATCGTTGGATTTGAACAAATGGGTTTAGAATTGACCTTGGACTGTTTTTGACTAACTAACAATTACAACAAAAAGATTGAGTCTTGGTGCCTTAGTTACTACTAACTAAGTGCCATTCAGGATTTCATGTAGCCTAACATGTTATGTAAATATGTGTCTCTGAATTTGATGTGAGAAAGAAATTAATCTGTTGGCACTGATGCCTTTTACACAAATAAAAGAGAATGTGAACTATTATTGTATTTATTGTGTCCTGGATGTGGCTGTATGTTTTCTCACCACCAGATGGCATGCACACTGCAAAAACGTTTACACAGGTTTCAAACTAACAAAGGTTATATTGTGCAGATAACCTTTTCAGCCAGTGCTAATATCATGTGTGACATAATTATACCTGACAAATACCATTGCATGTTCTAGCTACATGGAAAATGAATGATAGTCACAGATTAAAGATTGTGCTGTGCTGTGTGAATGGAGTTTCTAGGTGAAAGTGATTTTTTGCCTAAATCTGCCATTGAGCCCCATATAAAAGTCTTAAATTTGAAAGCACTATATTTCTAAAACTATGACACCTTTCAAAGATTCCTTTTCAGGCAAACATGTCCACCGTAAGATGAACCTAAGTAGGCTAGAATGGGGTTGGTAGGTTTAAGTATGTAGGACTAGTAGCATGCCAAAGTTTGTGCTATTGCCATAGAGAATGCATTGGGCGTTTAAGTTAAATAACTCAGAAACTTCAAAGTAAAAAGTTCCAGCATGTGTCTCCACAGTAAGTTAATTGTTCCCCAAAAAGAACAGATCTACAAGTACATCTCTGGCGAATCTGCAAGGTGCGTTCCAGCCTGTGTGATATATGGTGCAGCCGTGACGTTTGACGTTAATGATGAATTCAAATTGTCAATTGAGATACACTGGACAAGTGGACAGTACGACAGACTCAACCGTCAGACAGTCTCAACTTGAAACACGGTATAGGTTGATGTTTTTACGTTACACTAACTAAATACGCATTATTCTTTCTGTCTTTTTATATTTGTTTGTGAAATGACGTGTTTATACCTGTGATTTCTCTTTTTTGGATGTGTTTGTAAATAGTTAATACAGTCGGACTCGTAAACTCAGTCAGGATCATGGCCGAAGCAGATGATTTCCAATGGAAGGAAGATAGAGCGTGAGTACAAATAAAGTTGAGATTGATATTTGTATTATTTAAGGATTAAAAATGTCGTAAATGGCTGTAAATTTGAACCCAAAGAGTTGGCGATGTCTATAGTAAACCGAATCGCAGCCGTTTTAAATGCAGGCTTTATTTCGACATGCAATGACAATTTCGATACTTCATGAAATGATCGCATGGTTATGCCTTTCTATTATATTTACACGGTAGGCCTACTATAGGCATTTAGGCCTAAATGTATTTTGAGGTTCGCTTCGTGATTACACTTAACTTTGATGCATCGGTTCTCCTTTCTCGAATACTTCACATATTCATATATATTGTGGTATCAAATTAATTAAGCGACATTTAAAAGTATAGGCTCCAGACTTCCCAAAACAAACTGGTCAGGCTACTACTTGGCCTCACTCCCCGAACCCACATCGTGGTTTAGGGTTGACGAAAGAGTACAGCATCTTGCAATGGCGGTCCACAAGATTCGCTACACCACCAAGATTAAGATACCCATGTACCTGTTTAAATAGTCGACTCGACACCCACAACACCAGAGGGAGTTCAACAAACCATGTGCAACCAGTATTCAGAAACAATGGACCAAATTAATTTCGCTCCTATGCCACCAAAATGTGGAACGCCCTACCAACAGTCATTAAGACATGCGAATCCCTTATTGACTCCTTCAAAACTGCTCTCAAAGGGCACCTACGGACGGCTCCAATTCGAAACTGGCCTCCGTAAAATCTTTTGTATTGAGTTGTGCTTGAAATTTACTGTAATTCTGCTGTTAATAAATCAATAAATCAATCGAAGAAAGCATTGCTATATAATATAGAGTGCAGGGGGTTTCCGGTTCATCTCCACTCTTTAGTACTAGTAGTCTAGGCCTATAGTTATAAACAGAAACGTTTTGGTCAGGATACCAATCTCATCCAATCAATCAGGATATATAGAGTCTACATTTGTACACTCTCTGACTTGAATTAACATCAATTTTAAATATAAATTGGGATCCCAGAGATAGAAAGGCCATTACATGGGGTCCGTAGCCTAACGCATGTCAAACTGGGGGTCCTTGAAATTAAAATGGTTGAAAATCACAGCTAGAGCCGTGTCAATTTGGGGTCCTTGACATGATAATGTTGCTATACACCACTCTCAAACTCCAAGAAGAGATAACAACCCACCTGAGGGATGGCGGTGGGTCAGGGGTAGAGTGGCTGGATGGTAACCACTAGGTTGCCAGTTCGAACCCGGGGGAGAGCTCCCAGAGAGAGTGTCGAGCAAGACACTGAACCCCTAATTGCATGGGTTCCGCCGCCATCAGTGTATGAATGTTTGTGTGAACGGGTGAATGTAATGCACAACCTATGTAAAGCGCCTTGGATAAGCGCCAAAGTCTAAAATCTGAATGAATATGAATGTTTGTGTGAACGGGTGAATGTAATGCACAACCTATGTAAAGCGCCTTGGATAAGCGCCAAAGTCTAAAATCTGAATGAATAATACAATTAATCATAAATTACCGTAATCGCCAGTGAATCTCAAACTTTTTTGGTCAAGGACCCCCAAATTAATATTTATTTCGCTACGGACCCTCATCTGAAAATATTTGTGCTAGGATGGGACCCCCATACTGGATTTTTATTTTAGCCATCCGTAGGTGCCCTTTGAGAGTGGTTTTGAAGGAGTCAAGGGATTCACATGTCTTAATGACTGTTGGTAGGGCGTTCCATATTTTGGTGCCATAGGAGCGAAAATAATTTAGTCCGTTGTTTGTGCCGAATCTGGGTTGTACATGGTTTGTTGCACTCCCTCTGGTGTTGTGGGCGTGGACTTCGTTTACATTAACCCATTCTGGGCGGGAACCCATTTTGGTGTCTTACCCCCTCAGGCCGGGAACCCATATTTGGGTTCTGTACAGTATGTACAGTATTCAAAAATGTAATTTTTTTGATGCTGCTATATAAATTGAAGTTTTTCAGAAAACTTAGGTCAGGCTTTAGAAGGCGTTTTTAGAATCGGCCTTAGGCCTAAATGGGTTGGAAGTATTTCCCCCTCAACGACCCCTGGAGGTTCTCAGACCCCACTTTGAGATCCACTGTCTGGCTGAAGCAATCCATTTCCCCCCTGGTTCTGCTTCATGCTAAATCATCCACAATATAATCAGTCCAGTGTTAGCTCTCTCACTTGCCATGAGAAAAATGGCCTGGAGGTGTTTTGTCATAAATTCATTTTAAATTCTGCCCAGCCTTTTTAAGTTCATGCTCAGATTGACTTTATGTCCTCTGTAACTTGTCTACCATTCACAATTGTCAATACCGCCCTCTCCTGACCAACACCAAGTTCTTTACCAAACATAGCTGATCTACAAGCATGGGCTTGCAGATCAGCTATGTTTGGTAAAGAACTTGGTGTTGACAGAAAAAAGCTGTCCCAGAAATTAGGTCAGTTTTTACTGAGAATAGAGGTTACATCATGAATGACAGATTCATAGAAGGGTGCAATTTATAAGGATAAAGCACAGAGATCATCCAGGGAATAAAAACAAACAATTGAAATGTCAGGAATGGACAAATGCTACATTATCCCACTTAGACCTGTCTGTACTCTCAGTCACTCAGTCACAATGTACATTTGTAGCCATTCTAGCCCAGTAGGCCCACTTTGTAATCCACCTCTGCTTACAGTATACCTTTAAATAACAATATGTATGTGTAAGATATTATTGCATATGTTGGCCCTATCTTGGGCATGCCTTACCCATTATCCCTAAATGTCTTTGCCATATTTTGCTATCTTGAAAAACATTTTTAAATGGTAGTTCAACTAGCCGACTGACACTGTAAAAGTAGCATAATAGGGATGGACATTTAGTAACTCACTTCTTGGCCTCAATCTGTAAAACAGGAAGGAAAAAAAGGAATGGTCTTGACTCTTTATGATTGTCCCTATGATTGAAGCTTTACTAAACTCAATGCCTTATGCTTCTAAAGTTTAAGTCTGATCTGAAATCATGGCTTAAGATAAACATTTCAGTGACCTGGCTGGACTGCCCCATGGCTGCTCTTTCTTTGTTGAGTTGCTTGTCCTATACTGTTCTTAACTGTCTATATTAGTATTTATTATTGTTTGTGTTGTTTTAATGGACCACAATGGACCACATTTTTTGTGTTCGATGCATTTGGCGCTGCTGTTTTATCATTGCCATTTTGTCAATAAAGTATTCTATCTATTCTATTCTTCTTGCTATCTCATATAAACACATACATAATATAAGATAGCAATACATATTTAACCAGTATCTTTATTTTTTAGGGAAAAATTTAATAAGAAGAAACAACATAAGAAAAACCAAAGACCAATGGAGCACAAGCCAAAGCTTACGTCCAAGTGAGTAACCTGTATATTGAAGCCATTTTTTTAACCGCTTTAGTTTCAACCTCGCATCACTGTTTTAATTTTGGTCATGTAATTACAGGCCAACATTAAAATATGTATTTATTTTCAATGTTTTCACTCATTTTCAACAATCGTGAAAATAGTAAAGTATGAAATATGTGGTTAAACTTTTATTTGGTGTTAATGAGCAAAGAGTGATGACATGTAATAGATAATACACCATGGTATTTGGGATGTGTTTTGCCAGGCCACACCCCCATCTTGCACGGCAGCTTATACAGTACCTTATGTCTAATCTTATTTTGTATTTTGAAAAACATTATAAAATGTGAAAATAGACAATCTACAAGCTCATAATATTTACTCTTGTTCCAATAGGGAGATCACATTGGAGAAGATAAAGAATGAGGACTGGGAAAGATTAAATAACATTTTCAAAGTGGAGTTGGACAAAAGAGAATGGGAGTTGGCTACAAAAGCTCCAAATCTGTCCAGGGCGGGTGAGAGACATGTGTTACATAACTTGACAATCGGTTCACTAAAATATATTTTTGACATTGCATGTAAACACTTGCACTCACACAATCTATTAGTAATTAACGATATTTATTTGCACAAAGTTGTTATGATTTCCCTGGCAATTGATGCTGCTGCTAATCTTCACCCTTTTCCCTGTTTTGTACTTCAGCATTCGCCCTGAAAAATAAAGCCATGGCTGGAGGCATCTGCTGCTGCGTTGATGATGGAAGTGCCATCCAAACAGATCAACGCAGCAGCAAGGGCAAGGGCAAGGACAGTCACCTATATGTGATGTTCCTTGCCACGGACGGACCTTGGAAAAGACAAGGACTTGGTACGGTGTTCAGTATCTATACAGTACAATTAGTACTTGTTAACAGTAGAGTTCACTTGACATCAAATATGGACTTTGTTTAAAAACCCTCTCATTTTAGCAACCATGATGGTGAACCATCTTTTCGACTCCGTCGAACGGGATCATCGACTAAAACACCTGAAGAGTGTCTACCTGTGAGTGATAGTACCCACTAATTACTTGCGCAAGCAGAGCGCGCAAGTACTAGTTTCGCCCAGGGCCCGTATGCACCGTCCCAGAACTTTTGTTGCGTATGCACCGTCCCAGCAAATGACGTAATGACTACTTGTGCCTGATACGGCAGTGGTGCCAGATTACATACATGTATACATAGGAGCATGCATTACCTTTAATCCTCCCGACACTAAAACATATCGTCATTATGTCACCACCATCGAAAACCATTGGTTTTATCATTACATGCATAAAGTAGGTAGGTAGCAAATAGTTAAACCTAATAATTCAACATTTCCTTCACAGAGAAGTATGCACTCGACAGAGTGCAGTTCTAGTTAAAGAGTTATTTTCACCTCATTTCACCTTCATTTTTCTGTAACTAATTCTCAATCCCATTTCCCCTACCCTGCAGACATGTCAACACATTAAACAAAGGGGCCCTGGCATTTTACAATGGCTTCGGATTTGAGGAGAATCAAGAGGACGATGACTTGAATGGCAAAGGACAGGATTACTTCCTGTACATAAAAAGGTTACATAAAAAATAGGTAACTTGAAAAACAAATTATTCTCGTATAGTATTGTATGAATTTATGGTTATATCATTGTGCGCTTCTATCAGTCCCAGGTTCGTCTATTAACCTTCAATCATTGGATGTTATTCCAAGTAGACTTATTGGTTCTTCATCTCTTCTAAATGGGAATGTGTTTATTTCAGCTCAGAATCTATAACGGATTAAATGGGTGTGTAAAATGTGTCACTGCAAATATAGACGTTGCCACAGGCTGTGGCATACCGCTATAATTAACCTGCCGTTCATTCGATCAGCTGCACATGTATTGTTTTTACATCAGTGTACTATAAGGTCAGCCGTATGCAGCCTGCCATGATGTTTTTACCTACTGTATATTTTTTACCTGAAATAAGAAACCAAATTCTGTCTAGGTTTTCATCCCTCTTTTATGTAGAATGTTATAAAAAACCTTGAGTCATTGCAGTGAATGATTGAAGTCAACATGTCCTGGGTTTTTTTCTGTTAGGTTGAGACCTTCACTGGTGTCACAGGCAAAGATGTCTTCAAATTCGAAGAAGCTGATCTGTAAAGATTCAATGCGATTGAGCAGTCTTTGTTTTGTGTTTTTGTCAATGCCTGCGGGCATGCTATGTGTCTAGTTGAAGACGGAATCTGTTGCAAATATTTCAGTTGTGGAAAAAGATTACAAAATAAATTTGTTTACTGTGTCATTGTTTTGTTTTTTTATGCATTTGGTTTAATACAGATGTTTTCTGTTGCAAATATAAATATTTCAGTTGATGTGAAGAAAGTAGGATTTGAACCCTCAGATATTGTGAGACTGCTGGGTAAAGCAAATTATATGAATCTGTCAATCTTCTAATGCTAAGATAATGCTTATAGGGTTAACCCTAACCCTATTATGCCAGGGTTGCCTTAGATTAGAATACTTGGTAATATTTGGAATTGATCAACATCACAATCACTTGGGGCTTAGGCCCTCTAGACTTAACATTGAGTGACTGCAGTTTCTTCTAGCTGTGAAATGTCCTTTTAAATTTGTTTTCCTCCGTGACATACTCTATCTTAGAGGGGAAATTTGTATATTTACGTACCGTGATATGCCATAAGATACTAAAAATGATCAGTGTAATGTAGAGGTGCCGTGGATGAAAAAGTTATCCTTATTTTTTTTGTTATGTTTTAACTGTATGTATGGAACCAAATGTACCCTTGCAGTTCGGTTTGTACACTTTAGTTACAGACAAGGGTCTGTACCCATGGTGGTCCCTGGACTAGATGTGGAATTAGTAATTAAGACTAAAAGTAACATGAGTTAAATTTACAGAAGGACCTGCAGTATTAACAAATGAACAGCAGGGGGAGCCTGAGTGTTTTATATTCGAAATGATTGGAAATGGGTAAAGTAATGTAATGTTACATTTCTGCAGCCACTCTATTGCCCAGCAATGTGTGTCCCTGGCTGGCTGGGTCCCTGGGTCTGTCAGAGCACGGAAATAGCATCTTTTCCACCACCAAGTGTCAATGTTGTGCAACACATACGTACAGTACAGCTGGCACCACTCAGTTCAGACGGGTCTGATTTTGGTAGTTATATGGCGGTTGCAATGTGTGCTCATACTTTTGAATGGGGAAAGATGGGAAGCCATTTCAATTATATAGTATGTTCACTGTTGCTCAAAATTGCACAGCATCATGGTTCAAATATTTGGCTGCACCTGTGTGATTGGATTCTAGCTGTGTGAATGAATGAATATATCACTGAATGAATATCACCCATATCACTGATAAATAGTATAGTTGCAGCCTTAAGCCAATCGGATGCATGCACCAGAACTGAACATTCCAGTATCACATGCATCAGTTAAAGTAATGCAGGTAATTCACCCATATTCAACCTTATGATCTTCAAATAATTGGTCCTCTCCTCCTCACTAATGCTCATTTTAAGATGGCACTTTTTCTGTCTACTCACTCTGTGTGTCATTGGTGGGTGGTGGAGTGTGGACTGTTCATAATCCTGCCTACCAGTACCAGTGACATTGATGGGGATTTCCGAATAGAAACTACATTTCTTCTCTTATAGCTCTTCCTGGAAAGTCAGCAACAATAGGCGTTCTTGCATTTAAAAAATGAGACAAAACGGACGAATCCTACAAACCTTGGAAGGCAATCTTAGCCAATCGGCATGGAATATGAAAAATCGGACAGATCTGTGTTGATCACATGAGATAGAGATAGTAGTATAGTATAGTGGCCTGGTGGAGACAAAGATGATGATGGCTTTCCTGGTCCTACTAACTTCAACTTAAGAAAAGAGAAAATAAACTAATTAGAAAAAGCCTAGGAAGGAAATCATTGCCATTCCAACATCAACCGACATCACAAAACACCATTAAGCACATAAGCAAGGGATGTGCTCATGCTTTTGATTGGGGAAAGATTAAGCAATTTAAATTCAGAAGTATATTATTCAATGTTGCTCACAATTGCACAGATTGAGCATCATGGGTCAAATACTTTTACTTTAGGCTGTGTCTGTATGAAAGGATTCTGTGTGTGTGAATGAATGAATGAATGACATACCCTGCTATCACTGATAAAAAACAATTTAACCACCTCAACTACATAGCCTAGTACAGTGGTTTTCAACCCTTTTCATATCAAGACCCATTATTTATTCAGCTGCATAACCACCACAGACCACCGTTTGATGAGAATTTGCCTCTCAGACCCAAAACTAAGAATATTTTGTTGTTGTTGGATAAGATTTTGTCCACAATTCCATGCTGTATTGATGTGGTACCATATAGGAGAGAGATAACAGGCAAACGATCAAAATAACAATTCTTATAAATTCTCTAGCCAAATTGTGTAGATTTCTTGTAAATTAAGTAATGCAGATGGTTTAACAATAATGTAACTCTTGAGTTATGAGTCCATTTGGTTTCATTTTATGCTCTCAAGACGATGCAATAAGGTTCTTGGTTACCAACTCTCCATCATTTAGCTGGGGACCACCTGGAACACCCTCAAGGACCACTGGTTGAAAACCACTGACAGGGCCTACAGTATATCCTATGAACTGTAGCTTAGATGGTTTTATCGGTGACGTGTTGGACATAATGCATTTAGATGGCTTTCTCACTATAGTGAATATCGTATGTTGAAAATACTGGTTATCATTCAGACTAGCAGATAGAAGATGATCAGTTACACTTCTGGTCCATAATTATTACATTATTGATCCAGCAGTTCTGGATCAATAATCCAGACACTTCCCATTTGATTAAATAATTAAGATACCATCCTAAATACCACAATTTCAAAATTTAACACAATGAAGGTATGTGTGAATACATACTTGATTAAAGGGGAATACCACTCACCTACCACTAACCTACAACTGCGTGCACGCCTGGACTGGCCACTTAACGTAACGTACGAGACATATGTTCGCTGGGCTGACCCGTAGTGGATGGGCCTAGTTGTCTGTTTCGGTGTAGTTGTCTGTTGGTTGTGTATCATTTATGTTGTTCTGTAAAAGTGGTGGTATTAATTAAGGGCTTATGTATTTCAAGTACTAGAGCGGTGCCCGTTGGAGCCTCTACAGCGGTGCCCGTTGGAACCTCTACAACGGTGCCTGTTGGGCACTGGCCTACTTGGAACGATGTAAGTTGGAAAAACATGCCCTACCCAGATATTATGTCTGTGTCCCTTTTATGCCCATATATGGAGTTCTTTGTCAGGCATGCCCAAATATGGAGTCTATGCTGACATCAGAATGATGTCAGAACAGGCCAGCTCCATATATGGACATATGGACTGGGCAGGGGCCCTGTCGAGAGTGCGGGAAGAGGGACTTTTTGGATTACAGACGTACTGTACAGACGTACAGACTTACAGAGACTTGGTGCATTTATAGTTTTAGATTTGTATGTACCTCGACCCAAAAAGTTGGTAGAATATAGGCTGTGCGCTGGTTGTGGTGGGCCAAATTCCACGAAAATGTCAGGGCCGAATTTTTGTCTCAGTCCAGCCCTGCCTGCATGGCTGCGTACAATATATGTGTGTCAGACATTCTAGGGACGAGGCAGTAAGCAATGGGCAGGGACCCGGTGCCCATGGATCCATACCTGAGCTCTGCCTCGTCTCTGTGCACACAGGATGACTGACACACCCAGTATGCTGCCCCTCCCACCCCTGTACCTCTGGTAGTAGCCTGGTACTGTGGTTCCCAAACGGCATGGGGGTCAGGAGTCAGGACATATTATTTCGGGGTGTCCCCAGATGATTAATCAATGTGCAACATTGTTTTAATGTTTTCTCACTCAACAGTTAACAAACCTACAAACAGTACAGTACAAGTGTATATAGGGTATGCAACTATGTACACATTTGTAAAGCTATAATGACCATCAAGACCTTTTTAATAACGAATGGGCCAAATATTGCGTGAAAGAGGAAAACATTGTGGACGATCTACAATTAAGCTCACAACACCTCGGAGTGTGTGTGAGGCGTTGTGAGCTGTAGTATGGTTATTTTTACTGTATTTATCTGTGGAACCGAGTCAAAGTAAATGTAATGCTCACTATAGCGGGTATGTGCGGGAACGCCTACTGAGTGGCAAAAAACTATTTTCTGGCCTGGACAGCCCATACATCCAAACAGAAAAGTCTTATCTGATTGAATTAAACAACATTAAACTCACTTTGCACTCACTTTAAGCATGTGCATATACCCTCTATTCCAAGTGCTTGTCAGTTCAAATATGATTATATTATTTTGGAGGGTCATGGCCTGAAAAGTGTGAGAACCCTTTGTAAGTGCCTGTGG
Organism: Protomyctophum parallelum; assembly: GCF_964188405.1. Taxonomy (NCBI): domain Eukaryota; kingdom Metazoa; phylum Chordata; class Actinopteri; order Myctophiformes; family Myctophidae; genus Protomyctophum; species Protomyctophum parallelum. The sequence continues at coordinate 35,045,597 of NC_139717.1, forward strand.
CACTTGGTTTTAACTTCAATGTTTTCTTTAGTTTGAAGGTAATTTGTTATTTACTTTTCTCATTCTGGTTTACCTTATTTTGAAACTTCCTGTCTTTTGGCCTACTTGTACTGTGACACTTCCTGTTACCAACATATATAGCTGAAGCCTGCTTCACACACCTCAGAACCACTCACCACACTCAGCCAGTGACACAGGGAGAGAGATGCAGTGTTTGTAGCAGCAGAGCCACATGGTATGATATGTTTGCAACTTCATGTTTGCCCAGTTCATTTGATATTATTGAAATGCTTGTAGACTACACTGTTTATTTGGTCATGTTGAACTATCAAGAAGTGTACCTTCAATGGACTTGATTACTGAACCATTTATATTATCTACAGTGCCCGTCAGTGTCTGTCTGATCGTTTGGTGTATAAAGTGCCAGCTATGTGGTGACTCTTTGATGTCTGAAGTTCAAGGTGGCCTTTCCAGCCCATAGCACCCTCAATAGGCGGAGTGAGGTACAAGAGTGTTTGTTTGTTTCATTTGAGTGCGTTATGGTTTAATTGTATTTTGTCTCTGTATTCAGTTTTGGCTTGTATATTTGGTTATTGTGCATTTTGTCTTGCATTAATTGTGTTTTGTATCACTGCATTTAACTTATTGACCATAACTTTAAACATTTTTATTGAGTGAAACTATGAAATTTATGATTCTAAAAGTATTTATTTATTCCATTTTATAGTTTTCACGGTGTTCAAATGGTGCTTCTTCAGAGAAATAAACACCCGTTGAAACCATCCATTTTTCGTCTTCATTCACAATTCGAGGGGCAGCTACACCCTTAGTACACCCTCCCTCCTTCCCTTTAATGTCATACACCCTATACCTATGCCCAGCCCCTCATCTTACCTTATTACACCATTGTCATCCTTGAGGGTGTGGAGACCCTCGAGGGTCCTTAAGGGGGTTCCAGGGAGTCCCTAGCTAAATTGACAATTCATAGGAACCAAACAGACACTTTGTCTGGGTTTGTAACCCAGAGGGTGTGAAATGGAAGGCCTGAGTCGTTTGGCCTAATTTATATCAAACTGGTCCTTGAAATTAAAAAGGTTGAGAATCACCACGCCACCCTATACTTCCCTCAAATCTCCATTCTGCTCGCACCCTGTCCATTGTCCAACCTCGCCCATATCTGTCCAGCCCGTGCACCCTTGTACTTTGTGGCTATATAATATCAAAATTAGTAATTAGACGCTCGACTCGATCGAGCGGTCAGTTCACACAAGTTTGTTCAGTGACTTCAGTCAGTCAGAGATGCAGCACAGCATACTGCAGACCCATGCAGCGGTGCTTCAGTCAGAGATGCAGCACAGCAGAGCAGACTGCAGACCCATGCAGCGGTGCTTCAGTCAGAGATGCAGCACAGCAGAGCAGACTGCAGACACATGCAGCGGTGCTTCAGTCAGTCAGAGATGCAGCACAGCAGAGCAGACTGCAGACCCATGCAGCGGTGCTTCAGTCAGTCAGGGATGCAGCGCAGCAGAGCAGACTGCAGACCCATGCAGCGGTGCTTCAGTCAGTCAGAGATTCAGCACAGCAGAGCACACTGCAGACCCATGCAGCGGTGCTTCAGTCAGAGATGCAGCACAGCAGAGCACACTGCAGACCCATGCAGCGGTGCTTAGGCAGCACATATGAGACATGTTCCTTTGTTTCATCATTTTCTCCAAAAATGTACGTATGACGGAGTTAGACAGACTAGAGAGTTGTCAGTTGACCATTGCGGATACGACACTCCAAGGAAGAAAACGTGAAAGAAAGTAGGCCTATCCTGTCCAGCCTTACTCAAAAAGATAAATCATTGTGCAGAATTCATCTAACCTCCCTTTAATTTTAATGGTGTGCTCATTCTTGATAGTGCAGTCAGTGGTTTTCAAAACTGGGTCCCAAGGGTTGCTTGAGGGTGTTCCAGGGGGTTTCTTTTCTGTTTACTGAAGAGCTGGAGAGACAGGGAGACCCCTGTTACTGAACAAACACTATAGCAATGATTACTATTCACAACATAGTGCTATTTAAAGATGGGTTTAAAGTGTGATCTAACACCAAACCGTATTCTGAATACTGTTTGTCAAATACGAAATTAGAATTCAAATGTCCGTAAAATACACAGACCATGCTGTCACTCACTAGTACTGTATAACACTCACTAATAAAACATGGACATTGACCTAAAAATGTATCGTTTATTATTAGACCAGTTTGTGTAGCACCAGAAGGATAAACATAATAAGCCATTCATTCCCATCAGTTTGGACTTTTGTGAAACTTGATGAACGTCAAATGAAAATAAAATAAAATCAGCACATTAGAGTTCTCGAATTCTGCCCGAACCCAACCCGACCCGATGTTTTTGGGCCGGGCCTAAAATGTATGCTAATCAGTAGGGCCGTATCGGCCCCCGGGCTCCATGAAAAAAGAAAGTATATAGGCCTATAGATACATTAAATAGTGAAAATAATAATTCTGTTCTGTCTGCTTGTTTATCTATTATGAAGATGGTGCTGATTGGCGTTTCACTTTTACTCTGTGATGGAGTTCTCAAATTCTGCCCAAACCCGACCCTACCGGGCCTAAAATGTATGCTAATTAGTCGGGTTGGACCTTCCTCCCTTTAGGGCCCATAGGGCTGGGCCTTCATTTTCAGGCCTGTTGAGAACTCAGCGCACAGCACAGGGTGTCATATTTTCAAGATTTAACGTAACTACAATGATTAATTAATAAGTAATATGTTGTATAGAGAGGAGTGATGTCATACTCTTTCAAATTAACAATATTAGGTTGGAGACTGGAGATGACGTCACTTTTTGTTACCCCTGTGAACCATGCATTAGCAGGGTCCAGCTTCTGTGTTCCAGGCTAGTGTCGTTCACTGATTGGAGACTGGAGATGACGTCAGGTTTTTGGTACACTGATTGGGGGAGTGGTTAACCAGCCTACAAAATGGACCTATAGATAAGACCCGGACTCTCCCAGGTCACATTCCCACTTGATGCGTATGGGTGGAGAAATTGGGGTTCTTGCATATTTAATTTGCTGCGGTTTGCCTTCACACTGTCATCCGCAGCAATTGGAAACGCAGCAGGGGGACCTTATCAATGTGTTCCATTCATAAACTAGCCTACACAGTGAAATCTATGGTGATAAAACTATACTCATAACGTGCATGTGTCGTGCCGTCTGGGACTGGACCCCTCTCTCTCTCGCTCTCTCACTCTCTCACTATACGCATGCAGCCACGCACTGTTCTTTTGGGCATGGAGGCACAGCGCTCAGCGCACTGATATAACAGACAGCAGCGCAAAATGTTTACAAGTTTATCGAGACGAAAGTCCCTACTCCCCAGTCCCCACACAGTGACAGCACTCCATGTTTACGGCACGCACAGACAGACGGAATATTCTGTAGGCTATACACTGCAGTGTTTTTATGTGTTTTCTTAAGTAATTGATTTGTACTCGTCCTCATTTCGATCAGGGCTTCGATCTCCTCATTCGACAACGTCTATCCACGGTAACGGGACATCTTTGCGCTGCGTAAAATATGCCTTCTCCGTCTCCAATTGTGTTCACCTCCTCACCCGCCACATTGTTTGCTTCATTTCCTTTATTTACTGCGGATTGCATTCACACCTGCACCGAATCGTAATCAAGTGCGATTGGAAGCGAAGTGAAACCCCCGTTTTTGCTCGGAGTAGAATGCGGTTCTTTGATACGCATTAGGATTCGAATGAGCCTTCACACCTGCCAAACGAAGTGCACTTTCTGAAAATGCGCAGCAGTAGGCCTATTCGTTTTAATCGCAGCAAAGCTCTCTGGTGTGAATGTGACCTGAGACACTCACACTTGGACACTTTCCAGCCGGGCTCATTCATTCCAATGTAATATCATGGATTTCTGGTAATACTGGTTAATTTTTGGAACCAGACCTTTAAAATCTCTTACAAATCCGTCAACAAGGCCTGCCATACTGTATGCACTGGAAAAATATGTGCGTAGCATTTCTTTTTTTAAACAGTGTTTAAGGAAAACTATTGGTGGAGAGGTTTGTCTAACCCATGTTATGCTCAGCTGTGATTGGACCATAGGTGTTTAGGGAGGAGCTTAGTTTTCTTAATGTCAAGAGTGGATCGGCCCAGGCCGTAGCGTAACGGTCTGGGCACCGGACTGGTAATCCAGTCGCAGTGTGCCGCGGGTTCGACTCCCGGACCCGACACGGCCTTTACTGCATGTCATCCCCCCATCTCTCTCCCGTTTCCTGTCAGCCTACTGTCTGTCCCTTCAAAAATCAATAAAAGGCGTAAGCCGCAAAAAAATATCTTAAAAAAAAAAAAAAAAAAAAAAAAGAGGGATCGAGCAAATCATTGACTGATTGACTCAATGGGAGTTGGGAGACCTAGAGGTCAGAGGTCCTTTGACGAATGACTGAGTGAGCTTCAGTTCTTGAGCAAAGTTGTTTGATATCTCTCAGTACTGACTGTATAGTCTACTTGAATAATATGATGTCTTTGCTCTGCGCACAGTCTGATGTTTTCCTGTATGCTGGGGCTGATACATAAATGTATTACAAAATTGCTGTAGGCCAATGAAGTGGAGGAATCTCCCAAATCACTGATTCTCAACATTGGGTCCAGGCCATGAAGGTCTAATCTAATGCATATAATGAAGGAAGCTAAACCCGTAAGGGATACATTTTGAAAAGTGGTTGCTATGGTGATCAATTTGCCTTAATAGGGAGATGAACAGGCATCAGCCTCCCTTGGCTTTGTAACGTTGTGTGACCTTTTTGTGAGGCTGACATCATCAGTGACATCCTCAGTGTGTGTAAAGGGTGGTGTCTGTCAGTGCATGACATCATCAATGTTATGTTATGTTATGTTATGTTATGTTATGTTAAACAACAGTAGCATATATAATTGCCAATAAACAGCAAATTACAAAAGATAGTCAAATGTTCTGTAACCTTTTAATGTTGTTTGTGGTTTTCCTGCTATCCCGTTCTATAACCTTTTAGTGTTGTTTGTGGTTTTCCTGCTATCCCGATTTGAGATTCTTAAGTAAGGCCTTCTGCATGTGTCATTAAAGTCTGCTTTTGGTTTATGACAGCTTAGTGTGCACTTAAGGACTGAATACTTTTGCACTGCAAGAAAGACTTGACCAACACAGTGGTGCTGGTGTGTGAGACATGTTGTGCTGGACTGTGCATCTGAAAGGACCTCAACTGCATTCCTGCGTTGGTGCTGCCGTGACAGTGGGATGCAAGGTGTACTCCATTGGAGGCTATCGCTTTGGCCTGGACCAGGAGATTGATGTCAATGTCTTCAACACTGTGTCCTTACGATGGAAGAAGTTATTGACAACCGGGAGAGTTCCCACTGGACGCAATGAGCACACAGCTGTACTGATAGAACATATTATCTACATGTTTAACCACAAATGGTTAAATCCTAAGGTTTCCGGCACTGTACCAGAGAATAGAGAGAGACACTCAGCCTGTGTATTGGGGAAGCTCATGTATATCTATGGAGGACGTACACGTACCCAAGACACTGGCACAAGTAATGACATCTACAAGTTGGACACCATCACAATGGTCTGGTCTCTAATTAACACCAGGGGCACTCCAGCCCTTCCTTCAAAACGGCACACTGCCACCATGATTGGGACAAAGATGTTTGTATGTGGGGGAGACGACGGCCACCCCAGAGTGTTTGATACAGAGACCAACCACTGGCTGAGCATACCCACACAGCTTCATCCAGAAGGACCAGAAGTATGCAGAACCTATCATTCAGCTTTTGCCTACAATGGAGAGTTATACATATTTGGTGGCAAAGCACCAGATATGGAGTGGTGCGATTCCATGTGTAAGTTCAGTCCGAAGACCTTGTCCTGGAAGACGGTTAGGCCCTCCTGGAAGATGGCTCAACCGGGGAATGTTCTGTGTAATATAATTAACATGGGCTGTTCCACGGTGGGAGATTGTGCCATCCTCTTTGGAGGAGGTAACACAAGGGATGACCTGTATATCTTAGATCTAAGTCCTAGTCTGAAGCTAGCAGTTATTATTTATGGTCTGGAGCAGTCGGAACTCCCACATGACATCAGATGGGAACTGGCAGCCATGGCTGTAAACAGGAACAGACACACACCCTCCTGAGGTCTCTCCCCCCCCCAAAAAATGGGGTGGGCCGTGGGGGCACGGTGTGGCGCAGTCGATAGCTCTGTCGCCTCACAGCTATGAAGGTGCCGGATTTGAGTCTGAATGGTCTCCATACTGCCACCCCCTGTTCGGGTGCCTGATGGACATGTTCCCTCCAGGCTCCACATGCTACATCCTACTGGGGAAACTCTCCCCCGTCAGGTGATAAGAAGCGGCCTGCTCACTCCTCATGCATTGAAGGAAGCATGTGCGCTCAGTTTGTGTGTGAGGGGCGCTCTTGTCGTCGTACATCATCCAATAAGAAATGAATATATCTTCTTCATGAATTCATTTATCAAGTTATTAATTCATTTAAAAAAAATCATTAAATGTATTTATGTATATTTAATTTAAAAAAAATATATAAACTGTATGAAAAAGAATAATAAAATAATAAAGCTGAATTGTTTTGTCTACATATGACATAGATTTTCCTTTCATTGTCAATGGCATTAAATATTTTGTTGCCACAAATGTACGTCATATTTCAGGCACATATGACGTCATTTGTCCTTTCATTGTCAATGGCAAATGTGAGACGTGACGGGACGAAAAGCTGTAGGCCTATATAGGATGGGCTAGCGCCTCTCAAAAAATCTCACCTTTTCACCTAATTCATGTAAGACGACAACTGAATTTATGTGATTGGTTCGCCGATTTGCTCGTCTACATATGACAAATTACGTCAGACTCATATTTCTCCATTCTCCTTTCATTTTCAATGGTAACTAGAAAAAGTGCCCTTCTGGGCACAGGTCTCCACCAGGTTATCCACAGATCCGTGCAGTTAGAGGTAAAAACACTTTTCGGCCAGTTATAGCGCCACCTTGAGGCTGAGTTGAAATTGTTCATGTGGCATTTCGTCTTCGGCCTAGTGGGAATGTGGGTGCACAATTTCACGGAAATCACGCGATGTGTTCATGATTTGCAGCATTTTGTTTGAAACTGAGCACTCCTGTGAACTTTGGAAGCCAATCTTAACCAATCAGGATGGAGTGTGAGAAATCTGAAAGACCGGTTTGGTTGAATGGCTCTAGAGAGACTGTGTACCAATTTGCGTGATGTTTGGACAAAATCTGTAGGTGTGCTGTGCAAAAACCTGTTTTGCACAAAGCGGCCTCCTGGTGGCGCTATAACAGGCCGTTCTGGAAAGTTTGGGGCAGAGGTTCATCGTTGGCATCCAGGGAGTGTGTGTGCAAAATTTGGCATCGACCGGGTTAACGGTGGCCGAGATTAGCTGGTCACGGACACACACACACACACACACACACACACACACACACGGACGGACGGACGGACGGACGGAGTGCAAAACATACTCTCTCCCCATGCCTTCGGCCTGGTGGAGACAAATATGAGACGTGTGGGGACTAAATATGTATATAGGAAGGGCTAGCTAGCCCCCCCCCCCTAAAGAATCACCCCCCTGTGAAGTGAGGGGTGCTCTAGACATCGTACATCATCATCAAGAATGGTGGTCTCTTTTTGGCCAAGGGTTCCTACCGACATACCTAGCCGATTTGCTCAGACAAATGACGTAAATTCTCCATTCATTGTCAATGGCATTTTTAATGTTTGTTCCATAGACTGTAAGGTTTGTTCAGACAACACAAACATTAAACACTATAGCTGTTTATAGGAGGGACTAGCGCCTTTATTCAATGTTTGTTTTAAAAACACCATTGACAATGAAGGGAAAATGTACGTTATCTTGTCCCTAACACAAACATTAAATCCCATTAACAATAAAGAGAATTTAATGTTTCTTTTGACACCGTTTGTTTTACATCATCATTACATCACCTAATCATAGCAACATGAGTTAGACTTTAATATATTTGCGCGCCTCACTTCACACAGTGTGGTTTTTGCACTATCCTTTTGTTTGCTGTTTTGATGTTATATTTGCTGCTGCATTATCTAAAGGAAACAATAAGTTTTACTCTTATGTACTTACACAAGTAAGTTACACAAGATGTAACAATAAAGTACAACCTTGAACCTTGAGGTCTACTGCATTTGTGCAATTACATTTATTTGTCCCCCAAGATTTTAAACTGGCCAAAGTAACCCCCCTGCACAAGAAAGGGAGTAAATTAGAACCTGGAAATTACCGCCCTATTTCTAATCTAAGCTCCATCTCGAAAGTGATGGAAAAAATAGTCTATGAACAGGTTGAAAAGTATCTTGCCACTAATAAATTAATGTATGACTTTCAATCTGGTTTCAGAACATCCCACTCCACTGACACATGCCTCCTCTATTTGAGCGACCACATCAAACACGAGGTGGATGCTGGGCTGGCAAATACTGCGGCATGGTCATGCTGGACTTCCAAAAGGCTTTTGACACCGTGAACCACTCCATATTGGTTAACAAGATAAAAGCAATTGGTTTTGATAGCACATCAGTGAGCTGGATTCAATCCTACCTGGAGAGAACAGATGGTGGAGGTGAACGGAACACTGTCCCTAAACTGCAGGTTGAAAAGACCCTCAGCTCTGAACTCGGTAGAATCTGCACCTGGCTCGCTGCCAATCTGCACAAACTATCCTTACACCTGGGAAAAACTGAATCCATTCTCTTCGGATCAAATAGTAATCTCAGCAAGGCAGATGGCTTCTTGGTTAGAGTGGGTGACAGTATTATCACACGAAAAGATGAAATTACCTACCTAGGTTCCATCCTGGAGGCTAATCTTTCCGGTGATAAAATGGACACCAACGTAATCAAAACAGTAAATCAAAGAACAAGATTCCTTTACAGGATCTCCTCACTGGTCAACAAAAACACCTTGAAGACCTTAACAGGAGCCCTCGTAGGCTACAAGGTTTCTTCGACTATGCATGCACCTCTTGGTACCACAGCACCTCAAAGGCCCTTAAAACAAGGCTCCAGACCTCCCAAGACAAACTGGTCAGGCTCCTACTTGGCTTCACCCCCCGAACCCACCTCACCCCTGCCCACTTTGACAGGCTGGAATGGCTTAGGGTCAATGACAGAGTACACCATCTTGCAATGGGTCTGGTTCACAAGATTCGATACACCACCAAGATAGCCATGTACCTGTCTAAATACTTCCTAATGTTAACGAAGTCCACAACCACAACACCAGAGGAAGTGCAACAAACCATGTACAACCCAGATTCAGCACAAACAAGGGACTAAATTATTTTCACTCCAATGCCACCAAAATGTGGAACGCCCTACCAACAGTCATTAAGACATGCAAATCCTTTGACTCCTTCAAAACCGCTCTCAAAGGGCACCTACGGACGGCTGCAATTCGAAACTGGCCCCTGTAAAAATCGGAATCCACCCCACCCCCTTTTCCCTTTTTACCTCCTTTTATGATGAATTCCTGTTCAGTTCTTTGGCTATATAGAAGTGTCTATCTGTACGTCTCTAAATGTTTTGATGAATTGAACAAGGTGGACCCTCTTGTAAACAAGTGTAATGCTTTATTGGGTCGTCCACTCACAGTTAACAGTCTTTGTATTGAGTTGTGCTTGAAATGTACTGTAATTCTGCAAACTGTTAATAAATATTTCAATCAAAACCATGCCTTCTGGTCTGCTGTCTTTGACAAAGGTCACCATTCTGCAGCAGGAAACAGGAATTTGGTGCTTTGGTCTATATTGTCTTCTTTTTTTTTTTACTGAAAATAATTAATTTCACACTTATTTACAGAAACCAGACCACCATGAAATTATGGACTGATGTTTACAGACCAACTGAACAATGTTCCAATCCTGACATATATATGTACCCAAACTATAAGTTTGTTTTATGAGGAATCAGTTGTCAGCCTGATAGAACCACTGATTATTACATTGTTATTGTTGTTTTCTCTCATTTATCAGCTGTATCTGTATGGATATGACATGATAATAGTGACGGCTGACAGGGCCCACAAGGTAGTTCTAGGTCCGATACAGCTTGGCACAAACACTGTCCAGTCTAGGGTTCTGCCACAGTCACATCACCTGCAGGGACACATGTGTCCCCCATGGGCCACAGTCACTGGCCATCATTTCTCCAATGCGAGGAGGTACTTCCATGGCCTAATAGCACATAGCAGCGTGCACAATAAATTCCCTGAACCACATGGAGGTGGATGGAGCTTTGGAAGACTTATAACTTATAATCAATGTGTTTGATTATAGGCCTATACTGTGGAGTTCAATTGAGTATGACAGCCAACCACTCTGATTTCAAAACCCCAAACCTTGGACAGGACATTGAAATAGTCAGTCCAAAATGTATTACTTTGGTCGGAGCAGATAATAAAACATGACTCAGGTTACATGGTGAGGAGCACTTGGCATTTGTCACATTGATCTATATGGTTGGTACATTTTTGGATAGTCTAGTTTTGGAAAAGTGAACTCTATAAAACTTTAAACTGTAGGCCTATAAGCTCTAGCCTTGCGCAAGGTTTAGGCCACTTGATCCGATCGTATATATTCATGCCTTTAGTTTGTTCTGCCAAAACATGTAAGATGTATCAAGTCATGGGGGTAATTAATGGTTGTTCAGTTCACTAAAGGGCATTAGGGTGGAAGCTAACGCAAACTTAATGTATGTTTTGCAATAACAATCAACAACTATATAGTAAACTAAAGTTGTCAAATAAATGCAGTGGAGTAAAAGTATAATATTTGAATCCAAGTTGTAGTGGGCAAGAAGTTAAACTAAAAGTATTGGAAATATTCAAGTAAAGTAAGTACAATAGTACTTAAGTAAATGTAGTTAGGCTACTTTCCACCACTTGGAGGGAGGGGCGGAGTAAATGTACTTAGTTACTTTTCCAGAGGGAGGGACGAGGTAATCCCTCCCCTTGAGCATAGCCCGTGTGCAGTGTTGCCATATCTTATATCTTAATTATAAGCGACTTTGGACTTGTTTTTCTGTAAAGTTGCTTGTAGTTGCGGGTTGCGGTTTTTTGGGCTTGTTTCCTAATGTTCAAACCAGGGTTACATTTTCACAAGCCCATGTTTGGGCTTGTTTCCTAATGTTTAAACCAGGGTTACATTTTCAAGTTAATGAACCCCCAAATTAATACATATTTGTCTGCAGTCCCCCATCTGAAATGCCAGGAACCCGATACAAGATTTGTGTTAAAAATGAAAATGTCAAAATATTAGATATGCTATTAAATAGCCTATGTATTTACATAGGCCTACATGTAACATGTTTTGGGCTTGTTTTCACCTGTCTTGTTTCTCTCACACAATATGGCAACACTGCCCTTGAGCCAGAGGCCGGGGCCCCTGTACCGCGGCTGCAGAAACCCCGTGCAGTCAGTGAGACTCTGAGAGAGCTCGCGACGTTACGTCTTCGCCATTTTGCCTCACCAAACGAACGGGAGTAAAGGAAGGCAGCAGCAACACCACCGGCGTTCAGTACAACAGCAGCTTTCTTCCCCTTTTCTTTTTTTGAAGCAGCTTGCTTGGACAACGCGAATTGGCATCGTCGTGTGCATTACAGCATCTTCGCATGGTGAGTGTTTCTTTTAAACCTTTGCCGAGGGACTCGGTTAATCAATAAGAAACCGAAACGATACAACGCGGCTAGCTAACGTTAGCATGACCATAAAGGCTTGTTTGCTGCTCGTCCCCCCAGCCGGCATTTTGAAAACCGTCCCGCTTTTTTCCCCTCGTTGTTGTAACGTTAACGTGTTCCGCCTGCGTGATATTTACATTATACACGTTATGACTCGTATTAGTAGCATAATAAGACTACGCGATGGATGCTTGTTATTATCATTGACGGTCGCTAGCCGACGTTAGCTTCCCCCTCCGCACGCCGAGGGTTGCCGTGGTGGGGCCTGCTCAGTGCTCATCCACGACACACGAGCTAAGGCAAAGGGTGGTTAGCATGCAGAGGTGTGGTGTCCACGGATCATAAATTATACCTCGATTCATCGATATGATAAGAGGTTTAAGTTGGTAAACTCAAAACAAACTCATGTATCGTCAAATCGTCGGTTTTGCATGTTTCACACAATCAGACTTAGACCTTGGATGACCAGAGTATTTCAGTGTGGGCTACCTCAAAGACTCTTGCATCGTCCAGATCAGTGGCGCCAATCTGCACACTTTTGGTGTGCAGGCTGCTTATCTGTTGTGGGACCCCCCCCCCTCTCTGCTTTGTGATCTGTTTTATTTATTGCCTCTAATCAAAAGTTCCCACTCCACGTCTCTCTAATCTCAACACACACAGATGTCTGACGACATGGCTACGGATCATGTTAACGGGAACGGGGGCACAGAGGAACAGGATGAACAACCGATGGAGACGTCCGAGGCCGCCGTCAGCGCCGTGGTAGCCCACTCGGAGCACTTCGAGACCTTGTTGGAGGCCGGGCTGCCCCAAAAGGTCGCTGAGAAGCTAGACGAGATCTATGTTGCAGGTAAAGAGCCATCTACGTTTCTAACGCCATCAGCCCAGTGTAACACAACACGTACAGTAAAACCCTAATGTGAAACTTGGTTCCATTTGTGCTCTCAGAGGTAATGATCACAGAGCTAAAGCTGCAATCCAGAACTTATTTTTTAACTCTACCACTCTGTATTGTAGAGCAGACAAAGGGTTTCCAAACTTCACAGGTAGCAACCAACGCCCCCCAGAATGATCATATTTGACCATTTGGTATTTAAAAAAAAAAAACGTCTTAAACCGTACTAATTTCATTATTATAACTTAAGACATGTGCATATACCCTGTATAGTGTGTATACACTTATGCTGTCTGTCGATTTGTTTGCTGTGTTGAGTAAGAAAATAATTAAGGGGGGGGGGGGGGTTGGAACCACTGTTGTGCAGAGTTTGTGAATGCAATAGGTTAACTAGCATACCTGTCTGGTAGGCCACCTTCTGGTTGCCTAGCTTGTTAGTGTGCAATATCTCCCTGACCAAAGCAGAGTTGGCATCTGTTGGTAAAAAGTAAACTTGTAGAATACATGGTTTCCAATCCTAGGCAGGGCATGGAAGTTACAGATTGCAAATAGATTGGTGCAATGCATTAAAGTCTGTTTGTTGAAAGCTTCTTAAAAGCACCGGGGTGTTACTGTATTCACAGATGGCATCTGTTCTTTGAAGCTACATGTTGATCATTATCTCTCCCTGCCCCTGGCAGTGATTAAAACCTGCCACAGTTTTAAGGTGGTCTGTCTTTTCTAACGTTAATTATCACTATCAGGTCACTGTTGGAGCAGCATGCCATTGTCATTCATATGAATTAGTTTCACTTTAGTGAAAGGGTGGGTGTTGTCTTTAGTAGGGTTCAAGGGGGTTGGTGCAAGACCAGCTGGCATCAAGACCGGATCAGTAGAATGTCGAGAACAATAGAAGTGATTGTGTGACTGGTGCAGATGGTAGGAACTTGTTAAACGGGACTAGACTGCAATGTGTATGGCTAGCTCAAAGTATGTTCAGGTGTTTAGGTTTAATGCATTGATTCTAGGTTTGGGGTAGAGGTGCTCTCAAACCCACATCAAAACTGTTCCTGTGTGTGGGGAGAATGTTTAGGCCTGTTACAAATGTACAAAACAATATCTATCCATCTATCTCAATCAGACTTTTATAACACTTAAACTGTATAAAAGATCGGTTCTGGGCCGCAGTCGAGCGGTCCAGGCAGCGTGTCGTGGGTTTGATCCCAACGACTTTGCCGCATGTCCCCCCACCTCTCCTGTCGTAATACTGTCCAAATCTATCAAAGGCACAAAAAAGATTGGTTTCTCCAGATCGGGTAAATTACTGATTGAGTCATTTTGAGTGAAAATCGGCCGATCACCAATAGGTGGCAGATCGATTGGAGCACCTCACCTCTAGTTTGGGGTCACACATAAGCTTCTGCTGTACAAACTGATGTTATTGGTAGTCGACATGATTGGCTTTTTGTGTTAATACTGTATGTACCCCACTGCTGATTGATTTTCATCAATATTAAAGTTGATCAAGATCGGCTTTATTTCTCACTTAATGCATGTCTGACCTGTCAGACAGCAGAACTGTAATAATGTAATGCAGCGGAGATGTATGCAATGGCAAATTGTGAGTCTGGATAGTATGGATATTACAAACGGTGAAACATTGAACCCACCCCCCCCCCCCCCCTCGGCTTTATCCCGGGTACCTTTTTAAAGCAGACCCTAGCTATTGCTAATCTAATTTGTATGTGCAGTCTTTGCTGCAGGCCAAGTATGTTAAGAATGGTGTGTGTGTATAATGGCAAGGATACGTGCGTCGTGCAATAGACCTGGGATATTATTATATACGAACTTTTGATGCTCAAATATAAAATGTATTGGCAGATTAGTTGTATGACATAGCTGTATGAAGTAAATTAAATGTTCTTCCTCTATTACTACTTAAAAACTAATTGAAAGTCATGATTTATTTAACACATTATGTGATGAAAGTAGGACATTAATCTGGATATCTGATCTGAAAAAACTGGTAAACTGTATTGTAATTCAACCCTAGTCCGGCTAGTCGCTGGTAGTAGCACAGATTAAACCAATAACTGGCTTGGAGATCAATTAAGATTTCAGAACAATACATTCAATGATCTTGTGACCAAAGAGATAGATTTTGCCAAATGTCTTATAATTAAATTAAAGCCAATATTCAAAGCATCATCATTAGGTTATCGGTCTCTCTGCCATGGTCTTGTAATGAAAGCATGTATTTGTCCCCATTGGTCTGTAGAGTTGTGTATTTATACTTACTGTTTCACATTCTATCCCTAGGACTGGTAGCACATAGTGACCTAGATGAGAGGGCGATTGAAGCTTTGAAAGAATTCAACGAGGAGGGAGCTCTACAAGTCTTGGTCCAATTCAAAGAGAGTGACCTGTCGCACGTGCAAGTAAGTTGATCATGGAGTTGGAGCTTGTGTTTAGGGGTGTGAAATTGGTAACACTATAAATGGTCTACTGAATGTATCAAATAACATTTTAGTAATGGGTAATGCACAGCACCGTTTAAGGTTGTTTAAAATTAATCCGTTTTGGAATGTTTGTTGCTCTTAACATGAAATTTGTCTCCTGTGTAAAACATCTGAAAGGATATAAATAAAAATGTGCTTATTGTCAACACTAGACCTGTGCCTGTCGGCCTTCAGCCTACTTGGGAACGATGCAAGTTGGGAACCTAGTATGCAATACCTGTTGTCATATTAACCGTCTGTCTCCATATATGGAGATTGATATCAATCTTGCCAAAACAATATCCCACAGTATTCAATGTAACTCCATTGTACGAAATGTTAGGAGTGTCTGAGCTGTACTATTCAGTATTGCTTGCATAATTCGTCATTGTGATTAACGTCAACATTATTCTAACATTATCAACTTATTTGCCCAAGTTGAATGCAATGATGAATTATTCTGATCAAAGCACACCCGTTTTGCTCTGGGACTTGTTTGAACCATTATTGTACAAACAATGACTTCCAGATATCAGCTGTATTTGGTTTGGCAAGATGGATCTTGTAAGTAGGAGGGAGAAATGGTCTATATACTATACGCAGGCTTTCAACAATAAAAAGTTCAGATGTGAGCCGGATGTGATGAGCATTACCATTATTTTGTTGTGGTCAAAATTAATTGTATGGTATTTGTACAATTATTATATATACAATTATTTTTGTATTTATAAACAGGGCGTTGATTTTTGAATAAGTTATCTCATGTTTGATATCCATACGTTATCTCATGTTTGATATCCATGCTTTTTCTTAACAGAACAAAAGTGCTTTTCTCTGTGGCGTAATGAAGACTTACAGACAGAGAGAGAAACAAGGGACCAAAGTTTCAGACTCCACCAAGGGACCAGATGAGAGTAAGATCAAAGAGCTCCTAGACAGAACCAACTACACACTAGATGTCACCACGGGACAGAGGAAGTATGGCGGCCCTCCGCCAGAGTCTGTGCACTCGGGTGCTCAGCCCACCATCGGAACAGAGGTACCATCTTCACTTAAAACCTTTAGACTTGGTTGACCCCAAGTGCTCTATACTAGACGTTGTAATGTTTCCCTCTACACCAAATATCTTCGCCGGAAATATGTGATCTACAATTAAGAAGGGTAAATGTCATTAGTTCCTCTATTTTTGACTGATTACACATTTCTCCTCAGATTTTTGTTGGCAAGATTCCTCGTGATCTGTTTGAAGATGAGCTGGTGCCCCTGTTTGAGAAGGCCGGTCCCATCTGGGACCTGAGGCTAATGATGGACCCTCTCAGTGGTTTGAACAGGGGCTACGCCTTTGTCACTTTTTGCGCAAAAGAATCCGCCCAGGAGGCTGTCAAATTGGTGAGTGTTTGTTTTACCCCAAAATAGTGAAATCGGCACAATATCTACAAGCTTGCTGTGTTATGAAACGTGAGCTTGTAGATCTTCTATTTTTGAACCCCCCCCCCACCGACAAAATAAAATAAAATGGGAAGAGCAGGTTCAAATTGGTTACCTGTTTTTGTTCATTCCACAGTGTAATAACCACGAAATTCGACCCGGCAAGCACATTGGAGTGTGCATATCTGTAGCCAATAACCGGCTTTTTGTGGGTTCCATCCCCAAAAGTAAAACAAAGGAACAGATTGTTGAAGAGTTTAGTAAAGTCACAGGTGAGTCACCTTTCCACTAGTAAAATGGAAGTGTAATGAAACTATAATCCTGCATTTTACCTTGACTTGCATAAATTTTCCTGAGTGTGGCCTGGGTATATTTTTATGTACTTCGATATACCATTTTATAATGGTTTAAGGCTCCTTCAGAACGGCCAACTTCTGCAATGCCTTGTAGTCTTGTAGGTCTGCTATTCTTGGACACAGTCACAGGACGAAGGTTGAATCAGGCTTTACTTTACTAAAAACTATTGTAAGAAAACCACTGGGGATCCGGTCACTCGGGAGAAAAGTAGACAATCCACAAACCTTTTAATATAAGATGCCCTACTCAAACGGCTATGTATTAGAATTATTGGTCATATATATATATATATACACCAACTTTGTATCATGTACAAATCCTTTCCCCTCCACACCCTTTCTTAAACACAGAGGGTCTCACTGATGTCATCCTTTACCACCAACCGGACGACAAGAAGAAGAACAGGGGTTTCTGTTTCCTGGAGTATGAAGACCACAAAACTGCAGCACAAGCTCGCCGCCGGCTGATGAGCGGCAAGGTTAAAGTTTGGGGCAACGTGGTGACCGTGGAATGGGCTGACCCCATCGAAGACCCTGACCCTGACGTCATGTCAAAGGTAGGTCATTGGTTTTTAGAACCGCTGGTTTAACTCATTCTGACCTGAGATCAGATTCTAAAAATGTCTTTTACATCCTTGAGTTTTCTGAAAAAGCTATGTTTCTATGTGAGTCGTCCTTCAATTCTCAAAAATAGCAGACCTACAAGCTCGTACGAGCTTGTAGGTCTGCTATTTTTAAATGGCTAAATCATAACATAATGCTAACACCAAAAGGGGTTCCCGCCCAAAATAGGTTAAAGTGTCATGCAAAATGGGAGGTATTTTAATGTTTTTGAGTTAATGAGCTGATCATTTTGTTGACTGGGCGTGAAAATGCCACCAGGTAAAACTGTGTGGCTGATTAAATCGCTGACTTGATTAAATCCAAGGATGCCTTATAATATGCAGCAGGAAGTACTGCGTTTAATTATTCATTTTGCTGTACAATCCACAGGTCAGGGTTTTATTTGTGCGAAATCTTGCAAATGGAGTCACAGAAGAAATCCTGGAAAAGTCCTTTGGCGAGTTCGGCAAACTGGAGCGGGTGAAAAAGCTGAAAGATTACGCCTTCATCCACTATGAAGATAGAGATGGTGCAGTCAAGGTACGGCTTTGTAGCAGTCCAGCAACTTATTGAAAAATTAACACCGCTTTTAGGGAATAAAAGCGGTCATTGAATAATAAAATGAAAACGTATCCATTTGTTGTCCTGCACAAAGCAGGAGTAGAACAATTAATGAGGCTCTTAACTCATTCAGGCCTGACGTCGAAATTAAAAAAATAATAATTTCTAAATCAATTTTCGGAAAGATTTGAGGCACATTTTAACAATGAGCTTGTAGATCTGCTATTTTTCAATAGCTAAATTATAACATAATGTATGTAACCACCAAAAGGGGTTCCCGCTCAAAATGGGTTAATCTGTGTATACGTTAGAGCTGTGCCCCACTAAGAACTTTATTTGATCTTAATTGGATTCAGCAGTTTAATATTACAAATGGATTTATATAAGTATAGTTAATAACTTCAAGTGTCTTGAAAAGGTTTAAAATCAATAAATCTGTTCTCATATGCTAGTTGTCTGGCATCATTTCGGGAAAGACTGCTTGACTCAAAGAATTGACTGGTTCTGACAAATAAAAAATCTTTGACTTTAAGGGCCCAGACCTGCTATTCATGTCTTCACTTGGCTTGAAAAACAGCCATGCAGCTTAATTTTGCACCTCTGGGATGCTTATAAAAATGTACTTAATGTTGAATATTTCTTCTTCTTAGGGGTTGGACGGGATGAATGGGAAGGAATTGGAGGGAGAGTGCGTTGAGATTGTATTTGCCAAGCCGCCTGATCAAAAAAGGAAAGAACGCAAGGCCCAGAGACAAGCAGCCAAAACCCAAATGTAAGAAAGATCCATGCACGTTTTCATATTTTTCCCCTTTTGTCCATTTATTTTCTGTTAAATTCTATTTATGAATTTCCTTGTCAGTCTTAAAGGACCACTTCACAACCTATCTTCCTATATACCGTAATTTCCGGACTATAAGCCGCACCTGAATATAAGCCGCACCAGCCAAATTTAGGGAAAATCCCATATACAAGCCGCACCGGACTATAAGCCGCAGCTACGTTAGCTCAGAGCCTGAGATGGCTCTGCGTTAGCTGTAAAAATCTATAGATTAGCCGCACCGTTGTATAAGCCGCAGGGTTCAAATCATGGGTAAAAAGCCGCGGCTTATAGTCCGGAAATTACGGTAATATAATAATTGGTCCTCTCACTAATAGTCATTAAAAATGGCGCAATCTTTTTCCTACTCTGTCTGTCTCATAAGAGGGCTTTGGGCAGTTCAGAAACCGTCCTCCAGTGACATCGATGGGGAATACAAGCTAATAGAAATTGCAGGCTTTCTAGTCCTGAAAATAGAAGCCATCGTTCTCACGATAATGAAAATCTAAACTTTTTTGTAAAATAATCTTGTTTATAAATATATCTGCCTAATGATGTCACTGGAGGACGGTTTCTAAACTGCCCACAGCCCTCCTATGAGACAGACTGAGCGATGCCAGGTTGAAAGTGGTTAAGACTTTGCATTCAGAGTTGTAACTTAAACTACTGTGTTTTTCCCCCCCACTACAGGTATGATGACTATTACTACTACGGGCCACCTCCACCCATGCCACCTCCTCCCAGAGGCCGGGGCCGAGGCGCCGCCGGTGGCCGGGGAGGCAGCTACGGCGCGTACGCGCCCGATTATGGCTACGGCGGCTACGACGACTACTATGACTACTACGGCTATGACTACCACAACTACCGCGGTGGCTACGAAGACCCCTACTATGGCTACGATGACTTCCAGGTCCCCAGCCGGGGCCGTGGGGGAGGAGGCAGAGGTGGCCCGCGTGGAGGGTCCTCGCCTGGCGGGAGGGGAGCACGCGGAGCGAGCGGCCCTCCTCGCGGTCGCGGTGGCTACTCTCCGCGAGGAGGCGGTCCCGGCGGCCCCAGCCGAGGAGTGAGGGGAGGAGGCAGAGGAGGCGTGCCGATGAGAGGAGGAGGAGGAGGAGCCCGCGGCGGGGTACGTGGTGCTCGGGGTGGTGGCCGCGGTGGAAATGTAGGAGGGAAACGCAAAGCTGATGGTTACAGCCAGCCCGATTCCAAACGCCGGCAGACCAATAGTCAGAACTGGGGCTCGCAACCCATTGCTCAGCAGCCGCTGGGTGGCGATCATTCTGGTAACTATGGTTACAAATCTGACAACCAGGAATTCTATCAGGATTCTTTTGGGCAACAGTGGAAGTAGAGTGGTGCAAAATAGGGCTTTTTGATAAACGACAACAAAACCATTTTTTCTAGAGACTTTGATCTGATCGGGCCCTAAAAATTCCATACGGTTGCCTGTTTCTGTTTTTTTTTGTTTTTGTATTGTTTGTTCTCCCCAAAAAATTGGTGACATCTGGCAAGGTATCTTTTTGTACATATTTTAATCCGCTTGGACTCGCAACAAGTAGCTCACACTCCCTCCCACCTGCTTCTGGCGAACTGGTTTTATTTTATTTTATTCCTTTTTTTGTTTGTTTTTTAAGCTGGTCGATACGTTTTCCATAACAAAGTTTGAAGAAAAATAAGAATTAGATTGCAGTCATGTGCTGGAGCTGTCTATTTGGCTTATAGCTTTATGTATGTTTTATAGTAATTATGGTTATCATGTTTTAAGTAGCCTACAGCAGCAAAGCTTAATGTCTCCTAAACATGTATTTAAAACAAATGAATCTACAATTTGTATTGTCAAAGTAAATGCGTGTCTTGTTATTGAAGAAAAAAAAAAAGGACCTCAGCAGTCCTATTTTTTGGCTTGACCTTTTGGCTTGTATCCTTTTGCTGTTTGTCTGCTCTAATAAACATTACACGCACACGTGTACAAAAAACCTCAAATTGTGTTGCAAATTCATGTTTCGGCAAATTCTTCTCTTCAAATTTCGTCTTCAAAATTTCTAAAGGCTCCTTGTGGAAGGAAAATGGACCAAAGGTTTGCCGGCATAATGTTGGCCACATGTTACAAATGTCACCTTGCATGCCATCAAATTTCCAGTTCACCTAATATAGTTGGCATTTCAAGAGTGCTTTTATGTATGTGTAGTTACATATTCCATCCTTTGAGTTTCTCTCATCCAAAACGAATCCCCATACTTGGTGAGATTAGTTTTCACAAATTGGTATTCCAAATTAAATTGTTATGTTGGGAAAGAGAAATTAGGAGAGCCTCCATACATGTCATTTTTTTAATTGACATTACCTACTGAAAAGCACAATTTGATCCAGATTTAAATGAGTTTGTTTTGACCCAGAAGGATCTATCTAACTGTTGAAGTCCTGGATACTAATCTTTGCATGTTTTCTTTTTACCCTAAGTTTTAATTCCTGTGTAATGGTGGGAAAGTAATTGAAGTGCATGTCTTTGCTTGTTGTGCTTGTGTAAACACTTTTTTTTGTTGCTTTGGTAGCAAAAATGGCTGCTTTAACATCTCACTCCCCCACCCTTACCCCATGTTTAATCACTGCTCTATTATCGTCTTAAGAAAAAAGCAGCAAGGTCTTTCTTGGCCTTGTCTTTAAACTAAGGCATTGTGATGTGCATGGCGTGTGGAGTTGTAGGTCGTGGAAGTCCCTGAGAATGCTTCAGTATATTTGGCTTCTGATGTAACGCATTTAAAAAAAAAAAAAACTTTTTATTCGACAGGCTTTTCTCTACAGTTAATGCATCATGTTGTCTGTGGTTCTGTGCGCGTGAGAGACCAGTAGAAGTGTTTAGATGTCATTTGTCCCTTCCTGTTCTATTCTCTAACTGGCTCCTTTTGTTACCTGACTAGCAGGGAAAAGGGGGAGAGGCCGGTGCTGAAGTGTCACTATGAAGAGACTGACCAGTATATGGGGCTTACACACTGCAAAGCTGCCAATGGATTGGATGGAATGGTAAGGTCCACCTGACTGACAGCCTTGACTGAATGGTCCAATGGTATTTACAAATGACTGACAATACAGGTCATTTAAGGAGCCCAAACATAACATTAACACATTCACATGAAGATAACAAAATAGAAGAACAAGAATAAAGTTTGAAGCTGCTTCCTTACATAGTAAAGACACTGCCCCAATCTCCCTCTGTGTCCCCTTGTCTCATACAAGACGTAAATATACGAAATTACAGCAAGCTTTACTGGAAATGTTGCACTTTTGGTCTATTTGCAGTGGCTCAGAGGAGCTTGATAAATTAATTGGTGGGGGATGTTTTATTGCATCTTTTAATGGAGGTCTAACTGCATCTTAATGGAATAAATGTTTGAATTTGTTTTATAGGATTGCTGGCCTTAAGAAAGAAATCTGCAAATTTAGAGCAATGCTTCTCAAGTAGGGGGTCAGGTCAGTACTCAAAAGTGGGTCATGAGATGTTTTGGCCGATTTGCAGACAAACTCAAATAGAAATACATGCATTTGTATTGTAAAATATATTTGCTCCTGATCTCGCTGTGGTTGTGAGACACCAGTTGAGAACTAACTGGTTATAAGGTTCCAGGAGAATGAATTGTTCTTTCAAGGACTTTGTCAAATTGATAAAGGGTTTGGTCTACTACCTCAGTCTAAGAGGAATTGCCTGGCTGTGTCTGAACTCCTCTCTTCAGAGAGATGCACATGCAACACCATCTGAATTCTTCTTCAGAGAGATTAACATGCAACACACCATCTGTACTCCTCTCGTCAGAGAGATGCACATGCAACACCAGAGCACTTGACTGATATTAGATGTGTGTACGCTGCTTGACTCTTGGCTTTACAAGTGCCGGCAGCCATATACATCGTGTAGCTTCATCTCATGAAATGAGCTTGCATAAAACAAGTCTTTGCTGTCTGAACCATGTTGAGCATATAGTTTTGCTGGGTTGTATAATAGTTTTAGAGGGGAAGTGTGACCTTTTTTTATTTTTAACAATGCATTGTTGACTTAAACATATTCATGTCAGTAGAGGCATCGGTCTTCCTTGCTCTTTCCATTATGGGGAAAACGAGTCTTAATTAGTTTTTTTTTGTACCCATCATTGTAATGATGTGTATGTATTTGAACAGTCTGCTTTGTGTCCCTTATTGTGAATAACATGATGGATGAAATGCAATGCCAACTACTGTGGATTCCTACACAGGTTTGTGGAAGCCTGAAAAACTATTGTGAATAATTTTCATTTGTAAGGGTTGGAAATTATGGAAAAAGAAGTTGAGCCCAAATGTGGTAAACATTGTATGTAGGCATTGACCTACTTTACATTTAATATATTGTACTGAGTAGTTGTAAGTAATTTTCAGTTCTATGAAGTAATATATAATAACGGCTTACAGAGGTGTTCATCCTATGTTGCATTGTGTACCAGCCAAAACTCTTTACAAATACTGAAAACAATCAATCTGCGGGAGGAGGGTAGTCTGATGCCTTGAATAGGAAAATTGTTTTAATCCCTGATCACATTTGGCATACCTTTCCAGGCGCTTAATGCAGAACAACACAAAACAAAACCGTAATTCATTTGAAGAGAAATTGTGGTGTGACAGTCAAGAAAAGTAGGATTGCTTTTCAATCTTGTAGGCTCCCTGCGTACTTGTCAATATTTTGACAGGTCTGCCTACCTGCATTATGTCCAGCATTTGAGCTTTGAGCTTTGAGTTTCAACCCACTTTAATTTAAATCTGTGTTGTCAGTCACTCCATGAGTTACAGACCTATAAGGGCCCATTTGGTTACTAACTATGTAGCTGGGGAACTCTGGAATCCCCTCCAGGATGCCATGGGGGACCACCCAGACCCCACATAGAGAACCACTGATCCAGTTCGCATTTTGTCACATTTTGTTCTTTCTCCATGGATTGTTAAAAGGAGAAGGACCTGAACGAGTTTGTGGGTTTTGTACTTTTCACTCTGCGTTATCACATTTCATTTGAAGAGATGTTATCAGTCAAAACATTATTTGTTTTTTGTTAATTGCTAACCAGTGTGTTTGCATTCTTGCAAATTGTTTTATACTGTACAGTGAGGCGAGTGTAAATTATTTTTCTAATAAAAGTTATTGACTTTGATCAGTGTTGTGTGGTTCATTACAAAGGCAACAAAGTTATATATCCATTATAAATGTAGGTGCAGGTGTTAACAGCTGGAGGTAACAAGATTAATCATTTTTACCCCCCCCCCCCTCTCAAATAAATTTAATAAACTACATTCACACATTCAAAAGTATTTCATAATATAAGAATCAAATAAATTGCATTAGGAAAAAGAAACGAGGGAAATGGCAGATAGGCTATACAAGATCACGACACGTCTCATTGCGATGAGTGCACTCACTATTTAAGACGGCTCTGAACTGGCAGACACCATATGGTAAAATTCACCCATCCACCACAAATAACGTTATTTAGGCCCTAGCTATCAAGTGACCACTGAGGAGGATACATTTGCCTATAGCCATTATTACATGGTGACAATAACATTATGATCCTTTTTTTGTTTTTACATAAAGCTATTGACTTTGGTAAGTGTGCATTTCTATCAGACATATTGGTAAATGGTTGTGTATACAACTGCATATGGAAGTGGTTCTCAAAGTGGGTTCCTTGATGGGGTTCCATGGGTTTTCTTTTAACCAGTCTTAACTGTATAATATAGGCTATTTGAAAATAGCTATCTACAAGCTCACAACGTACAAGATCTGCTATTTTAGAGGAATACAATGTAATATTTGTGGAAACTTTAATGTGCATATACACATGGCACACACAGCATGGTGTTAGATGCTTGCACACTACACTATAATTTGCCTATAATCTGTTATCTGTCTATCATCCATCACCCACCCATGCACAATGCATTATGAAGCAACAATAGGTAAACCATGGTGTTCTGGTGAATTGAAAATGGAGGACCCTTATGTTAATAAGTCTTGGTGCTTTTTCTGGTTTAATCCTCGTAACAGATTTTGTATTGACCTGTACTTTCGTTGAACTGATGTCTGTATAACCATTCTACGAACTGTTAAAAATAATAAAATAAACTCTTAAATCAAATCAGTCAACGCAAAAACCACAACGATCGAGCCTGCCAATGTTTCACTGGTTTGTGTGGTGGACACGCTCTGAGGCTGAACGGGCTGAACCCTTTACAAATACAAATTTTACTCTATTTGTACAATGGTCAATGTCATGAGTTGACAAATTTAACAGTGTAGATTGGGGGTCGCCGACATTCCCAGAGATGGGCTAAAATCGCACCAAATGGTTTTCCGACCGTGTCCTAGTAATAAATGCATATAGGCCTACAAATGGGGGGTATTATTTCCAGAGTAATCTGGTCCTTCACCGTCCTTGGTAAACTTGCAGCCAGCAGTCACCCCCCACCATCACACAATTCAATTAAATATACACGTACGTTTACATTGCCAAAGCAGAAAGAACAATACAACAATATACAGCAATACAATCAAAACAAAAATATGTACTTTGAAGGTCAGAATCTTCAATAGATCAACTTCTATGTACCAAGATCACTCGATGCAGGTATAGTACAGGAATATACACAATGATTAGTCTTTAGGGTGGTTGTGTTCCATTTGATATCCTTCTATCACAGCAACTCACAAATCTTGCTGCTGTGTTTGCACATTGTTGTATTTCGCCCAGCAGATATGGGAGTTTTTTGTCATTGGTCATGTTTTCAAAATCTCTGTGTGTGGTTGTAATCTGTGGGAAGTATGTGTCTCTGATGTCTTGTTACAATGGACAGATGGTTAGGAAGTGTAGCTCGGTTTCCACTTCATTTTGTGTGCAGTGCAGGGTGCATAGTCTGTCTTCTCTTGGGATACAGGTCTGCCTATGACGGCCTTTCTCGATCGCGAGACTGTGCTCACTGAGTCTGTAGGCCTACCTAAGATTTTCTTTGTTTTGGGTCGGTCACGGTGCTCATTCAGTGCTATTCTGCCACTGTGTATTCTCTGTTTAGGGCCAGATAGCATTCTAGTTTACTCTGCTTTTGTGTTGCTTCTTTTCAATGTGTCAGATAGTTTTCCTTTTGCTGTTTTATAATTTGGTTTAGTCCAATGGGTTTTCTATATCGTGGCTCTGTTTGTGTTTGTGCCCGGAGTTCCAGGGCCAGCTGGCTGAGGGGGCATCTTAGGGGCATCTCTCTAGAGTTTCACACACATCTGGCCAGCGTTGCCATGTCCTTTTTATTCTAAAATACTTTGGGCTCGTTGTGGGTTGCGGTTTCTAAAGTGTAGATTAAGTTGGAGACAAGTTGCTTATTTGGGCTTCCTTCCTAATGGGACGCTCGCTTAACTAGTGTTTTTCCCAAATATGTTCACGTCAAGGACCCCCAAATGTATCCCCCCCCCCCTTTTTATAAAAAGCCATTGGATTTATAAAATAGCCATCGTTGGATTTTTTATTTTTTATTTTGTTAATGCTTGCCTGTTATTATCTGTCAATATTGTGGACACATTTTATAACCAAATTCTTTCGTTTTAGGACTGCAAGTCTAATCAAATGCTGCATATGGACCGTGAATCAAATGGCAAATAAATAATGGGCCTGCCCTTCCTTGATATGAAAAGGAAAGGGGGGTTGAAATTATGACCCGTTCATTCGAGTCTGTGCAACATAGTCTCTTGAGACAGACTTCGAACAACAAATTCAAAAGAAAAGGGCGCTGGCTTTTCTCTTTTCTTTTGTTGGCGATGGGTACCCAGATTGGTGTAACTCTGACAAGTATTTCGTAGACATGGTTGCTTGTTTCTCTCACAAACTGGCAACAACAGTGGATGTACGTCTCGCGGTGACGGACGGGTCGACGGGAAGTGACATATCGGGGGGATTATACTAAGGGAAACATTCCATGATCCGTCTGTCAAAAGGAAAACATAAATGTCGACTAAAAACTTTAAATGTAGCTTCAAAAACTAGATTTTTTAAATGTTGGTATTTCTAGGGGGACGTGTAGAGATGGCCGCTATCCATGCACGTGGATAATCATGTGTTTTATTATATGAAAAAGGAGCTACAATCAAATGCTTTCGAGCACAGTAAGTTTATGAACCAACCTTGTTTACTACTTCTTGTTGTCGTTAGGCGAGCCGAGTTATTAAACTCACCGACTTGACAACTTTATCGTTGTCAATGTTGTGGGACTATTTCTGATTTTACAAAACGTTTAATTGGTTGTGAACACATGAATCTTTGGACTTTGGCAAATGTTTTGTTACAGCTTTGTAACCACATGAACCCAACCCATATTCTTCTGAACATGTCAAAACTTAAATCGAGCAACGCCAAGCATTCTGCGAAAATGGAAGATGATGAATTTAATACGGAGGAGGAGGACCCCGATGGAAACAAGCATATGCTTTCTTAGGGTTTATATCCTCTTTAATAGCAGACCTTGTATTGAACTGCACTTTCCTGTGCTAATACTGTTAATAAAGTATTCAATCAATCAGCAAGCAATTAAGCTATATCTATTTTGTATGGTGTTATTTAGGGAACTAACGGACAATAGAGCTTCGGGGTCCCTTAATTTGGTTTACTTAAAAAAGAAGGAATAACTCTATACTGGTTCTGAATGTTGGGTCCGGGGACCCCCAGGGGTCCTTAAGGGGATCCCTCAATGCCCATGCAGCTAAATTATTAATAGTTAGGAACCAAAATGTACCCAATTGATTGACCCTTACAAATCTGTAACTCTGAGATTGTACACAACCGTAGGTAAGGATTATGTGATTTATTTAGGTGTATTTTGTCGAAATGATGGCTGGGAATACAGATAGCTCTGGTCCATAGCGTTAGGAAGGACATTGCGTCTAGAATACAGACATATTTCATGTGTAGGTCTGGAATGATGGCTGGAGTACAGACTACTATATACGTAGACACATTGCATGTGTACTTTGTCCTACACCTACAGTGTGTTGTGTGTTCTGAAATTGATTGAATACAATCAAAATAGTACAATATGTAGTTATGTACTACAATTATACAATAATTCTACAATAATTCTACAATAACACACAGTCCTAAGGGCTTGTTTCCATTGTGTCATATATATGATGTCTAGTACAGACATTTCATGTGTATTTTGTCCTACAGTGTACATTGAAATGATGGCTGGTGTACAGACATATTATGTGTATTTAAATATTTTGTCCTACAGGCTGTCTATGCATTGAAATTATGGCTGATGTACAAGACATACTTCATGTGTACAGTGTACATTTAATGATGGCTGGTGTACTACAGAGTACAGTCATAGTTCCTGTGTATTCTGTTTTACAGTGTACATTTAGTGATGGCTGGACTACAGACATATTGTGACAATCTGAAGCAGAGACTGAAGCTGGACGTCCTCAGAGAAATGTTCCGCCAATATCCTTTATTCTGCTTCCTACTGGTGTCCATGCTGTCCCTGACAGTGCTGCTAAACAGGTAGGATTATTAAACATTGTTGCTGTCGGGCAGAAACATCTTATTTTAGCATCATTTGTATTGAAGGACTGTCACAGGATAAGTTACAGTCAGTGATAGAAAGTAACCCACTTTCAGACTCTTCAGACTCCATCATGGCCCGTAGCACGTATGTGATGTATTGCCATGCTTTTTGTTCTTGCTGAATGTAAATCGCTCTGGATTAAGAGTGTCTGCTAAACGCCTAAATTGTAATTCTAAACTAAACCCTTCTGGGGGGCAGGAGTGGCTCAGGGCCAGGGGTAGAGTGGCCGGTAGAGCAGCCGGATGTGAACCATGAAGGTTCACAGTTCGATCCCGGCCTCCTCCAGACTAGAGTTGGTGTCGATGTGTCCTTGAGCAAGACTCTGAACCCCTAATTGCTCCCGATGTGCAGTCTGGTGCCTTGCATGGTTTCCACTGCCATCAGTGTCACATTCACCCGTCATGAATGCGTGAATGTAATGCACAATCTATGTAAAGCGCTTTGGATAACAGCACTATATAAATGCACCTTTTTCCATGTATTTTCTGGTTTTCTCTAGGAAAAAAATAAAATAAAATCACAAGACAAACAGAAACCCTCCCACCCAACCCCCTTTCCCCCAAAATGTGCAGTAAATAGTAAATAAGAGTTTAGCAAAAAGTGAAAAATAAAGAAAACAAAACAAAAAACAAAAACAAAACAGACACCAGTCAAAAGTGTATCAAAGGAGGTGACGGCATATACGATACGCCTGTTGGTCCAACATAATTTACACAGAAAATGCTTAACCCATACTGTTGTCAAGCTCTTGAGGGGCCACATTGATTGATAGATACATAGATACATAGATAGATAGATAGATTTTATTTCAGTCCATAAAAGGAAAAAGGAGTACATACAGAGTACATACATTAAAATCCACTAATAACTAGTGGTACCGAAAAGGTGAAGGCAGAAGCCGAGGCTTATTGCACCTACCCTTTTTGAACATAACTCAAGTTACACTAAGCAGAGAATATTGTCAGACATAGATTTCATTAAAAAAAAAAACTATAAAGTTCTGACCAAAGATTGTGAGAAATCTAAGAAATCTAAGCCGGGCTTAGATTTGTCCTATATAATGAAAAGGGAAACAAAAAGGTAAAAAGTAATTTGTTGTGTGTTTATACATAATTACTGCAGTGTCCACTAGATCATTTAATTTAAGAGTTTTTGAGTTCATGAATAGTGGGTTGGTTGGTGTAAGGTAGTCGCTTTGGTTAACTGAGCACGGGCTCCCTCACAGGAGACCGTTAGCCTGGCATTTTGGCCAGACTCACTCATATCACACTGCCAATTGTTTTTATTTTTGCCACTGGCAGATTCGCGTCTGGCCATTGCGAGGCTAAGGAGACTGACCACCTATCCACATATTTTCAGGAGGACATGATCTTTTTTGCCCAAGTCTCTAAGCTACTGCTGAAACAGGGCTAGATTCTGACTTCCATTGTTGCAAAATCAAACGTTTGGCCAGCACTGCAGTGTGCACAAGGAGATGGTGAAACATCTTATCTATCTCCATATTACTTTTGTATTTCTTTGTAAAGTAACGATACTACTTGATCAGACTATTACTACAGCGCCACTCAAAAGTAGCAGATCTGAAAGCTCAAACCATTTTGAGCTTGCGGGTCTACTGCTTTTGATATTTTTGAATTTGAATCAGGAAAAATAAAGAATCTGCCTAACGATGATGTCACAGGTGGACGGGTTTCTGAACTGCCCACAGCCCTCCTATGAGACACAGACCAAGTAGAAACCAATTGTGCTATTTTATCATAAACATTAGTGAGGACCAATTATATGAATTATATTCACCATTGAAAAGTGGTGAAGTGGTCCTTTACAATGGATAGTCATGTCCCTGACTACTGCCGTATGTATCGTTGCTGTCGGGCAGAAACCTTGTATCCCCCCCCCCCCCCCCCACACACACACACACACACACACACAAGGTTTCCACTTGATAGCAACGATATACTTCCATCGCATACCTTAACTGTAAAACCTTTGGTCATTTTATCGTCTGCTCTGGCTTATTTGATTGATTCAATATTTTGATATTTGAAGGGCAGCCTCCTTCCTATACAAACCCATTGTAACTTCAAACTCCATTTTAACCATGGAAAATATGAATAATGAATATCAAATATCTAATTACTGAATCAAGTAACTTAAAAACTGTCTGGGGTGTTCACTTCACATAAGCCTGAGAAGACGATAAAATGACTTTGACTTTGGCTGAGTCCTTGGTCTTATCTTTTTTCCCTGTACAATAAACCTCTTTGCCGAAAATAGCCTATCTACAAGCTCGAGATTGTAGGGGCTACTAATCCCCCCAAAAATATGGATGTGAGTGTTCAGGTGTCAAAATAAAAATCACCCCTGTGTGAAGTGAGGGGCGCTCTTATCATCATACGTCATCATACATCATCTCATACTGGCCAATCATTAGTCTTTTAATGTTTGTGTTTACACAAACACTCAAAACTGGCAATTCATTATCAATGGCATTTGTCAGACTGGTCTTGCTTCTCTGTGCTCATGTGCAGGTATGTTCATATCCTGATGGTGTTCTGGTCGTTCCTGGCGGGCCTGGTTACTTTCTATTGCTCCATTGGACCGGAAACTCTCCTCCCAAACATCTTCTTCACCATGAAGCCAAGGAACACGGTAAGAACAACACAAACCGTGTTAGTAATGGTTATTACTAATTGTTGTCTTTATGAATGATGAATGTGATACTGGTTATTACTATTATTGTGTTCATAACGATTTGTTTTAGACAATGGTTATGTAATTCTTGCATCTTCATGACGATGATGAGTTTGCGATAATGGTTCTTTCACTAGTCGGAAGAAACGCACCATTGGGAAGGTTTAAGGGATTTATTGACAGTAAAGAAATGAATGAATGAATGAAATTGGGTGTGTAGGTTCCATGGGAGGCCGTCGACCCTGAGGTCTTTGGGGAGGAGGTCGTATGGCGTTTGTCTTACGGCGCGCATGGACCCCCCAGCAGGAACCTGAGAAATGGTAGAGGGGGAGAAAGTAGGAGAGAAGAGAGTTTTGTTTTCATCGTTTGTTTCCGCTTTAGCAGAGTGAATGTAGTAGTTTTAGTACCGATAAGCTCCTTTGGGGGGAGCAGGGAAAGGAGCTACTATGGAGGTGAAAGGGGTGGGATGCAAGAAGCCTGTAGGAAAGTGGCAAGTGTGCGACGCAGCGAGGCGGGCGAAACGTGGAGGATTCTGGGTGGCACTGGTCAGGTATAAATGGGGACAGGTAGAGTGGTGTGGAGAGTGGCGTGAAGGGCAGGGTCAATGTGTGTTTCTCCACCTCCTGAACATCTGTTGTTCCAACTCCATTTGTGGCAGCAGTGGCTCAGGGGTAGAGTGAGCGGTGGTTTCCTCTGTCATCGGTGTATGAATGTGTGCGTGTGTGAATGGGTGAATGTAATGTAAAGCACCTTGGATAAAGGTGCTAAAATGCACTAATTACCATTTCTTACTCATTCTTTTGTCTTCAGCAACCAGACCAGCAGGAGCTGTTCCCTCAGGGACACAGTTGTGCTGTGTGTGGGAAGGTCAAGTGTAAACGACACAGGTACATTGCTCCATACACAATACAGTATAGTATACAGTATGCTAGTTGGTGCCCTACAAAGCCAAATGGGTTTTAAAGTGTTTCAACTGGTCAGCCAAATATCGGCAAATGAGTGATGTTTTATGATTTTATATTCACCATTTACCAATTTATCTGTTCTTGAAGTAATTGTTTATCCCCCAAAATCACAAAGGCTAATTTGATCTTTGGGATACACAAATAAGTCTTTGTGTCTGAAAACATAGTTACTGCAATTACTGGCTTAGTGGCAATTATTTTAGATATTTGAAAGCATTACATGATTAAACATCAGTAAGTTCTTTAACTTCTATTTAAGTTATTTGTCAAATCTGCAGTCTGCAATTTTTGATTACAAAGACTAAATGGCAAACAGAAATGTAAATTGTATTCAGGTACGTTGAACCCTACAACACTGGTTCTCAGATGATCGTGAAGTGTAACTGTATGGTCTTTCAAGACGTTTATAAATCCCCCAAAATAAAAATAAAAACAGTCCTTTGTCAAAAGTAATCAACAAACTATACAATAAAAACTGGTTAAACATTGGCCAAATTGTCAAATAAATTAAGGAGGCAAATAAGAGCAAAAGAAAACCTTGTAGATCAGCTATGTTCACAATAGTTATCTGTGAACCGAGTCAAACAAAATGTAACGCCTCATCTCCTACAATTCCAATTGCTTGTCAGGGTGAGCGGTCCCAGTTCAAATATGATTATTTTGGGGGTCCCTAGTTAAATTATGATTATTTTGGGGGGTCCCCAGTTAAATTAAGAATATTTTGGGTGGGGTCACAGCCTGAAAAGGTTGAGAACCACGGCCCTACAACAGCACTGGTTTTCAAACCTTCATTTCAAGGACCCCCAGCCCCAGTTTGTTATTCCTTACAGACCTGTATCATGGACCCCAGGAAGACATACAGTACACTAGTGGTATTGGCTTGACCACACAAGTAACATAAACATAAACTGGAACTCCAACATTATGCTTATTCATTTGTGCACCATTTCTGTTAAAAAAAAAGTCTACTTATTGCTGATGATTTGTTAAAAGAAAATGTCATGCATTCTTAATATTATTATCATCTTTGTCTATCATCTTTGGTCTGGGGATTGTGATAGCACATTTTGTTCAATACTATCATGCTTATTCTATTCTACTATCCTGCTTATTCAGTCTAACATGTAATCATGTTAGACTGACTATATAACCACTAGTGTCTAATCAGCTCAAATGATTAGATATAATTAATAGTTTTCCCAGAAGTTTTGCCTTTACTAAAAACTCAAAAGTGTATTACTGTGCCACCTAGTGTAAAATAAGAAGTATTGCAAGGTATTCAAACTGCATTTTCTTTTGTTCACAGACCAACCCTACTGCTTGAAAACTATCAGCCATGGTTGGACTTGAAAGTTCACTCAAAAGTGGATTCTTCAGTAGCAGAGGTATGCTAGACAAGGCTTTCATTGTTTTAGTTCTAATCTTAATTCACAATACCTTTTCTTTTCACCCAAGGCTTTTTTCCCCACTTTCTTTCTCTCTTCGACTTGCAGGTATTTGAGTTGGTTCTGGAGAATTACATCTACCCCTGGTACAGGTGAGATTGTTTTCTTTTATTGTATTTTTTCATTATAGTAAGTAACACATAGAGGAAATGTTTTTACATTTTGTCTTCCACTTTTCAGGGACATGACAGATGATGAGGCGTGTGTGGACGAGTTGAAAATTACATTTCGTTTCTTTGCATCAGTAATAATTCGACGAGCTCAGAAGGTAAATAAACCCTCTTCAGATGATAAAACCATACAAAGGGGTGGGAAGTTTATAACATGTTTTCAGTATAATAGATTTGTAAGATGAAAGATATCTTGCGTTTGGCCAAGAGAAGTCTTCCCCAGCTGTATCTCTATTCGATCTATTCAGAGCATACTGTATGTAGTTCTTAGCACAGCAAAAGCATTTGTACTAGATTTTTATGTTGCCATAATCCAGGGTTGTTTTTCCACTGCTTTGTACCACATTGCCACTAGGTGGATGTTCCTGGTGTATTTGCCGACAAAGTGATGAAAGCAATAATGAAGCACATTGAAACCATTTCAGAAGCTCAGAAAAAAGGTATACATTTTGTTCTACCACAGACACAAATTACAGCATGTTGGAGCAGTTGTTCTCAAACGTTTGTATGTATGTATTTGGCCGCGGACCTCCATCTGGACCTATTCTGTGCTAGGGATGATTGACCCCCATACAACTTAAGATTTGTGTTGTGCAAAATAGCATGTCTAGAAGCTCAGCTATGATCAAATAGTAGGGTTAAAAGTGGTTGATGCTATTAATTTATTTTATCTGGGGGGGCCCTGGCATGTGTCATTTTAGATTATTACAATGCAAGCTCATAGACATACAAGCTGTGTGTGTGTGTGTGTGTGTGTGTGTGTGCGTGTGTGCGTGCATGTGTGCGTGCGTGCACTTTACAGTGAAGAATGTGGAGGAGTTGCAGCAGGCAGCGTTGGAAGAGTACGGCGGTGACCTGCACATCGCCCTGCGGAGCCGCAAAGACGAGCTGCTGTATCTGAGAAAACTCACCGAGCTGCTGTTCGCTTTCGTCATGCCCCCTAAAGCCACTGACTGCAGGTAAGCTTCACGTCATGCCCCCTAAAGCCACTGACTGCAGGTAAGCTTCACGTCATGCCCCCTAAAGCCACTGACTGTAGGTAAGCTTCACGTCATGCCCCCTAAAGCCACTGACTGCAGGTAAGCTTCACGTCATGCCCCCTAAAGCCACTGACTGCAGGTAAGCTTCACGTCATGCCCCCTAAAGCCACTGACTGCAGGTAAGCTTCACGTCATGCCCCCTAAAGCCACTGACTGTAGGTAAGCCTTACGTCATGCCCCCTAAAGCCACTGACTGCAGGTAAGCTTCACGTCATGCCCCCTAAAGCCACTGACTGCAGGTAAGCTTTTCGTCATGCCCCCTAAAGCCACTGACTGCAGGTAAGCTTCACGTCATGCCCCCTAAAGCCACTGAGTGCAGGTAAGCTTCACGTCATGCCCCCTAAAGCCACTGACTGCATGTAAGCTTTACGTCATGCCCCCTAAAGCCACTGAGTGCAGGTAAGCTTTACGTCATGCCCCCTAAAGCCACTGAGTGCAGGTAAGCCTTACATCATGCCCCCTAAAGCCACTGACTGCAGGTAAGCTTTACGTCATG
Source organism: Protomyctophum parallelum (assembly GCF_964188405.1). NCBI lineage: Eukaryota > Metazoa > Chordata > Actinopteri > Myctophiformes > Myctophidae > Protomyctophum > Protomyctophum parallelum. The sequence continues at coordinate 35,080,973 of NC_139717.1, forward strand.
CCCCCTAAAGCCACTGAGTGCAGGTAAGCTTCACGTCATGCCCCCTAAAGCCACTGACTGTAGGTAAGCCTTACGTCATGCCCCCTAAAGCCACTGACTGCAGGTAAGCTTCACGTCATGCCCCCTAAAGCCACTGACTGCAGGTAAGCTTTTCGTCATGCCCCCTAAAGCCACTGACTGCAGGTAAGCTTCACGTCATGCCCCCTAAAGCCACTGAGTGCAGGTAAGCTTCACGTCATGCCCCCTAAAGCCACTGACTGCATGTAAGCTTTACGTCATGCCCCCTAAAGCCACTGAGTGCAGGTAAGCTTTACGTCATGCCCCCTAAAGCCACTGAGTGCAGGTAAGCCTTACATCATGCCCCCTAAAGCCACTGACTGCAGGTAAGCTTTACGTCATGCCCCCTAAAGCCACTGAGTGCAGGTAAGCTTCACGTCATGCCCCCTAAAGCCACTGACTGTAGGTAAGCCTTACGTCATGCCCCCTAAAGCCACTGACTGCATGTAAGCCTTACGTCATGCCCCCTAAAGCCACTGACTGTAGGTAAGCCTTACGTCATGCCCCCTAAAGCCACTGACTGCAAGTAAGCTTCACGTCATGCCCCCTAAAGGTCCTCCTGGTGAACCTCATGTGTCGAAGTGTCCTTGAGGTTGTCCAAGACACTGAACCCCTAACTGCTCCTGGTGAGCAGGTTCTTGCCTTGCATGGTTTCCCCTGCCGTCAGTGTGTGAATGTAAAGCACTTAGGAGAAAAGAGCTATATAAATGCAGTCCAGATCTTGTTGAGCTGGTCATTTTGAAAGTAGCTCTCAAGTCATTAAGTGTATGCAGTGCACCCCTGCTTCAGTTGTCTGTGTTGCTCGTCCTCAGGTCTCTGGCTCTGTTGCTGAGAGAGGTGATGGCTGGTTCTGTCATGCTGCCTACCATGGACTTCATGGCTGATCCTGTAAGCACTAACACTACATGTACTCAAGTACTGTACTTCAGTGGTTCCCAAAGTGGGGTCTGGGGATCCCTAGGGGTCCTTGAGGGAGTTCCAGGGGGTCCCCTGCTAAATGATAATCCAGTTGGTTAAATGATAACCAACTGGACCCTTTTGGTTCCATTTGTAAACTCTCAGAGTTAAATTAACTTTGATTGTACTCTATTCTGAATAAATCTATGGGTATATTTTGTGTTAAAAATCGTCCAAAAACGCGGGGCACATATCTATTCTGAGGGCATCAATTGTGTTAAATAGGGCTCCGTAGACTAATGTAAACGGGTTGAGAATCACTTCTAGAGCTGTAAAAATCTTCTCTTATGGGGGTCCCTGGCATATATTTTTCAAATGGGCCTCATGGCTCGGCAAGGCTACTTACTTACTTTTTACTTTTTACTTTACTGCGGTACTTCCGATTTTCAGTACTTTTACTTCTACTCCACTACATCTGAGAGGCAAATGTTGCACCTTTATTCCACTATAATGAATTGAAAACTTTAGTTACTAATACTTTAGATTATTATTACAAAACAAACATACATTGACCACTTCAACCCTATATACATTTCGGCCATTTGAAAATAGCCAATCTACAAGCTCACAGTGTGTCGTGACACGGCGCATTGTGAGCTTGCAGGTCTGCTGTTTTCAAAAGTTGTTTTTATATTTTTTTTACTTGTGAAATGGGACATTATGCACAATGAGTAAATTTACCTATGGTACTTTAAGTATATTTGATGCCGCTTTTACTGTAGTGTGCACTTTGATGTACTTTTACTCAAGTACATTTTTAATACAGGACTTGTACTTGTGTAACAGAGCATCATCTACATTGATACAGAATTTATACTTTTTACTTGTGAATACTTTTTCCATGATTGTAAGCATCCTGTTTAGCAGTGAGACACTGTGAATGTGTGCTCAGATGGTCATCTGCAATGAGGTGGAATCAGTGTGTTTACGTCATGCTCATATCCTTTCTGTTCAAACAGGATACTGTGAACTTGATGGTGCTTATATTCGTTGACGACACTCCGGTGAGTCCGCTTGGAATTTGATCTTGAAGACTTGGCTTGGTGGTATTTATTAACATGTTGCACTTTTCATTATGTGTATATGCCAAATGTGCTCTGACACAAATGACGCACCATGCCAAAATCAACTACAGACCTTTATGAATAAAATTTCCATTTTTATTATAGTGCCAAATCACAACAAGTTGTTCCAAGACACTCTATTCATAGAGCAGAGACCTGACATTGTCCCACCCTGAGCTAAACTCCTGTTTAAATGGGAGAATTTAAGAAACGTCAGGCTCTAGGCTTCCCCAGGCCCAGACCCGGACTCCCTTGTGATTCACTGAAAACTGAATTCCCCCCGTGGGGAAAACATTTTGTTTCAACCTTGTTGTATAAAAATGTGCTTTATAAATAAAGTGGATTGGATTGAATTTGATGAAATAGGTCTAATTAATTAATTAATTAAAAGGTTTGAGAACCACTGCTGTAGTTAGTTAGTTAGTTAATTCTCTTAATTATTGAGTTAGTTGTGCTCAAACTTGGAATGTTACTGTCTCCTCAGCCAGAGGAAGCCATGGAACCTCCATCTGCCCTAGTTCCCTTTCTGCAGAAATATGCTGACAACAGCAACAGGAAGCCATCTGTAAGTATCGCACGCACACACACAGGTAGAGAGAGGTCCTCTTTGGTCTGTCTGTCTGTCTGTCTGTCTGTCTGTCTGTCTGTCTGTCTGTCTGTCTGTCTGTCTGTCTGTCTGTCTGTCTGTCTGTCTGTCTGTCTGTCTGTCTGTCTGTCTGTCTGTCTGTCTGTCTGTCTGTCTGTCTGTCTGTCTGTCTGTCTGTCTGTCTGTCTGTCTGTCTGTCTGTCTGTCTGTCTGTCTGTCTGTCTGTCTGTCCGTCCATTGAATCATCCATGTCACATAATGTCTCTATGCTGTTTTTCTCTTTTTCTTCCCCTCCCTTCCCTCAATCCTTCCCTCGTTCCCTCCATCCCTGCCTGCGTGTGGTTTGATTTCCGCAGGTGTTGAAGTTGGAGCTGAAGGAGATCAGAGAGGAGCAGGACCTGCTGTTTGGCTTCATGAACTTTCTGAAACAGGAGGGGGCCGTGCACGTGCTTCAGTTCTGTCTCACCGTGGGTAAGTGTGTGTGCACGCACGTGCTTCAGTTCTGTCTCACTGTGGGTAAGTGCGTGCATGTGTGTGCACGTGCTTCAGTTCTGTCTCACTGTGGGTAAGCCTGTTTGTGTGTGTGTGTGTGTGTGTGTGTGTGTGTGTGTGTGTGCGCGCGCATGCTTCAGTTCTGTTTCACTGTTTGTTTGGTGACCAATAATAGTTTTAACATCTGTTACAGTAATGCAAATACATACATTTCTGTAATCTACTGTCTCACATTACCTGCAGTATATAGAAACTATAGAAACATAACTTCCCATACACATCATCCATTGGCTGAACCTTTGTTTTCTTTTTCAGTGGCACACACGTTTCTGTCTCAAAATGTTGTGCACTTGACAACCCCAATGTCGCACCAGTAATTCCTGTAACATCTAATCTTATATCCTCTCTGGGTATTATTATTATTATTATTAGTTTTACTAATCAGATCTCACTCTTTTCTTCCAGAGGAGTTTAACAACAAGATTCTGAGTCCAGAGCTGAGTGAATCTGAGCTGCAACGCCTGCACGGCGAGGTGGAGCACATCTACGAGACGTACTGCCTGGAGGAGAGCATCGACAAGATCCGCTTTGAGCCCGCCATCGTGCAGGAGATCAAGAACAGTACGCACGCACGCACGCACGCACGCACGCACGCACCACGACCAGTGTTGTTTGGCTCTGTATCTATGTATTTAAAGGTAGCGTAACTGATTTTCTTTCTCCTTGACATGAAAATGTTTGAGAACGACTGACATAGAAACATGGGTTTAGCAAAAAACTAAAAAAAATACTTTCTACTGTCTAGTGGGGTGTTGGTGACAGGCTGACAGTTGGTGACAGTGCAACCACCTTTTATGCCAAATATTGTTTTCATGAATTTTCTTTTCAAATTCGACTTTATAATTAACCATTCCGTTCATAGCTTGTATTTAGCAGAACTAAGCGGAGCATCTCTGTGTTGTTGTCAGTTGCTGAGGGTCCTTACAGTGATGTGATCAAGCTGCAGACGGTGCCCTGTCTGTTCAAGGCCTACGAACACGTCCTGTCCCTGCTGGAGAGAGTGTTCACACCCATGTTCTGTCACAGTGACGAGGTGAGAGACTTCTGCCATGAATTAGACCTTAAACCTATCCTAACAGTAGAACATGTTCTGTCACAGTCACGAGGTAAAAGACTGGTACCATGAATTAGACCTCAGGCCTATCCTAACAGCAAGGACAAAGTAAACCAAGAACCTATCAGTCTAAAGTCTAAACCGTAGAATATCCAAAGATAATCTCTACATTGAAACTATAAACACTATAGTCAAATCCATGGAGCAGTGCCCGGCCAGGTGTAGCTAATCAGTGCTGTGGTGTAAAGCAGTGCTTAATGGTGCACTGCAGGCATGGTCACTCCCAGGGCACCCCTCCTTGGATTTGTCTATATATATCTGTCTACATTACATTATACCTAAATTACATTTTAGATTTGTCTTTGCATAAGCCTGCAAGGTCATCGAGGCTAGGGCATTGTAGGACAAGTACTACGGGCTGAGGTGGAGTCTGAAGAGGTCAGTCTTCAGACTGCGGCGCAAGATTGGGAGTGAGTCTGCAGTTCTAACTGCAATGGGGAGTTCATTCCATAGTTTGGGAGACGGGAGAAGAGTCTGGGACGTGTGGAGCATTGTCCCGGATGTTTTAGTGAAGTAAAATAAAAACACAGCCAAGATGTTTCAGCATCACCAGATTCACCACCAGTGCAGTGCAGACTGATAATTTAGCTTGACTTGCATCTGTGCATGCACTGCCTTCCTCATGCGATTCTACGAATGTGCTCTAAATCACTTCTTCAAAAATGTTCAAAAGTCTCAGATGTAAAAGGGCACTGTAAGTATATCTGCTATTTTTGAATAGCCAATGCAAAAAATCTAAAATTTGTAAATTACACAAGATGCTTTCTGATTTTTAATGGGTTAAAATCACATCATCGAGAATAGTGCCCCTATTCTCTGGGCAAGTAGTTTGAGTAGTTTGGCTATTTTTGGGGGAAGAAAGTGTAATTTGACAGCGCTGCGAGTTGAACATAATCTACCTCTGTGTTACTTGTGTCTGTGTTTGTTGCAGTATTTCAGACACCTGCTAAGAGGAGTGGAATCTCCAACAAGGAGCTCCAGAATTAACAGGTGGGTGTACCCTGCTGTCATACAGTCTATCTCACTGGTGGTATGTACTAGAGAGAAAGAAAGCTGGTTTGGAAGAAAATAACCTTTCATGCACAGTTGCACACATCACTCTTCACGCACCTAACAGATGTATGTATAGGCCATTGTTTTGATGTGTGTACTGTAGATCATATATTATGTGGGAAACGTCACATACGTCATATGTGTTGCGTGAATTTCTCCACAAAATGTTAATACGTTGCTTCGCAATATCAGGTGACGGGTGTAGTCTACATTCCACGTTAAATAACATGACTTCCCCCACTATACAGTATGTTATTCTCCTATCAAAACAATGGGATTTAGGTTCGGACACCTTCAGTTTGGGGTTTAGCAAAATGTTATTGTTATATTACCCAACAAGCTCTAATTGCATTATTAAAATCAGATCTTCACTAAAGATAGACAACTCCTGATGGCCCAAAGTAAAAAGTGTAAACCTTTTTTATTTATTTTTATTATTCATAATCAAGGCGAAAGTTTGAAATAACGTCGATATTGAAAGTCATATCGCCCTAGCCCTTATGTGCCACGTTTTTACAGTGAGCTCCACATTCATGTCCCTGTGCGTATTGTTCCAGGAATAGCTTCAGTATGGATGATGTGAGGTGAGTAGCTTAAAGCATGTCATGATGTGACAGCACGTCGCCTGCCTGACTGGACTTTGGTTTGCTGCATGCAAAATGTGCACACCTGTATTGGAACACCAAGGGCTCTATCTTACCCCTTATCCCTAAACCTATTTGCCATTTTTTACAATTTTGAAAAACCTTTTAAAATAGTTCAACTAGCCGATCTACATCGACACGTTGTGAGCTTGTAGATCGCCTATTTTAAAAGGTTTTTCAAAATGGTATATGGATAAGGAGTAGCCTAAGTGGTGGCACAAGATGGAGCCCCAAGTGTTTGCTTGAGAAATGAAACCTGAGATGTCTTGAGAAAGCTTTCATAAGATGTTGGCTGTTCTGCTTGTGTTTCTGTTGGGATCCTCTCCCGCTGATGCTGCTGCTGCTGCTGCTTGTGGATGTCATTTTGTTTTGAAGAAAGCGGCAGTTAACTGAAATGGACTAATCATCGCTAAACTTTGAATCATTTCCAGTCGACTAGTTGGACATACGAAAGACTGAAATAGAAATCAGGTCTTGCCCACCTGCCTCTGGCAAGAAAATAAAACTTTTAGGCAGGTGGATTCTGCTTTCAGGTTGTCCGACCGTACAAGTGCTCATTTGAGAGGGGACGACACTGACCCTGGTGCGGGAGGGGGAAGGGGGGGTTACATACAGGCATATAGAAAAATAGGGGGAACAAAATGAATTGAAATGGAACACTGAGAGGGGAGTGTTAACGTATGGAGAAAAGAATCCCACCCGTGTGAACTGAGTGGTGCAACTCCCCCCCCCTCCTCTCTCTCTCTCTCTCTCTCTCATTAGCAGGCAACAGTGCAGCACTGTCTCTCTCTCTGTTTCTGGCACAACAGCGCCCCTACTGGTACTCATAGTCATACTGGTGCTCATTAACGTCACATAGGTGAACCAACACATTGCTGTTCCTTGGAGTAGTTGCACCACTCAAAAACGAAACAAAAGTACAATAATGCTGTAAATGTTTATGTTGATCACTCTCCTCCCAGTTCTGTACAATTGTCTGAATGAGTGTGCAGTGTATTTATCAATAAACATAATAATAAATAAATAAAAGACGTGATGATATGAGGGCGTGAATAACCGTTTTGAGGTCCGGGCCGAAAGGAATGGCTTGATTTTTGCGATGTTCCTTAACTGGAAGTAACAAGATTGGACGACTGTTGTTACCTGTTTAAAATCACCCTCAGGTTACTGGCTGCAGGATGACATTTGTGGAGAGGGAACCAAGTTTTGAACCAATCTCTGTTTTTGACTGTTTGGAGAAAATTCTGTGTCATCCAGTCTTTAATATCGGATAGGCAGGCCAGAATGAGTGACATATTGCCTGGACCTGGTTTTAGTGGCATATACAGCTGGTTATCGTCCGCATAACAGTGGAAATGTATGTCATGGGTGCGAATGATGTTGCCGATGGGAAGCGTATAGATACAGAAAAGTAGTGTCCCTAGGTTAGATCCCTGTGGGACCCCGCACGTGAAAGGGACCTCCCTGTGGGACCCCGCACGTGAAAGGGACTCGAGAGGACGAAGCCTCTCCAATGATGACGGAGACGCTCCTGCCCGTAATGTAGGACTCATTGTGTATTGTCGACTCACACAGGAACCCGTCCAAACGAGGCGAGACGTTCGGGATCGGCAGGATCGGGAGTAAGATCAAAGGGGTGTTTAAGAGCACCACCATGGAGGGAGCCATGCTGCCCAGTCCCGTCAACAACACAGACGACGATGCGGTGAGTTGCAGCGCTGCATGGGCTCCACACACTAACCACGGCTGTTGAAGACCAGTGGTTCTTCTCAACCTTTTCAGTGCTGTGACCCCCAAAATAATCATAATGTACATATTGTGAAAATAGCAGATCTACAAGCTTGTAGATCTGCTTCTTATTTCACAAGTCGGCCAATGTTTGGCCAGTTTTTAAAGTATAGTTTCACTACTTTTGATGCAGTGACGGTCTTTCTCTCTCTTTTTTGGTTGAGGTAAAAGTTGGTCTTGGTTGGTCCTTAAATTGTCACTTTACTGTCATCTGGGAACCCCCCTGGGACACACAGGTTGAGAACCACTGTATTAGACCAGTGGTGCTCAACCTTTTCAGTGCTGTGACCCCCCCCGCCAAAGTAATCCTATTTGAACTGGGGACCTACCATCCCTAGGCAGTTGAGGCATTACATTTTGTTGGTCTCGGTTCTTCAATATTGTGAAAATAGCAGATCTACCAGCTCGAGCTTGTGGACCGGCTATTTAAAAAAATGTGCCTCTTTCTTATATTTTTTGACAATTAGGACGATGTATGACCAGTTTTTATAGTATAGTTTGTTTATTACTTTTGATGCAGTAATGGTAGTTTTTATTTTCTCCTTTTTATTTATATTAAAAAGTTGTTTTCTTCATAGCTTAGTTTTTAATTTGTTTTTATTTAGTTTTCCTCGCTGAAAAAAGTAGTCGACAAACATTTTTCGTCATAGTGGAGAACATTTCACAGGAGGGAGGCAGGGCCCGAGCCCCGGACCTCCTGGGCTGGGCGAGGACTTCCAGGCGCTCTGAGAGGCCGAGGTGCGGCCTCTCGAGCCCAACCCCTCTTCGCTGGTTACCCGATGGCCGCTGTAACCCTCGATTTCGCACGGTTCTCCCCCCCTCTGAGGGGACAGGGGGGAGATGCCAAGCACCTCCAGGGAGCCAGGGGCGCAGTGCCGCCCGGTCGCCCGCCGACGAGCGACCAACTTCGTTCCGACCTTCCCAGCCGGCCTGCCTGCCGGTTCCATACTTTAGTCGACAACACTGCAGTGTAGTAAGTGTTGCTTCGGGTCCTCCCCAGGTGGAGGAGGCCATGATGGTGATGGAGGACGACTCCCCCGCAGAGCTGATCAGCGTGGCGGGCTCGCTGCGCAGCCTATCTGCGTGGCGCATCACCATCCCTTACATCGACATCTACGACGACGACGTCAAGAGGGAGAGGATCCCCGTCTTCTGCATCGACGTAGAGCGCAACGACCGGAGGGACGGTGGGTGGGGGAGAGAAACGCTCGTTGTCTGGGCTTAGGAGGGACGGTGGGTGGGGGAGGGAAACACTCGTTGTCTGGGCTTAGGAGGGACGGTGGGTGGGGGAGAGAAACACTCGTTGTCTGGGCTTAGGAGGGACGGTGGGTGGGGGAGAGAAACACTCGTTGTCTGGGCTTAGGAGGGACGGTGGGTGGGGGAGAGAAACACTCGTTGTCTGGGCTTAGGAGGGACGGTGGGTGGGGGAGAGAAACACTCGTTGTCTGGGCTTAGGAGGGACGGTGGGTGGGGGAGAGAAACACTCGTTGTCTGGGCTTAGGAGGGACGGTGGGTGGGGGAGAGAAACACTCGTTGTCTGGGCTTAGGAGGGACGGTGGGTGGGGGAGAGAAACACTCGTTGTCTGGGCTTAGGAGGGACGGTGGGTGGGGGAGACAAACACTCGTTGTCTGGGCTTAGGAGGGACGGTGGGTGGGGGAGAGAAACACTCGTTGTCTGGGCTTAGGAGGGACGGTGGGTGGGGGAGACAAACACTCGTTGTCTGGGCTTAGGAGGGACGGTGGGTGGGGGAGACAAACACTCGTTGTCTGGGCTTGCATCTCAAAATCCCCACTGTTAATATTGAAAACCTTTATTTATTCTCGAAAAGAGCATAGAGGTTTACCCTCATCACGCACGCACGCACACACACACACACACACACACACACACACACACACACACACACACACACACACACACACACACACACACACACACACAGATTCAGAAAACAATGCATCACACAACATGGGCCACAAATCCAAACTATTTGAAATGATGATTGTGGCAAAAGTATCACAAGAAAATGGTTGAAACTAACAGGATGGACATAATATATTAAGTGTTTGGTAATAGAGAGGTTGACATTCTCGTTGAGGCTTCAGAAAGAGAAGTTTGCCACTATTGTTTTGGGTAAATTAATTAGAAATAAGGACCTTTTATTGAAACACTGGATTGTATGTGTTTAGGATAGAATATTGCCAGCACCCTCTTTGTGAAATCTATTATTTCATTCTTCATTGAGACCTCAGTTATTTATATCAGTCTGATAACTCTGTTTGTTTTCCACTACCTGCAGTTGGACATGAAACTGAGAAGTGGTCCGTCTTCAGGAGATACCTTGAATTCTACGTCCTGGAGTCCAAACTCACTGAATTCCACGGTAAAATGGTCCTAATTTGATTGATTGATTATTTGATGGAATACTTTATTAGTCAGAAAGGTAAAGAGCATGTGGTACAGTGAGACATTAAGGCTAAAACTAAGGACAACACAATAAAGTATTCAGTTCATCCCAACCACTTGCAACCTGCCATCCTTTTATTGGGCATGTCATTATAGGCAAAACGTTTGTTTATTATTAACAAATAAAATGTCAAAAAGTTAGAAAATAGCTGCAAGCTCATAACAGTCGTACTATGAAGTATATGTGGCTTAAGCGAACCATTTTCTCCGTTGTGATGGTTATTGTGTGATTATATTTGGCCAAACAGCCCCTGCTTTAAATTTTCATATTTTGTTCCATCTCTTTGAAGGCACATTTGCTGATGCACAGCTCCCCTCCAAAAGAATCATTGGACCAAAGAACCATGAATTCCTTACATCAAAGAGGTTGGAATTTGAGGAGTATTTACAGGTAGCGTGTGTGTCTGTGTGTGTGTGTGTGTGTGTGTGTGTGTGTGTGTGTGCTCAATAATACTACAAATCACAATTTATTTAATACTTTTAGTCAGAAATGTAAACCATACAGTCAAACACTTAGTCTAAAATGATATCACCGAAATGAATCCATACAGAGTCATAAAGCAACAAAAATAATAAGCTAGTCTTTATTTTTGTTGTTTTGTTGCCAATGTATCACTTTTTCTGCCAGTTTAGTGTCATCCAAAGTTTAGTTGTCATCCTCTGATTCCCCCACACACTGTAATGTTGTTTCTATGGACCCTTAATCAATCAATCAATCAATCAATCAATCAATCAATCAATCAATCAATCAATCAATTAATCAATCAATCAATCAAAACTTTTGTATAGCACATTTCATGCAGCAAGTGCAACCCAATGTGCTTCACAGATTACAAATAGAAGAAACATTAAAGGTAAATAAAGAAAGAAAACATTAATGATATGACCAAATTAAAAGCAATGCTAAAAAGGTATGATTTCTTTAAAAAATATCGGTGGATTCAAAGAGCCGCAGGTTTACAGGCAGGCTGTTCCACATTATAGGACCATAATAGCTAAATGCTCCATGCCTTTTAGTTTTAGGTCTAGCCATTTACCAGTTCCCGAGGATCTGAGAGCTCCCAGGGAGCATTTCAGACAAATAGGCAGGTGCATTTACATGATTAGATTTAAAAACCAGAAGAAGGACCTTAATATCAATTCTAGAACAAACAGGCAACAAGTGAAGTGACTTTAAAATGGGTGTGATGTGTGCTCTCCGTCTGGTCTTGGTCAGTACGCGTGCTGCTGCATTCTGAACTAGTTGTAGCCTGTACTAGTTGTAGTCTGTACTGGTTGGTCATAGGTATTGACACCATGTGCCTGATACACATGGAATCACCTGCTGTTTCTTTCCACCTGCCATAGTGCAGAGCACATGATGCATGCTGAGGAACACTGTATTCCTCATAGCAAAAGTCATGTCCGGTTTACTTCCTGTATCTGCGCAACGTTATAGGTGGCTGCCTTTTTAGGAGACCGCAATTAGGTCTAATGGGAGAGTGAACGTGAACAGTACACAGCTTCTGAATGAGTCTTTTCCCCATTTACCCCATGGTCACTGGGCTAAATCGCCACACGTTTCTGTTATTTTAACATTATTATATTTAATATTTATTCCAAATCGACCCTTGGAAGTCTGTAACTCTGAGAGTGTACAAATATAACCAAATGGACCCGTTACTGGTCCATTTGTATTTTGTACCCTATCAGAGTTATGATCCAGAGAACCACTGGTATTGTAATTGTATAGCAGATCCACATAACCAGCTCTGACAGTGTGATCAAACCGGTTCCCGAAACGGTTCCAAATGTTGGATCCGGTTTCTTTGGTTCCACTGGTTCCGGATCCCAACCCAACACCCCGGCTGACAGGCAGCCTCTCGCACCCTGTAGGAGTTGCGTAGACCCGCCCTGTCTGGCTTCCCTCTCGCAAACACGGCCAATTGTGTTTGTTGAAATGTCCGCCCGGCCAGGCCGGAGTCACCACGGAAGATCCAAACTATCAGTGTCAGTCTGCGGTGGCATGCAGGAACTTAAAATGGGGTTTGAGCAGTGAATTAATGTTTGTGCTTGTGCGTGTTTTCAGAGGCTGCTACAACACCCAGAGCTGAACAACAGCCAGCTGTTGGCTGACTTCCTGTCTCCTCACAGCATGGAGTCTCAGTTCCTGGACAAGATGCTGCCTGATGTCAATCTGGGTGAGTCAACGCCATGCAAACCAACCTGGGTGAGTCTAAACCGTCCAACCAGCACTCTCCACTATGGCTAAGCGTCTTTGAGTACTTATAAAATAATTCCAGACATAATTACACTACAACTAAGTAAAACCGTGCCGTGAAATCTATTTCACAGGTTGATCTACAAGCTTTGTGAGCTTGTAGATCAGCTATTTTCGTGTATTATTTTAGAATAAATTAGAAGTACGTCCCTGGTTATGTTTATGGAAACACACACAAAAAACCTCATGGGTTCTGGAAAGTTCCAGGCAATGGAAGGTTCTGAAGAGCCAACAATAAGCCAAACCAGCACTCCCCACTAGATGGCAGTGTTAATCAATCATCATCTGTTTATTATTGGGCAGGTAACTGATGCTCATGGTTGATTAATGTGATTTGGTACGTTGCTCTCACATATTAAGAACATAATATACAGCAGATTAAATAAGTAGTACACACTAATCTGAGTAATTTCTTTCACAGGTAAAATCTTCAAGTCTGTACCAGGCAAACTCATGAAAGAGGTGAGAAAGTGGCCTATGGTTGACCCCTTTAATGTAATATGCTGAATAAATCTACTAAACAAAGCTAATGTGTTAATGTATCTCCCAACACATGCAATGAATTGCAGTAAGAGTTAAAAGTGCCCTTCTGTTGCATGTTCTCCCCGTGTCCCTATAGGGTACGTACCCTCACAAAAAACATGCAGTAATCCTGGTCACTAAACTGCCTCCCCCTGGCCAGCCGGGGCGCCTGATGGAGGGGAAAGGAACTGGTTGGAATAACGTGTTCCTTCCACGCACTACGTCCAACCAGGGAAACCCCCCTGTCAGGTGTAAAGGAGCAACACTCAGGCATGAAGGAAGCATGAGTTCAAGTCCGTTGCTCTCCCCATGTCCCCATATATGGGGACTAGGTTGGTGGAGGGTGTGTAGAGCCCAGGATCACATTAGATGATTGACACAGGGGTGAAAAATGGGTTACAAAATCGTGGGATAAAAAATATATCTGTGCAACAAGGCGCAATGTGACAATTAAATAAAAGTACACGGCCCAGGCCGTAGCGTAACGGTCTGGGCACCGGACTGGTGATCCAGTCGCGGTGTGCCGCGGGTTCGACTCCCGAACCCGACACGGCCTTTACCGCATGTCATCCCCCCATCTCTCTCCCATTTCCTGTCAGCCTACTATCTGTCCCTTAAAAAATCAATAAAAGGCGTAAGCCGCAAAAAAAATATCTTAAAAAAAAAAAAAAAAAAAAGTACACGTGTCATATCTAACCGCATTTTGATGATGATGATAATTCAAGTTATCTATGGATAATTCCAATAAAGTCCATAACTTAATTGTACATACAATCTTAAAAAAGTATTTTTTACTTACTCCACTTTAGATTTGACTGGTCAAATGAATGAGAGAAGTGATACAACATCCCATGCCTCACAGCTACTTCAAATAGTCTGTGGTTACAAAGCACAGTTTCACTTTCATGGAACCTTTTCCAACAGGTGTGAAAGATATAGCTCTGGTGAAACTTACAAGTCTATCTGTTATGTATTTCTTGCAGACATTTGACACACGCCCCCACACATACAGTATGACACAAGCAATAGCTGATATGGAGGATAACATCGCGCCATTGACATTATGTTCTATAATAATATGAGTAAATTCTATCACATTTGACTCAAGTTAAGTTATCTACATTATTGTATTTAAATCCTGCCTCACTGGACCGGTGGGAAGTGCCGCTCCAGGGTGCTATTGTCACGCTCGCTATTTGCTCATGTTGATCCCCCCCCATGCTGTGTACTAATACAGATCCCCACAATATGTAACTGTTTTTAGATCGGTTTGAAACGCAACACATAACACGTGGCTTCGTCTGTGTCCGCGTGACCGCCCGGGCATGCTCAAACATGTGGTGCGCGGCCCCGAATGGAGCATCTGGGAGCGACAGATGGTCCTCGCTCCGAGGTTGCTGCTACCTTTTTATAAACCCACTCCACTATGTAAAAAATTGCCTCATTCCGTTCCCACTCCACTCCGCTCGTATGCTCTGGCTAATAAATTGTTGCTTGATGAGAAGCTACTGATAGAGCATTCTGGGGATGCTCTTGTCGTAATTCAACCAAGACATCCATAATGGGAGACGCCTAGCTGACCTTGGACTAACCTCAATTACATACTACACGTTTGTGCCCACAGCATTCATCCAAGCTATGCATGCATGCGTGCGTGCGTGCATGTGTTTTAGAGAAGTGGAGGTGATCTCAGTGTTGTGTTTGAGTGCGTGCATGTGTTTTAGAGAAGTGGAGGTGATCTCAGTGTTGTTTGACTTCTTGTATTTCAGAAAGGCCAGAACCTGGAGCCATTCATCCAGGCTTTCTTTAACTCCTGTGAGTCTCCTAAAGCCAAACCCAACCGGCAAGAAATCACCATCCTCAGTCCCAGCACTGACAACAAAATGGTACGCAGAGGGTTAGAACCACTGCCCTACCTTATTTATTGAGAAGGAAATGGAAGTGTAGACCTAACTGACCGTGCTCAGTATCCGGGGGGATGTATACACTAAATCATTGTGGTTTTTCTCTGTCAGATAAACCAAAGTCTCTTGCTAACACTCTTATCTAGGATTTTTTCTTTAAAAAAAATTCTTCAGTGTCTCTCTACAATAGGGGTTCCAAAACCTTTCCATGCCAAATAGCTAAGTGAATGTCATAATCCAGTCCAGAGTTATGAAGAGTTTTGAATAATAACAAATTAAGACACAACTAGATACATAGGAAATGTATATATAGTATGTTAGTATGTATATACTATATGTATGTATAGTATGTTTCTCACCACTGACTGACTGTTTCATTACATTTAGATAAATAAATGGATCCGATTCCTGACACAAGAGAATATATGCACAAATCTTAAGGTCATGCACTGTTGGATCTGACGCAAGGACATTATAGGCAGTATAGTAGGCCTCAAGCATTAACCCCCAACCAGCAAGATCTAGACATATGGGTTGCCAGGGTTGCCTTACTTAGAGTCACAATTAAGTTCAAATCCATGACTGTGAAAACTGGAATGTTAACGAATGACAGTTCAATGTTATACAAAAACAAAAAGCAGTGTTGGAACTCGGTCCTGATTTACCGAATCATGTACGTCAAAGCGATCCCGGCGCTGCATGAACGGTCTTTTGGTTGACTGACGGCTTCACCGATTCCCTCGTAGCTGATCGGAGATCTGTTTAAGAACAACGCAAACCTCCCCGAGAGCTGTGAGAGGAAACACAACCGGAACTGCTTCATGGAGATGATGCCTGTGAGTGGCATGTACGACTACCTGATGTATGTGGGTGAGTGGGACAGTCACTGTGGTCATTACTATCAACTACCTGATGTATGTGGGTGAGTGGGACAGTCACTGTGGTCATTACTATCAACTACCTGATGTATGTGGGTGAGTGGGACAGTCACTGTGGTCATTACTACCAACTACCTGATGTATGTGGGTGAGTGGGACAGTCACTGTGGTCATTACTATCAACTACCTGATGTATGTGGGTGAGTGGGACAGTCACTGTGGCCATTACTATCAACTACCTGATGTATGTGGGTGAGTGGGACAGTCACTGTGGTCATTACTATCAACTACCTGATGTATGTGGGTGAGTGGGACAGTCACTGGTCATTACTATCAACTACTTGATGTATGTGGGTGAGTGGGACAGTCACTGTGGTCATTACTATCAACTACCTGATGTATGTGGGTGAGTGGGACAGTCACTGTGGTCATTACTATCAACTACCTGATGTATGTGGGTGAGTGGGACAGTCACTGTGGTCATTACTATCAACTACCTGATGTATGTGGGTGAGTGGGACAGTCACTGTGGTCATTACTATCAACTACCTGATGTATGTGGGTGAGTGGAACAGTCACTGTGGCCATTACTATCAACTACCTGATGTATGTGGGTGAGTGGGACAGTCACTGTGGTCATTACTATCAACTACCTGATGTATGTGGGTGAGTGGGACAGTCACTGTGGACATTACTATCAACTACCTGATGTATGTGGGTGAGTGGGACAGTCACCTTTCATCTTCATTGCATGATATAAGACTAAATAAAGACAAATGGCCCTATTTTCGCCAGTGCACAGTCCCTTATCCCTGTACTTCTTTGCCTTTTTTTTTTACCATTTTGAATAGTTCAAATGGCCGATCTACAAGATCACAACGTATTGATGTAGATCAGCTAGTTGAACAATTTTAATAGCAAAAAAGGCAAAGAAGTTTAGTGATAGTTGAACAGACAGTCCAGTTGAACGAAAATAGGGCCGTAAGAGCACTATCTTGCATGCCGTCTTGCCCCTTATCCCTAAACTTAGTGGGAAAATCTTACTATTTTGAAAAACATTTTGAAATTGTTCAACTAGGCGCGGATCTGAATTAACATGTTGTGAGCTTGTAGATCGGCTACAAATTGGAAATGAAAAGGACTGTGTGTGTGTGTGTGTGTGTGTGTGCGCGTGCGTGCGTGCGTGCGGACAGGTCGGGTGGTGTTCCACATGCCCGACTGGCTCCATCACATCATGTCGACGGGGAGGATCCTGCTGAAGAACACGTTCGAGGCCTACATGGACCAGTACATGCACTTCAAGCTGGACCAGAACCTCCAGGAGCACCGCATGGTGTCCCTCATCACACAGCTCAGAGGTAGGACTGTCTGTCCACCAGTCTGCGTTCACTTGTATTACTGTATTTGTGAGGGCCAAATGTCCCAACAAGAACAGTTGATTTGTTTTAGAAATACCCATTGTACGGGCAACTTTCCTGGTCTTCACCTTTTTGTTTTTTAACGTTACCCTTGTCAAGGCTAACGGGTAATTAACAAGGGTCTTGCTCAGGGACCCTTCGACGCTTAGCCAGAGCTGCAGGTTCCAACCAGGGAACTGTTTCCCAGGACACATTACTACCCATTCAGCTATGGCTGCCAGTGTACTGTATATACAACCAATTTAGACCTGGATAGGTTACTATACCTTTCAAGCCAGGGACATTGCATTGATATTTGATGTTTTTCCAGTAAACTTAGGTCAGGATTTAGAGGCGTTTTTAAGAATCGGCCTTGGGTCTAAATGGGATCATAAAACCGTAGCTGTTGAAGACACTAGGGAAAAATATGGCAGTGGAAAACATTTCCAGAAAGACAGAAAGACTGTTTTACTTTATTTGGATGCTGTTCAAAGCCACCCTCTGCAGTTCTCAATCTCATGAATTAGTTCCACAACACAAGTGCTTCATTTTATATTGGATTCACGCTGCTTTTCCTACCACTGTGAGGTGCTGACATGCCTCACACCAGTGACGGCTGTATAATGCTACGTATATTATGACACAGTTGATGTGTCCAAGGCACCTGATGTTCACCACAATGTTAAACTTTAGTCTAGTAGAGTATAAATACGGTACGGTGTCACACTATGGTTAACCGCTGATAAACCACAAAGTCTCCAAGTATACACGTTTTACAAAAACAACATGCTCCAAAACAACCGTGTGTGTGTGTGTGTGTGTGTGTGTGTGTGACTGTGTGTGTGGGACTGTGTGTGTGTGACTGTGACTGTGTGTGTGTTGTTTTCATGCATGCTTTTTCTTGTGTGTGGGTGTTTCTATATTTGGACTGATGCATTCAGGCCATGCGAGAATGGAGGCATTTACAAAGGAGACCGTTGGTAGTCATTTCTGCCTGCCCTTCCTAACAGATGGGTGTAATTTTAGGATTTAGGATAAAGCTACGGTTAGACCCCTAATGGTTGGCAAGGCTGTGGCATTTAGTGGTGAGTGGGTGTTTAAGAGTTCCATCATGCACATCACTGGAATATCCTCACAATTGTGTGTGTGTGTGTGTGTGTGTGTGTGTGTGTGTGTGTGTGTAACGATGCTTTGCCGTCCATGCACGTTGTAACTGGCTGCTCTCCCACTGTCAAACTGCACTGGCAGTGTTTATGTCCTTTGTACAAGGTATTCCTGTACTTCTCATTATGTGGACATAAATAAACATTTCAAATGTGTGTGTGGTCTACTCTGAACACTCACTGGTAGAGACATGTCAGGGAGGCACTGTCACACAAACTTTGCCTTCATGCAGCGTTCACAGTGGCAGCTACTGTACAAAGAGATATAGGCTGCAAGTTGAGACCAATTGCTCAAATCAGTGACGAGGAAAATGTGGAACAGAGAGTGTGACTTTCCTAAATTACTGTATAATGTAGGTGAGAGCAGGAGTTGACCTTGTGAGACTTGGAGGGGCCCGGACGGAAGTCAACCCACAGAGCCTAGTCCTTCCATGCGCAAGCGTACCTCCCAGCCCTGGCAGAGTAGTTCTGGAGTAGTTCACTTCCAACGGATTGTGTGGCCCTGGTTTTTCCTTAGTGGGACTGATTGAGGGTAGCTACTGGGACGTAAGTCGGGACTTGATATAGGGTAAATGTTTGCATGTGTGCATACCGGTATTTACTTTTTTTTTTACCTTTGCAAAGTTGCAATATTTTCAAGGATTAGATTCAATCTATTGTAAGTAAAGTAAAGAGGGGGAAATTCTTATTTGTCCAGGATTGTCAGTGTTTCAGTTAAACCTTCTCATTGCACTTGACTTGCGAGTCCTACACGCTTGTTTAAAAAGCACACACGTGTGAACTGAGTGGTGCAATTCCCCCCCCCCCCCTCTCTCTCTCTCTCTCATTAGAGACACAGCACTACCCCTCTCTCTGTTTCTGGCGCCCCCTACTGGTATAAATAAGTCACATACTCGTGCTCACACAGGTAAACGGACATTGCTGGTTGTAGGAGTGGTTGCACCACTCAAAAAGAGTTTGGGGGGATGGGGGAGTGGGTGGGAGAGGATGAGTAAGCTACGTATACTGTACTGTCCATGTTTGTATTGTCTATTGTGTAACTGCACTGTATGGTATGTAATGTTTTGCCTGTGTATAGGACCCCCTCTAAAATGAGATGCTGCATCTCAAGGGGATATCCTCTCAATAAAGGTCTGACCAAAAAGTCTGGTGGAGGGTGCCTGGCTCTCAGCAGCAGGGCTGTTGAACTGTGAGGCATATAGCGTGTTCCTCTGCATGCCCTACAGACAGAAGCAGCAGGTGATTCCATGTGTGTTGACGGAGGCACGTGGACTCAATACCATCACATAGCAGTGACGACATTACACATGAGTGTATGGGGGGGAAAGCAGGGGGGAAATTGGCAAGGGTAGAAAAACAAGGAGAGAGAGAAGGATAAGACAATCGAGGGTGGTCAGAGAGAGGTGGGAGAGAGGGAGAAAAACAAGTATCATTATTGCAAACCAGAACTCCCTCAAGGACCCTAACCTCCCTCCCCCCCTCCCGGGGTCCACGGACCACTGCATTAATGTAAACAGTGATGTACAGTGGTCCTCGAGGAGGTTCAATACACCTAGGGTGTAGGGTCAATACAAACTCTTATCCAACGATAACGATATGTGTCTGAGACGCAGAATGTCATAAAAGTGGTCCGTGGCTTAAACGCTGAATAAATAATGGATCTTGATGTGAAAAGGTTGAAAGCCACTGATGTGTACCTGTGTTGTGTCCATTAGACGCTGTGTTCTGTGAGATCACGGAGGAGAGGAGTGTGGAGGACAAGCAGATCAGAGCCAAGCAGACGTTTGAGGAGATGATGAAGTATCTGCCAGGTGGGTTCCTGTCCTGAGCACCATGCTGCCTGTCGCTCAGTGCAGAGACGGTACTGTACGATAACCGTGGTTCCTGAACACCATGCTGCCTGTCGCTCAGTGCAGAGACGGTACTGTACGATAGCCGTGGTTCCTGAACACCATGCTGCCTGTCACTCAGTGCAGAGACGGTACTGTACGATAACCGTGGTTCCTGAACACCATGCTGCCTGTCACTCAGTGCAGAGACGGTACTGTACGATAGCCGTGGTTCCTGAACACCATGCTGCCTGTCACTCAGTGCAGAGACGGTACTGTACGATAGCCATGGTTCCTGAACACCATGCTGCCTGTCACTCAGTGCAGAGACGGTACTGTACGATAGCCATGGTTCCTGAACACCATGCTGCCTCCAGAGACCTTAAATTGGAACAGATTATACCGAGTTTCTGTTTAATCTCGGTTCCTATATACTCGGTCTTAAAGAGACCTTAAATTGGGTTATGAGCCACTGCAATAAAGCACTGATTCTTCATTTCATGGACCCTCAGTTTAAAATGCATTAGACTACACAGATTAACAGACTAACGAGTTTCATCTCTGGGACCCCAATCCATACTGTGATCATATCGTCAGTGTTCATTAACTCTCTCTGTGTCTGTCTGTCTGTCTGTCTGTCTGTCTGTCTGTCTGTCTGTCTGTCTTCCACGTCCAGATTTTGTGGGAAAGTGCATCGGTGAGGAGAATAAGTACGAGGGCATCAGACGTCTCTTTGACGGCTTCCAGCAGCCTCTGCTCAACAAACAGGTCGGCTGAGAAACGAGCACTAAAACAAACACCAAATGTTAAAATATGGAGATGAGAGGTTTCTGGCCGACGGCAACGATATGTTAAGTTGTAATGTGTGTGTGTACTGTGTTCTCAGATGACCTATGTGCTGCTGGACATCGTTGTTCAGGAGCTGTTTCCAGAGCTCAGCAAGGTAAGGCTAGAAAGCCTGTCTGTCACAGAGTGATGCAAGCGGAACACATGGTTCGCGGTTGTAACATTTAGTTCTGAGTGGTTGTAATTTAATTTGGGCTTTGTGTGTGTGAGAGAGAGGTAACACCCGAGTCACACGGTTGACTCGACACACATGGTGACGACCATGGCAATCTAAAACATCCCCGTCACCTTCCCACTGTCACCAGCAGACAATACAATAAACACAGTAAAAATCCTCAGTGTTACAGATCCATTTGGTTTGATCGATTGAATACTTTTTTAACACGTTTGAAAACAGTACAGCAGTACCGTAACAGAACAATGCTAAAAGGATACCACAAAAAGCCCCAAGGGGCTTGTTTCCCTTTTCTTATTTGTACACTATCTTAGTTATACATGTACATAAAATCCATGTTTGTTCCGTTATTTGTCTTTATTTGGACGGGAGAGTTCATACTGTAATGCAAATACACCGGATTTAGCACCCGTAGTAGTGGAGGGGGACTACTCCAAGTTCATGCCCCAACTTGCCTATTGTTGCTACTCTTACTGTCTAAACAAATATAGACTTCACACAGGAAGCAACTGACGTGGCTAGTAATGTATTGTAGATGGGATTGTGTGTGTGTGTGTGTGTGTGTGTGTGTGTGTGTGTGCGTGTGCGTGCACTAGGCCTAACACCTGTATGTGTTCTTCTGTGTTCACTGCAGGGAGCCAAGGAGCCTTCTACAGACATCTGAAACATACTGTGTTCACTGCAGGGAGCCAAAGAGCCTTCTACAGACATCTGAAACATACCGGCTTCATGGAAGTGCAATGCTAAACTCATTACACTGGCTCTGGCGCCATCTCAGCATTCCAATGTATCACCATGCACTAATACATACTTACATAAAGATTATATTTATTGAATTAACTGTTGTGTGGTTGTCATTTCTCTTCTTTTTCCATATACTCCCTTTTTATTAAGTCCTTCATTATTATCAACTTAAAATGAAGAGTATGCGCATGCATAAAATGAGTGGCAAATCGAGTGGCAAAGTGACTTTAATGTCGTTTAATGCAATCAGATAGGACTTTTCTGTTTGGATGTATGGGCTGTCAAAGCCAGAAAGTATTTTTCAGTAGGCGTTCCCGAGTGTGTGTTCCCCTGCCCTGACTGTGGGAAACGGTGTGAATCCCGCATCGGACTATACAGTCATCAAAGGACCCACACATTGTAGCAGAAGTCATCATCGGCCACGATGGACTACCTCAAGTAAGTAAGCAAGTGTGTGTGTGTGTGTGTGTGTGTGTGTGTGTGTGTGTGTGTGTGTGTGTGTGTGTGTGTGTGTGTGTGTGCTAGCCTACAGGGTATTGTGATGCATCTAGTGCAGTAGTTGGAGTGAAGGTTTTATGCGTACTTCCCTCTCTCTTTCAGATACTAGCCCTTGCGGTGAACGGAGAAGCAGCCTCTAAATTAGTTTTAAACTAGGCCTGCAACAACCATTGATCTTTCTTGACTGGTGAGTACATAACTGAATAGTTTTTGCCGTTTAGTTTAGTTTGCACACAGAGGGCCAGAGGGCACAGTGAGAGAGGGGCAGAGGGCGTGACCGTGACAAAGACACTGCCGACAGCACCTCCACAGGCACAATGTGACAGAGGCCTCAGTGCTGTCGACACATTAAACAGTTTCTTCATACTGTAGGACGTCAGCTTTAGTGTCTTAAGACGTATGGCTGAGTTATATTTAACTCTGCACAGGTAGCCACAGACGTTAAGACGGCGTTATTAATTTGCCTTTATCCGGAGTTTAAAAATATATATTCACCTGTTTTTAGCGGACACAACAGAGGTCTATGGTGCCACAAAAATGGACGACTTCTATTTCCGGTTCAAATGGCAGACAACAAGAGCTCGTCATCTTTGCTTATTCCGTTCATTTGTCTGGCACGTTCCACCTAGCGCCCCCTATGGTAACTGGCGTCTCCAGTTTTAACCAGGGGGGCAGTCAGCCAGATATTTCGTGAAGCCTCATTTGAAATCGGTAGTTCATATAAGGGCCTGTTGTGGTGCTGGACTGGACCCAAAAAGCCCCATAGCTCCATAGAGGCCCATGTATTTTGGCCCAACTTCACCTAGACTGTATTACCTTAATAAACATGGTCATGAATACTTTCTTCTTCCAGTCACTAGTTTAAAGTCTAATTTCTAATGTCATAATATTCTTTTTGGAAAATTATGGTCCCATTCATTAAAAAAATGACCATAAAGAAAAAAAAACATCGCGTATGTTCTGAGGGGCGTGGCTACCGTTACAGTCTATGATCGGGATTCCCCTCCCACTCGAGTCAAAATAAAAACCAACGGAGAAGAAGGGGGAAAGTCCCGCCTCGTTGTCTGGGCAGCCAATGGCCAGCTGGTCCAAAACGGAGCCAGCCAATGGCCAGCTGGTACCAAACGGATCTAGAAAGATGGCGACTTACAATGCAGGAATAACAGGCTTCATTTTACGTCCATGTTAGACCCGGCGAACGCTTTGTCCATATTTTTTACAGTCTATGGTTTTAAAAGGAGATCAATAGGAATTGCAAAAAGGCGGTTTATTTTACCTTGCTCAGAATCTGGGAGGTAAGGTGGGAACTTGGAAGGGGTTTGGTGTTGACTGGCATGGACTGTCAAATATTGATTCATCATTTATGAATGTATGGGTGCTATTTCATCATACTGTTCTCATTTAGAACTTGGTGTTCCTTTTGTCAAAGGGAGCATAAACACCTTGCCCTGAAGGCCTGCCTTTGATTGAATCAACCCTTGGATCAAGGTATTATATAAAAGGCCATGTCAGTGATGCCACACCTATTGTTTCTTTGTCATGGGACCCCTGGGGCTGGCTTGAGAGAGAGAGAGAGAGATTATGTAAGTGTGCTTTTTTCCAATAGCAATAGCCGACAGGGATATTCATGAACGAGATTTTGGCCGGCTGAAAGTGTTGGTCCTCCACATCTTTGGAGAAATTATTCATAAAACACGAGTGATAACCATCTTCTCCCACTAGCTTGAAACTGCTCAACCTTCCATTCAGAGGTGCCTCTTACTGTATGCCCATATTTTAACTTTTTGTGTGGTTTTTCTTTTTCTACTTGATCATACTACACTAGTGTCAAAATAGCAGATTTTGTCGATCTGCTATTTTTGTCGTCCTTCAGAAGAAACCATAGACTATTTGTCTTTAGCACTAACTCAGAAATGTAGGCTTTTTTGGAAGTTTTAAAGCTTCCCTTACTTGCTCATAATGTGTTGACAGTACAAATACTGTATTTGACAATACAGCCGGGGAAGAAAAAACAATAGTAATACAATCTATAGGAAAGTTTCATGTTGATCTTGTCAGATTTACAATTTACGCTTGTTCTACAAAACAATTTGAATTACATTCAAGAGAGGAGGTTCCATTTAGATCTCGTTCAGCCTGAAATACAGGCCAGTTTAAATTTGAGAATTTGGAGTATTATTATTAATAGTATTTATAGGCAAGAATATAATTTATAAATATAATAATTATTCATGGCCATCAAATAGGTTTAATTAAAAAATAGGGAAAAGTACATTTGAGCGAGGTGCATGAGCAGAGGCCCCCCCTGCAAGCCTAAAAAAAAGCCTAAACAATGGGTAGTATGGTCTTAAGGAAGTTCCCCAGACGTGTGTGCGCGTGTGTACGATTCTTCAAAAGGTCGAGAAGTGCAGTGTGTCTGTATGTAGGCTTTTTCAACAGCCACCCACACTCACAAAGAAACCTTAATGATCAGTCATACTCTTAAGTCCGCGGCAGGTGCAGCTCATACAGGAAATGCAAAACCACAAACAAAAGCCTGTTACAAATGTTCAAGTGTGCCTCGATCAGCAGGCATTTCAAGTGATATCATTTTAAGCCTAGATCCTAAAGTGAGCTATGCAACATAAATAATTCAGTTTTAATACATTTCCATAATTATGTTCAACAACGGATAATACAAACATATGACCAGAGGGGATATGAATATCGGAGCCATGGGTTTGTCTCATGATTCCCTAACCCATCCCCCCTCCAGTAAATCTTTAGAACCCTGTTTGTAACCATTTATTCTAAAGTAACCCTAGCTGCAACAACAACAAAAATACACCCTGACCTTTTTTTAAAGAACATCAATCCTGAATTCAGATGTCTAGCCATCCATCATTTGTGATAATTTAAAATGTACTTGTGTCCTGTTTATGACCCACATTTCCATGTCTTCACATGGCTGCTTGCTAAATCCGTTATTTCCTATTTGTTTGTGTGTGTGTGTGTGTGTGTGTGTGTGTGTGTCTCTCTGCTGCCATGCCAGCTGTGTTGAAGCCCAATGAGGTGGACTAAGCCGAGGTTTCCTGAGAATAAAAGCTGGTGTTGTGTGAGAGATTCCCCACACAGAGGGGGCCTTGTTCCTCAAATCACAGAGGTTGTGTCCAGAAAGCTGTGAGCGGTGCTGATTTACAATGGCAAGGATAAGAAAACCCTCATTACAGAAAAGACAACTTCAGATTTGTGCGAAAACAAGTGCCTTTAAAAGCTGCAATCTGGTCTCCCTCCTCCTCCACTGAGATGCTTTTGGAACTTGGTGGGGATATTGGTTGACAATATCAATTGTTATTTGAAGCAGACGCTCCCATCTTTATTGACCTTTGGATAATGTTACAATTACCTCTTTCCTTTCATTTGGGAGACATAAAACAAATTGTAACTTACTAACTTTCATAAGATGTGTATTTGTACAGTTGTAGCCATTACAGAAAGAATTGGCTGAGTCTGACCATGATACTGACAATGATACTGACATGATACTATTACTGACCATGATACCGACATGATACTGACATATATTGTCATTTATTGTAGACTACAGTCAAGCAGAAATGTTGTCCCATTTTGGAATGACAGTTTTCCGTTACTCGTTCTGTAGCCTCAGAAACCACAGGCGTTTTTCAGTGGAGAGAAAACCACTGGTTCCGCATTCTAACAGCTTTCCCTAATGAATTCAAGTGAATTGAAACCTGAATGTAATATTTACATAAACACTCAAGGTTCAACAGGCATTTTATTTCAATCAATCAATTGATTGTATTCCGCCCTCGGATCAATGGAACTAATAAAGCATACTTTAAGTTCGTATTTATTGCCATCACAATGAAAATAGTTTTACAGGGGGGGAAATTGCATATATTGTTTATACGTATATATATGTTTTTAAATATTAAAATCATATTATTCAAATAGTGTTTTGCCAATTATTTAGCGGCCAACATGGAATAACCTTGTGACCCACAGGATGGGAGTCACTGGCTTACTGTCACTGTTTGGACATTCAACTATCCATACAGATAATACTTGACTGAACCGTACTACTCCGTCAACTGAAATTTCAGCCATAAATTAATTACTAGCCTTTCTGAATTCTTCACACAATCATGACACACACTTTTCTTTCAAATGTCTTCTTTTTTGTGGTTGATCTTGCAGTTTAATATTGGCGTTCACACACAGTGGACAAAGACTAAGAAGATATACGCACAGCACATGTGGTAAACATGTTTTTTCACGAGAGGTGCATAATCATTTCTATAAAAAATGTTTGTCATTAATATGCCAAGTCATTACAGTGTATAAGATATGGTACATGCCTGCCTTCCTCAAAAAGGTCGAAGGACCGAAATGTTGCATTATTGAAAATAAAAAAGCTCTTGAACCAGCAAGTGTCAGTGTGCAGGTCTCTCTCCTCCTAAACTTTAGATGTTGAAAAATAGATCTACAAGCTCTTAATTCATATCTTTGCTTCTGGGCAGGGGGGGGGGGGTATTTTGAGATTGGGGTCCACGGCCAATTACATATAATTATGACATGAAATAGTTTGAGAACCACTGATATAGAAACATAGGTTTTTCATGAGTCAAGACATTTGTAGAATCAGTTCCCAGGTCTAAATCGGTTAAAACAAGGTAAAAGCAGAGTGAAGCTGTAACCCACAACAATCAAATAATCCAAAAGAAAGAACAGCTAAAAAGACATGTCTCAAGTTTTAGAACAGCTTAAATAATGAAACGGTATCTGTCTGGGTCATCATACAGTATGGAGCCAAACAAATCTAATGAGATTTCTGCCATGTAAGATTTTGGATTGATAAATAAATGGTTTTATGTTGTCACCGTCGCAAATAGTTGCTTGGTCCAGGGTGGGACCATGTCAGGTCTCTGCTCTTTTATGTAAAGTATCTTGAGACAACTGATTTGGCGCTATGATGAAATAGGATACCGGTAGTTTTTTTCTTCAATAAAAACACACTTCTGTTCTCTTCAAAGCCTGTGCTAAATAAAGCTCACAGACTCCCGTAGAGTGTGAAGAACAGTCCAGTTAGGATCACTGAAGCAGTGGTCGCTGATAGTCCCGAGGCTGAGCTGGAGATGCGTATCCGTCCTTCCACTGACGGGTGAATCTTCTTCCTCTCGGCGATGAAGTTCGACAAAACAGCAATGTCCAAATCGCCTGGAAGAGAAAGCGGTTTATTCCAGTGATTCTCAACCAAATGGCATGGCAGATTTTTGCCAGGTGCTTGAAAAGCGCTTGGACTACATTTTCACCCACCACTACTAAGACAACCTAGTCACGATTTGCTGCCTCCTAGCGACCTAAGGGCCGATTCATACCGATTCATAGTCGGCTCTTCGGTGCTACTGAAAATTTCTGACGAGCCAAAATCATTTCGGCACTACAGCGCCGAAACAGCGGTAAAATTGGAGTATGAATCGGCCCTTACTAGCGACCTAGTCATGATTGGCTGACTCCTAAACCAATGGCAGTCTGAAAGGCATAAAAGCCTATACTCTGAATGCCGCAAGGCGACGTGAGTGGCAACGGAAGCTAAGGTTATGAGCTAACTGGAGCTAGACGACAACCATAACAAAACGCAGTGAAGGAACCAACAAAAGAACGTCGGAAACGAACAAGCTACAAGAGCTTGTTGCACCTGACAGTTATGACTGACAGTCAATCTTGTATATTTTTTTTAGATTTCGAAACGTGAAATGGTTAAATATGTCTGTGGGTATTTATAAATATTGACACAAAATAGTGTAAATGGTGTCAAAAGTAACAGTATTGAACATTAAACGATTCCGCCCGTCGGCAGCGACATGCAACTCACCGCTGTTGTGTTTGAGTTTCTCCTGTTTGATCATGGAGTATCCGTCTCCTCCCGTCACCAGGTAGGAGGGCAGCACCACCTTGTAGAGCAGCTCCTGCTCCACAGGCTCATAGTGGGGAACCCGGCAGTTGGTGCACAGGATGCGGAGGCTCTTCACCCGCCGTCCTGCCATCTTGGACACGTCATACTCCACACGGAACCCTGTGGTGGTGGTACGAGACATGGAAAACGCCACCGCTTCAGCGCAAAGACACAGAACGGTATGCTTTTAACCACTTGGGATATGATACTACTGACCATGATACTAACCACGATACTACGATCGTTCGATGTATTGTTTCAAAATAATTACTTAATTATGGGCTATTTGAGTGATGGCGTTTACAATATGCTACTTGTGAGAGTACAGGTATGCTCTCTCCATCATCAAAGTCGCCCACCCCTGAGTGTGAGAGTACAGATATGCTCTCTCCACCCCTGAGTGTGTGTTCAGTAGCAGGGGTCTCCCCGTCTCTCCAACGCCTTAATAAACAGAAACGACAAATTCAGGTGGGTTGCCAATTTCAGTACCCTTTTATCATCTTCACCTTATTGTCTTTGTGACGTCACTTCCAATCTCAAACTTTTAAGGACTTTGTTGTATTGCAGTCCACGGTTTAAAATTAAGCAATATTACACTAGAGGGTGTGCTTTTGTCATTAATGGGCCTACGGAACTCGCCTGTCGGCTCGTTCCTGCAGCAACGCAGAAGTGCAAAAAAAAATTGTTTCCTAGAAACTACCTGTTGTATAACATACAATTAATAGCATTTCTCCAAATCAATTTCTCCAACACTGACAAGGATGTAAAGAAGAGAAAGGTAAAGAGGAGGAGGAGGAGGAAGGTGGTACCGGACACTTGTAGGAACTCTCCAGCGCCTTGTCCGTATCTCCACACAGAGTGTTCAAAAGCCTTCCACAGCGTGGAGCCTCGGAGCTCCACCAGGTCCAACGTCCCTCCAAACGGCATGACGGAGATCAGGTCCTCCATGGTGATGGAGCCTGTATGTATGTATGTTATAATAACCACATTATACTTCCTATAGTAGAATAATCATATAATGAGAATATTCTCTGATTATATTATTATAAGAAAAAGGTCCCACGTGCTCTTTATTAAAGGATTAGCTTTTGTCATTTTGTACGTTTGGGTCTTGTGGAGAGATACATCTTTACTTTTGGGAACCCTTGTTATATAAGCCTGTTATGGAAGGTTTGATGTAGTTACAGCGCCAGTGTGTACAACCAACAAGCTGGAAGAGTGTGTGATGACAGGACTAGTCTTTTTTTAATATCGTTGTCGGGCAGATACCTCTTATCTCCATATTCTAACATTCTATTTTTGTTTTTGTGGGGTTTATTTCTGTTGCTGAACGCCCACTTGATTATACGTACAGCCTCACACAAAATAATCAAAAGTAGCAGATCCACAAGCTCGAAAGCTTGAGCTTGTAGATCTGCTACTTTCACTATTCACTATATTTTGGAATTTGAATCCTTAAAAGTAACAGTTTTTGGACAGACGGTATATGCTACTGGCTGCTTCGACAGAGACGGTATGTCACTGGCTGCTTTGCCTCCTCCCTAAAACAAACTTAATTTCAACACAGTGGCAGCATGTGTTTAAAGTACGTACATTATGCAAGGAGGAGAAAATCATAGAGGAAGAGTCAGAAATATGCACTGTGGTAAGCTGGAAGCTTACCACAGTGACGAGATCTGCTGCTAGGGCTAGGTTTACAGTACATCACGATTGTCTGTCTGTCTATATATCCAAATATTTGTGCCACATTTTCACGATAAAAAAAAGAAAGCAGATCTACAAGCTCGTAGTGTGGCACTCGGTGCCACGCTATGATATGAGCTTGTAGATCATAGATTATAACATAATGCTTAAAACACCAAAAGTAATCCTGGTCTCTAAACTGCCTCCCCCTGGCCAGCCGGGACACTGATGGAGGGGAAATAAACTGGTTGGAATAACGTGTTCCTTCCACGCGCTACGTCCAACCAGGGAAACTCCCCCCTGTCAGGTGTAAAGGAGCAACTTGGACACTCAAGCATGAAGGAAGCATGAGTTAAGTCCGTTGCTCTCCCTAGGTTGGCGGAGGGTGTGTAGAGCCCAGGATCACATCACAGGATGATTGACACAGGGGTGAAAAATGGGTTACAAAATCGTGGGACAAAAAATATAAATTAATAAAAAAAAAACACCAAAAGGGGTTCTCGTCCAGAATGGGTCAATTAATAGAGCGTGCCGTACACACGTACCGTTACGAGCGCGTTCATCAATGGCGTTGCGGATGCCTCCACTGTTGTAGATGCAGGAGCTCACGTGGTTCCACTGCAGCTCGTCTGCATACTTGATGTTGTTGTCAATCTGCATGGCAGACAGGGTTCTCAGTTACACACAGTTTTTAAAATATCTATTTTTAGAACTTCGCTGCTTCATTAGATAGGGAGAGGGAGCAGGAGCACAGGCCCCGAGCCAGATGCCTCAATTATGTGGTTATTGGCTGCACCCATGTATTTGGTGGCTGATTCTCAAAATCTTCACAGTTCACATCCCAAATACTCTGCCTTATATTATAGACTAGGCGTCTTCAGCAGGGTCTACTCTGGGACCGCTAGGGGGTCCTCAGAGATACTGCAGGGGGGGCCACCAAATCTTCGTGTGATGATTTATTTTAGCATCCCTATTATGGGAGGGAACATTCGGCAAAAATAGCAGATCTACAAGCTCACAATGTGCCACAGACACATTGTGAGCTTGTAGATGTACTATTTTAGGAGAAGAGGTTTGGTGTAGAGGGAAAAAGAGCAGACCACGTATGATATGCTTTAGGCAGGCTACTCTGTCCCAAACAGTGGGTCGGGACCCATTTGTGGGTCACAGACTAATTTTCATGGGTCACAACTCAAGTAAAAATGTCCTAGGCTATATTTCAAAATACCGGTAATCAAGGTTTTATTGCCCTGGCATTTGGCCTTATGGGCAAGGTGCTTTACATTAGGATTCAATAAAACAAAAATAAGTAAAAATAACAAAACACCAAAGGCAAAGTGGCCTTGCCCGTAAAAACAAATCCCAGGCCTGAAACACTCACCATGGAGTCACAGATGAGGTTTCCCAGGTTACACTCGCGGTAGCGGCATTCGTCAGCCGTTCCATTGAGATAGACGAGCGTCATGCCCACGTACTTGGCGGAGTAGTTGGCCAAGCTCCTCTTCCACTCGTCCACTTCACCACGGATAGCGGGATCTGGGAGGACAGAAGATACAATACGTAAACAAACGTAAACTACTTGTATTCTGTCTGTATAACTCACCCACTGCTGCTGTCGGGCTACACTGGTGACAGAACGGAACCGTAGTGGGGGGGGGGGGGGGGGGAACAGAAGCAGCTAAGTGGCTGCAATTCGTCCGTCCCCCAGGGATTCCGTATTTCCTTTTTTTTCTCCTCTGAAGGTGAGATGAAGGGCTGCCTCGAGGACACGCGTGAAAAACAGAGCACTCACGTAAAAAAATTTTAGATGAATGCGCGAAGCTTACGCACAACCTGCGCAACGCACCCACGCTTGGTGTAGCCGGGTTCCATTGATTATAGTGGCAGCGTACTGTGGCGGACTCCGCTCCACGAACGGTGCCAATTCTGTCCCCAGTGTAGCCCAGCCGTAATAGCAAAAATAACTCTTAATTGCATGTAGATCGGCTATTTTCACTACTTTTATGCGACTATAAAGTATAATAAAGTGGATGGAGTATAAAATAGTGCTCAAGTGTTGAACAACACTAATCAATTAAATTAATCAAAAACAACAACATGCTTCTCGATTATTCTATTAAAGTAGCTATAAGCAATAATATGTCAAATTTGTTATGACCTTTTGTTTTGTTTTTGGTATTCAGACCAGCAAAGGGTCACACTCTCTGTGACACCTCTAGGGGCCGCGTTCAAAGACTTTCCTAGAAGCTTTGTCATTGATCGAGCACATCCCTGCAGAAATGACTAACCATGCAATCAGGAAGTAGACAGGCAAATTCTATGGCTGTCTGAATACCCCAAAAAAATATTATTGCTAATAGCTACTTTAATTGAAAAAGCGATTCAGGGTATCAGCCCTAGTAGTAACTCACCCTCTGCCACAGTGCTGTCCAGTAGGATAGGGTTGCCGGTGGAGTGCAGCACGTTGCCGGCTTCATCGAAGCTCACTCGCAGGTATCCCAGATATTTCCCAAAGGCGTAGGCCTGGACCACGGGGACATCTCCACCGTAATCTGAGCGCACCATGAAAGGATAGGGCCCTGCCGGGATCTCGGACGAAGGCTTAGAGTTAGACGATCCTATCAGGAGAGAGAGATAGTTGAAAGAAAAATGACACTTCTCTGTGTATCCCTGTATAGTAGGCTTAGGCTACAATTTATAATTACAATTTAGGCATTTTAGCAGACACTCTTATACAGAGACTTACAGTACTATACAGTATACACACGGACCGGTGAATCATTGTATAAATTGAATGCAATTAAACAATACCTAAAACAAACTAGGATACCAGCTAAACAATGAATCTAGCATTATGTCTAAACAAAGTAAAGAGCATGGCGTCTACACTCTACACTAAATAACATTCTGTGTATTTGTAACTTTAGTGCTTGACTTAAAGTCTTTAGTTTAGAGCCAACTTCTGGAGAAAACATTGAAAATGCCTACAATGTCAACCTTGGGTCTCAAGTCCACGCTCATGCAATGCAGGAAGTTGCAACTGTAACCACTTGCAACAGAATCCCCAAACTGATATGCAGTGGGTCATTTCAGACCGCAAGAACATCTTTTAGAGATTAGAGATTGATGCTTAAAAAGACTACATAAACAAGGATAGAGTTGTGTTCTGTAGTTGCCTATTATTTGACTATATTTTCACATAGCTCAAGGCTACATAAACAAGAATATTTCCCCGCTGACATTGTGAGCTCTTCTCCTTGTGAGATTTCCCCGGAAGCCTATTTAGCTGTCTGATGTTTGAACTCTGAACTTCTGCTATGAGAGGTACAGTACATTATATTATATACCGGTACCTTTATTGAAAGTATAATCCCCTTGAGATGCCTCATCTCCTTTTAGAGGGGGTCCTCAAAAGGACCACTGCACCATTGTGTTTTGTATTTTGTCCATTGTCCTGTATGCTGCTCTTCAGTAAAAGATTATAGACTGGCAGACAATCTCCAACCTCATCCTCGGACCTCAGGTTGGAACCGCAAACCTTCTTTTTACAAAAACACTGACCTACTGTATCTCTGAGTCCTGCACCTCAGAGGCATGGTGAATAATTGGTGACAAGTAATTACACAAAAACTCATGTCATTTAGATGCACAAAGGCCCTTTCTAGTGCACTGACTCACATATCAGTCAGTGCATTTGATGACAAGTAAATACTTGTATGATTTGTGTACAAAATTAAAATCACAAGTCTGACACCATCTGTGCCACCTCAAGAGGTGAAACAAAATATCTACCCTCCTATTTTCATACACTAGCACATGGGACAACTGATGTTTTACTTTACAAATCCATGTTCCTCTCAATGAAAGAGTAAAGCTCTTTGTGGCATTTAGACATTTACATTTTGTTTAAGACTAAAGACTTTTCATATCAGTGTCCCTAGGACACAATCATTCCATATGAGGATGCATGGCCTAATAAAAGTCCCTTTGGATGTCCATGACGTATAAGAGTGAATGTCCCTCACTCATTCACTGACTACATAGGAGCTTCAGCCAGTGGAAGAGTGAATGTCCCTCACTCATTCACTGACTACATAGGAGCTTCAGCCAGATGAAGAGTGAATGTCCCTCACTCATTCACTGACTACATAGAAGCTTCAGCCAGCTGAAGAGTGAATGTCCCTCACTCATTCACTGACTACATAGAAGCTTCAGCCAGCTGAAGAGTGAATGTCCCTCACTCATTCACTGACTACATAGGAGCTTCAGCCAGCTGAAGAGTGAATGTCCCTCACTCATTCACTGACTACATAGGAGCTTCAGCCAGATGAAACAAACAATGCATTGATATGGACTGAATAACATCCAAATCTCCAAATAAATGAAGAAAAATAAATCTATACAAATATAAAATGCATGTACAGTAAATGTGATTTATTCAAAGGGATACTCAAGTAAATGAGACAGAGCTCGCTCTGGTTATTTATAAGCCTGCACAGCACAGTCAGAAATGCATGTTAATGTTGGACCACTACGCCACGGAACACTGAACCACAGTGATGACGACAACTCAAAGTTTCCTTCCACGCACACAGAGCAAGGAGCAGACACGCTGCAGACACACGCCCATTTGACTCACTTCACCAGTTTCGTTCCCCTAACTCCTTTGTTCCCGAGTCTAAACCAAATGTCTTTTTAAAGAAATTATATCCAATCTACACACTTTGTGTGAGCTTGTAGATCGGCAGTTTATACTGAATGACTGACTATAGGCTAGGATTCATGTGGTAAAAAGAAAAGGAAGAATAAAATACAACTTTCAGTATAGGCGTACTGTGAAAAGTTGTTGCCGCCACGGAAATGTAATGACTGTGAGTTAATGTTGAACTTATCTACTGACACAGCTGTGCGTGTGTGTGTGTGTGTGTGTGTGTGTGTGTGTGTGTGTGTGTGTGTGTGTGTGTGTGTGTGTGTGTGTGTGTGTGTGTGTGTGTGTGTGTGTGTGTGTGTGTGTGTGTGTGTGTGTGTGTGTGTGTGTGTGTGTGTGTGTGTGTGTGTGTGTGTGTGTGTGTGTGTGTGTGTGTGTGTGTGTGTGTGTGTGTGTGCACGTGCGCACTGAGGCTGGACAGTTGTATGTAAAGCATGCCTCTGTGCACTTCCAAACAAGGGAAAAGGTCAGAATACTGCTGCAAGACTCATGTCAACACTCGATGAATTGAACCTTAATGGAAACCAGCCCTTCTCAAATAATTGTAGTGAGATGTAGGCTAGTGGAGTAGAAGTATATGTTATTGCAAATTAGAAATACTCCAGTAAAGTTTTTTTTTTTTAACTCAAGATTGTACTTAAGTACAGTACTTCAGTAAATGTTACTTCCGGCCTCAGGTCTAAATGGGTAAAAGAAACACTAGTGTAGTCATTTATTTGATTTATCGGTAATCGATAGAATCGATAGAACAATCTCTATGACAATGATCGATGGTCGCAGCCCTACAGCCAAACAAGGCTGTGTAGTGGTACATTTCACGGCTGAGGAGACACTGGAGTGTATCCAGACAGACCAGGAGGGCTGCATAATGTGCTGGCTGCCAGCAACACGGACGGACGCCAACATTTATACTCAACTCCCTCACTGCGCTGTCAGGAAATCCCAGACCACTGGGCACTTAATCTCTGATGTCTCTATCTTCAGATGTGTCCTATTGGCATACATGGTGGAGTTTGCAACACAAAACACAGACTGCCCTTGCGACCACCCATGTGAAATGTTGTTTCTATACAAATACATATAAGTGTGTGTGTGACTGTGACCATGATACATATCATTTCTGTAATCACCTCTTAAAGCAACAACATTGTACATTCCATGGGGCGTGAAATAGCATAGCATGCTCATATCTCCAGAATCTCCAGCTCCGACAGGCATGGTTGACGGCTTGTTGAGAGTCGGGAGCTCATACATTGACACGAAACAAGACAGGAACGCCCAAAAACGTCACAGCCGGTTTTTTAACAAGACAGGAACGCCCAAAAACATCACATCCGGTCTTTTACCCTGGGCAGAATTTTCTATGGCTGCCAATGCAACTTTTTCCAATCCTTAATCACATACGGACAAACATCCATGCCGATAATATCTAACTTGCGGAGGTAACGTGCCTTGTCCGCGGGCAACAGATCTTTCAACGTATGGCATTGCAAATACGTTTGATAATCGCTACTCTGCGCAATATTGTTTTGAAAATGCCGCAAATTGCATTGCAGTGAACGAGAGCAAATCACAAATCACAAATCTTACCCTGGGGGGTGGGCGGAGCCGCGGAGTCGCAGCTGACGCCCCTCCCTCCGCTCTGATGACGCGTTGTTATGTCAATGTATCTGTGCCCGGGGCCCACCCACAGGGCTCTCTGAGTCGGGTTAGAGCCAGCACAGGGGTTCTTTGGCACTTCCAGAGTGGGGAAATGTCTAAAAAACAAAGTACCTGCCTTTTGCCTTCAGAGCCAAGGAGTATCTAGGCGCTTTCCCTCTCCGCTCTGGCTTGGGAAACCTCCACAGCCCGGGACAGAGGCTCGTATGTGATCCTTTATGTTAGGCAGCTTTCACAATTTTCTTCGCAGTTCAGCGTCAGACTTTTGCATAACATACCTGTATATAGGAAGGTGTTGGAGTGCCCTCCGATTACGACGTCCACGCCTCGGAGCTTCTTGGCGATGTGTCGGTCCATGATGAAACCAGAGTGACCCAGGGCGATGATCTTGTTGACGCCCAGCGTCAGGAGCTTGTCCACATGGGGCTGCATGGAGCTCACCTCATCCTCAAAGTGCATATGTGGTCCTGATGGAAGGCAACCAGGGTTAGTGATGAGTATTCTTTTGTCTGCCTTTATTTGAGAGTGTACAGTAAGATGACAGGAAATGGGGGAGAGAGATTGGGAGTGACACGCAGTAATGGTCGTCGGGATCGGGAGTCGAACCCGCGACACACTGTCAGGCTATTAGGTATTAGCAGCCTATAGGTATACCTGGACTGCTGGGCAGGCCCGGGCGCCCATAAGTATTTTAAGCTCAGTCCACAATAACTGTTTCATCTTTAATCCTATATAATTCTGTCTATACAAGTGACGATTATTTGGTCTACGTTTATTTTATAAAATCAGATGCCTAAAGAGGAATTCAAGAGTAAGAATTAATTAGTCGAGCCACTTGAGATGATATATTGATAAATTGAGATGATATATTGATAAATTGAGATGATATATTATATTATATTGACGTAGGTCAATATATGGCATAATTGAGTTCACTCAAAAAACGTGTCAGCTTTCTGGTGAATGATGTATTTATTTAACTTCACACAGCAACTAAGTGGCTGGATTTCTTTCAACTGAGAACACTGAAGATATTTGGTTTATTTATCTTGAATTAAATAATTGTGAATGAATGGAATGGATTACCACTGTATTCTACAAAATTCTGTGAAAAGGCTGTTTTTTTTAAGTAATGAGGATTATAAAACTGGAAAGATAGGAAAACTGGATTATACTCAGAGCTATTATGTTAAACTGATATTTGACATCGTTTTGCCATTGTTAGAACATTTTCTTTTGTTTTTGTTTTGTTTTTTAACAAAGAAATTCAAGTATTATCTATTATATTCTCTCATTTTTGGATTCTTGATTCTCCAAGTATTCAAGGTTTCACTTTGGGAAAATTGATAATTGTAGGGGGGAAAGTAATTTTTTTACCTTTAAAGAAACCATCTATGTACAGTACCTGGCTGTGACAATGCAGGGGTCTCCTTCGATGTGTATCCCACCACTCCGACTCTCTCTCCGTTCACGTGGAATATGGCATAGGGCAAGTACAGGCCCTCCACCTGCGAGGCCAGAGTGTGGTCTGGTCTGACGTTTGCACTGAGCACCGTGCAGTTCACTTTGTGTAGGAACGGTTTAAGACCCTCCACTCCGTTGTCAAACTCGTGATTCCCCAGGGCCTGAAAGAAAGAGAGAAATATCCAACGCTACATTTTTAAACTATACAGATGCTTTCCCGGTTTAAATGGGTTAGTCTAATTAGAGGTATTCATTAGCTCACTGGTACTCAAACCTTTTTTGTTTGTTTGTTTTCAAGGACCCCATAACTCTGAGTGTACAAATGACCCAATTGGAAGTTGGAACACCTTCGAGGAACCCAGGGGGTCCCTGGGTCCACACTGCATTAGCTACCCACAGTAGTCAAGTCCATTCTAATAGTCATCTAGGTGACAAGTGGATGGATGCTACATTAAACAACTGTATCTCGAATTAAATTTAAGATATTATCTTCAATTATCTCCTTTGAAAGAAACCCAGCTAAGTAAGTTGCGGTAGATTGATTGATTGAAGTATTTAACAGTTTGCAGAATTACAGTACATTTCAAGCACAACTCGATACAGGCCTATATAAATAAATATGATATACAGTATAGGCATCCACCATAATGCTGAGTCTGACGCTGTTTTTGTTTTAGAGAGAGAACACATATAAGTCTATGCCAATTAAAATTGACCTACGTCAATACATTATTTTGTGGTCTCAATACATTTGTTCAATTTTATTTCATGTTATCATACAAAAACGTAGACCAAATAATTGACTTAAGTTTGATAAATGATGTCTACTCAAAATGAAAACGAATAAATAAATCAGTTGTTGAAAACAGATATATATATATATATATATATAGTATTTTTTTATTATCATTATTATTTAATATTTATTAGACTATTATATATTTACCATCGAAAAGTTTGTTCATGAAGTGAGCAGCATCCAAGCCCTTGTAAACATTGAACCTTACCAGACATATATTTATATTAAATAATATATTTACCATGGCATCGTAACCCAGTTTGTTCATGAAGTGAGCAGCCTCCAGGCCCTTGTAGACATTGAACCAGACCGTTCCTTGGAACTGATCGCCGGCGTCCAGTAGCAGAACGTTCTCCTCCCTGCTCCGGATCTCTTTGATCTTCGTCGCCCGGCGGGACACCCCGGCGAAACAGCTCCCCTTGGTGCACTTGCCCGACTCCCGGCTGGTCTCCTCCACGCGGGCGTGCACATCATTGGTGTGCAGGAGCACCAGGTCCCACGCCGCCGCGGACACGCAGACATACTGCAGGCAGAGCAGAAAGCTCTGGACCAAGTGTGCTGCCTCCATCTCTCTCTCTCTCTCTCTCTCTCTCTCTCTCTGTCTGTCTGTCTCTACCACGGCTCAATAAGAGACCAACCGTTACCAACCATAAGAGGTCGCTTCTCGCTTAACACTATTATATTTATAGTTGAACCAGAGCCATACTCTGAGTTGAACGAACGGATGTTACGCCGACACTGGCGACCTATTTTATTCTGTGACTCCAATCATGTAGGCTACGCTCACGCTGTTTTCGGCGGTAACAAGACAACTCACCCTTTTTCCACCTCCAGGTGAGTTGTCCGGACATCTCACCCCGAACGTCCGGACAACTCACCAGACATCTCACCCCGGGCGGTGAGAGAGATGTCTTCACTTTCGTGGGTGAGCTGCAGTATTCACTTTCGGGGGTGAGCTGTCTTCACTTTCGGGGTGAGTTGTCTCGGGGTGAGAGTTGAGTGTTTGGCTGTGCAAAGAGTGTCTGAGCTCTTTTTGAGTGGTGCAACCACTGTTACCACTCCAAAGAACAGCAATGTCTGTGTCCGCCTATGTGACGCCTGTATGTGACATTAATGAGCACGAGTATGACTATTAGTACCAGTAGGGGCGCTGTTGTGCCAGAAACCGAGAGAGAGATAGTGCTGTACTGTTGCCTGCTAATGAGAGAGAGAGAGAGAGAGAGAGAGAAAGGGGGAGGGGGGGGCTAGGGGGGGGGGGGGGGGGGGAGAGAGAGGGGAGTTGCACCACTCAGTTCACACGGGTGTGATTTTCTTTTAAATAGTTGACTGAATATATATACCTTTTATATACTTTACTGAATATTTCACAAGAATATAACACAAGAGTCAAATGTACAGCCAAATGTAGGCTAATGTAAGTTTATTTAAATATAGAAACAAGCACAACATTGTAAACAAAAAAGGGTTTTAAGAAAAACATCAGTTTGTAGGCTACAACAAATATAGAAAAAAGTTGTCATAGCTGCAGTGTGCTGTCCCATTTTGGTCACTGGTACATTCAATTCAGAAGCCATATAATGTTGTATCTAATTGCAAGCACAAGGCAAACCCTGGGGTACCACAGGGTGGTGCTATTTCACAGAATAGTTAAACATGACCACTACACTGTGGGGGCAGAACAATGTGTGTGTCACTGTGTTGGGAGTGCAGTCTTAACTAGAATAATTGAGACTGGTTGCCGCAATCGCTTACATAGGCCCTTCCCACTATTTTTGCTAGCCACTTACAATGTCACGTTACCCCTGCGATCATGTTGAAGGGGATTTATCCCCCCAAAAATCATTTCTCTGCAACAAACCGTTAGATTTTTTGCATTGGAATTGCTTTTGGCTATGGGTTGATTAACCCACCCGCGACATGTGATTCAAATATGTCAATACGTCAATGTTCGCCAATACGTCATGTTCACGCCAATACAGTACGTCAGTAGTTTTATCCTATAGTTTTATCCTGTAGTTTTATCCTATAGTTTTATCCTATAGTTTTAGCCTATAGTTTTATCCTATAGTTTTATCCTGTAGTTTTATCCTGTAGTTTCATTCTGTAGTTTTATCCTATAGTTTTATCCTATAGTTTTACCCTATAGTTTTATCCTATAGTCATAGTTTTATCCTGTAGTTTTATCCTATAGTTTTATCCTATAGTTTTATCATGGGATCATAGAATGCAGAGAGACAGTGTAGTGTCTCAGTAAACTATGGGATCATAGAATGCAGAGAGACAGTATAGTGTCTCAGTAAACTATAGGATCATAGAATGCAGAGAGACAGTGTAGCGTCTCAGTAAACTATAAGATCATAGAATGCAGAGAGATAGAATGCAGAGAGACAGTGTAGTGTCTCAGTAAAACTGTAGGATCATAGAATGCAGAGAGATAGAATGCAGAGAGACAGTGTAGTGTCTCAGTAAAACTGTAGGATCATAGAATGCAGATGCATCATCGTTCCTTTTCATGACAATTCACCTTAACAAATTAACTGCTCATGACGGAGCGTTCCGCCAATTAGAATCCAACCGGCAACCGGTTTTGCCGGAACGCTCAGTCATATAAGATTTATTATTGATATTAAACCGGATCGCTGATTTATTTTCTTTTTTTGCTTGGCCTTTCCTTCTTCAGCGATCCTAGGCCGGTTTTGTGCATGCGCAGTACCGTTCGCTTCTTGTGTACAGGCCGACTAAAAAGCTGAATAACTCTAAATCTACGGAGCTCTCCATGGTTCTGACAAAGCATGTGATGTTCGGAGGTCTTTTCTGATTATCCGATGATCCCGATTGGCAGGGACAAATTAGCCATTGGGCCCAGTGGCCCTTGGCTCTCAGGGAAATTGGACCGTAAATAAAACAATATGAAATAAATTCTGTGTTTTATTTTATGAAATAAAATGCTATAGTATGAAATAATAAGATATAGGCTAGTATGTAGTTTTTCATGATTTTCATCTTTTTTTCATAGTAGGCCTACCATTTGGAACACACTCATATGCACACGGCTGCCAGGGTGCTACCTAGGTGCAACTTCCCATTGACAGCCCATTCATCCAAACAGAAAAGTCCTATCTAATTGTATTAAACGATGTAACTCACCAACATTGTAGCTGTCCGAAAAGCTGATGTTATGAGCTACAGCTACTTCCTGTCAAGAAATTCCTTGCAGGTGATTTTTTCTAAGTGCTGGAGTTTGGAAGTGCTCGTTGACTATCACTCAACAGCCCATGTGTAGTTTGTGTAGGCCTACCACCTGTTTTGAATTTGCACATAATGCAGGAGGCAGAAGGAGGTTGCGAGTGCAGAACGAGTGCTTCCAAACTCAGACACACTGATGGCACGGAGGAGAGAA
This sequence comes from Protomyctophum parallelum, assembly GCF_964188405.1. Classification (NCBI taxonomy): domain Eukaryota; kingdom Metazoa; phylum Chordata; class Actinopteri; order Myctophiformes; family Myctophidae; genus Protomyctophum; species Protomyctophum parallelum. The sequence continues at coordinate 35,123,143 of NC_139717.1, forward strand.
CACACCCCAGTGCCCACAGCTTCCCCAGCGGGAATCGAACCATGGACCTTCTAGTAAACTAGTTCTACCTGTTAGGCGACAGCACTACCAACTGCATGTGCCCCCAAATGTAGGCCTACTTAACATACAGTATACCAAAAGGAAAAGTAGACGACATTATTCAGAATGTTCCATTGAAATGTATAAAAAGCGAGCAGCCTTCCTTCCTACTCTCACCTATGGTCATGGAGTGTGGGTCATGACCTATGACCTATCGTCATGGAGTGTGGGTCATGACCTATGGTCATGAAGTGTGGGTCATGACCGAAAGAATAAGGTTGCGAATACAAGCAGCCAAAATGAGTTTTCTCTCCGACGGGGTGGCTGGCATCTCCCTTAGAGATATAGACCGATTCCGTAGCGGGTCTCATGGTCGCAGCCTACGTATTTCCTGTAGGCGGACTCGACGTAGCTGCGGGGGTAAAACCCTCACCAGGCGCATCTCTTCCACTACAGTGAACGGCAGAGTGACTGATGTTAGTTTGCCTCAAACTTTACTCTTTTACCTGCTTTTTTACTAACACTAACATTACAAAGATGCCCAGAACATCGAGATGAACCTGTGTAGTTTATGGCTGCTCCAACAGTATAGTGGCAACATACAAAATAAATAAATACGGAATGTCAAAATATCCACCGTGGTGGCTGAGACCAGAGCCATTGAGTAATGGTTGAGACAAAGCAGTGAAAGGTCCTGAAAGATACATAATTTCAGTCTTACCCAATACCCAATCTTTCTGTTTTATGAACACAAGGCTGCTGTATTTTATACCTCATACTAAGCATTTAAAGTATGAGGTATAAAGTACAGCAGCCTTGTGTTAATAAAACAGAAATATTTGGTATTGGGTAAGACTGGCGTTATGTATCTTTCACTGCTTCGTCTCAACCATTACTCAATGGCTCTGGTCCCCGCCAACGCGGTGGATATTAGACATTCCGTTTTTATTTATTTTTTATGTTGCAACTATTGGAGCAGCCATAAACTACACAGGTTCATCTCGATGTTCTGGGCATCTTTGTAATGTTAGTGTTAGTAAAAAAGCATGTAAAAGAGTAAAGTTTGAGGCAAACTAACATCAGTCACTCTGCCGTTCACTGTAGTGGAAGAGATGCGCCTGGTGAGGGTTTTACCCCCGCAGCTACGTCGAGTCCGCCTACAGGATATACGTAGGCTGCGACCATGTGACCCGCTACGGAATCGGTCTATAGGGTGAGAAGTTCAGTCACGCGATGGAGACTCGGAGTAGAGTCACTGCTTCTTCGCCTGGAACGCGACCTCGGGGCAGACCAAGGATCATGTCCCACTGGGAGGAGATCTCGGGGCAGACCAAGGATCACGTCCCACTGGGAGGAGACCCTGGGGCAGACCAAGGTGCAGATGGAGGGATTACATCGACTCACTGGTAGTACTCACATAGTATAGATGGCTTTAATAAATAATGAGCTTTAATTGACGTAGATCTCGGCCAATGGCGGTATAAGTGTTAAGGATGAGCCAATAGCATCCATCCAACCATTCAAACCATTATGGGTGGGCCAGTAAGAACCATTCAAACCATTATGGGTGGGCCAGTAAGAACCATCCATTCAAAGAACATTGTTTTCTAAATGGACCTGAATGCTCCTTACACACATAAAGACCCCCCAGGAAGAGTCCCTTTAATGATGTAAAGTCCACTGTTGACTTGTCATCTGACAGCATATTTCAACACTTACATTCATACATAAATAACATAATGTTTGTTACCTAATTAACCCATATTTTTTGTTACACCATCACCAAACACGGGTATATTTTACCCAATATAAAATATAATATTCCATAAAAATATATTCTTCATCAAAATATATTGCAGTACAGCAATACATGGCAACTGGAGCTTTACTCTTCTTTAATATTTCGTCAAGCCTTTTTACTATAGGCCTATACTATAACATTATTAACATTTTAAAACAATTTAATATAAACCATGAGAAGTTGAATCATACACTTCAATGCAGCCATGCAATTCAGTGTATACCGTCATGAAATTAATGAATGAATAAATACATAAATAAATTGTGCTTTTGTGTGTGTGTGTGTGTGTGTGTGTTTTTGTGTGCGCGCGCGTGCGTTTGTGCGTGCTCGAGCGGGGGGGGGGGGGGTCCTTGAGCTGCGGTGCACGGAATGCGCATGCGCATGTATTTAAGTCCTCAGGACGCTCACGCCACCCTTTGGTAAAATCAATAACCACACCCACGCCAACACCCACCACGCTGCTGTGCTATAGTGTTTGCTACAACAAGCTGTTTGTTTTAATGAATAACTCGCAACATAACATTTAATTGACATGGACATCGAGATCGAGTAGGCCTAGAGTAGTCGTCAGTGTTTTTACCAGGCTGGTGAAAAACAACAAAAAAAGCTACAAGAAGCCGTGGAAACGAAGTCCTCAGTCTGCGGTCTATCAAACTCAGGTGAGTGAGTGTTTGCAGATGTTGGGCTACTGTTAGCTTATTTAGTTCAGTGGTTTTCAACCGTTTTCATATCAAGGTTTCATATCAAACATGCCTGGAGAAGCCACTAGCAAGCCCCTGGAGGGTTTTTAGGCTTTCTCCTTCACATTTTCTTTATTGACCTTGTGTATCATTTCCGAAATATTTTTGTATGTGAAAATAAACAAACAAACAAAGGTCCATTAGCCTATTCATTCGGCATTTAAGCCACGGACCACCATTTGATGACATTTAGCCCCTCAGACCCATTTGAGCCACGGACCACCATTTGATGACATTTAGCCTCTCAGACCCATTTGAGCCACGGACCACCGTTTGATGACATTTAGCCCCTCAGACCCATTTGAGCCACGGACCACCATTTGATGACATTTAGCCCCTCAGACCCATTTGAGCCACGGACCACCATTTGATGACATTTAGCCCCTCAGACCCATTTGAGCCACGGACCACCGTTTGATGACATTTAGCCCCTCAGACCCATTTGAGCCACGGACCCCCATTTGATGAGATCATGAGAATTACTCAGACCCAAAACTATATAGGCTATTAGAATGTTTTGTTGTCGTTGGATTGTCGAGATTGATTGAAGTAACAGTTTTGCAGCATGGGTACATTTCACATGAAAGCACAACCCAATACAAACTTAACAAAGACTGTTACTGTGGACAGCATTACACTTGTTTACAATAGGATCCACCATTTTCAATTCATCAGAACATTTAGACTAGAGACTAACAAATATGTAACACTTCTATAAAAGATTTTGTCCACAATTCCATTCTGTATTGATGTTGGTACCACCTATTAAGAGAGATGACAGGCAAACTGTTGAGATGATCTGTATTGTATGTATATATTTATGCAATGCTTTTATACTGAAGGACTATACCGGATGTACCGGATATGCCAATCAACTCACGAGTGTATATAATGACTAATAAAAACACTCGTATTATCATGGTTACGAGCTGAAGGTATTGCTGCCTCCTGAGTACTTATTTACGTTCCTCCATTATGAGTGTTTAGCCCGACTAGCTCCAGGCATCTACCTTACTGCTGCAATGGCAGCTCTGCCAACAGGTTATGGGCCCAGCAGGACGAGAGATGGTGATAGCCGGTGGAGTCGGATTTGTTTTAATGGAGATGAACGGAACTTTGAATTATGGTTGGTAAAATTCCTCGGGCACTTAAGGCAAAAAGGGCTTAAGCATACTATACTGAACGAGCCTGATATCGACGACGAAGACGTGCTCGATGGGGACGAAGCAGCCGCGAGAGACGCTGCAGCCGAAGCAAGAGCCGCTGAGGACGCCGAGAAAAATGAGGAAGCATATGCCGAACTAATTCAAGTTCTAGATGATACAAGTTTTCATATAGTCATAGTATAGTCAATAGTCATTGATTATACGTGATGCAGCAGATGATGGGAGGAAGGCGTTGCAGATTCTGAAAGATCACTATGCAGGTAGGGGAAAACCAAGAGTGATTAGTTTGTACACAGAGCTGACGTCGCTCCAGAAGGCTGCTAACGAAACGATCACAGACTATATTATTCGAGCCGAAATAGCTATTACGGCACTGAGAAATGCGGAAGAGATTTTGAGTGACGGCTTACTGACAGCTATGATTCTGAAAGGGCTACCGGAATCATATAAGCCATTTTCCATCCACATTACACAAAGTGACGACAACATCACCTTTGCCGACTTTAAAGCCAAACTGAGGAGATACGAGATCACTGAAAGGTTTAATAGCAATTCCGGAGATGACAGCGTGATGAGAATAAGAGGCAAGGACAAAGACGTGAGACCGACCTGTTACAACTGCGGCCAGAGGGGGCATAAATCTTTCGAGTGTGAAGATGCTGCCGGTCAGCGAGAACAGAGACAGTGGTGCAGTCTTTGCAAAAGTCCCACGCACAACGATACCACCTGCAGGCGGAGAAGACGGAGAGATAACGTCAACGTGACGCAGGATGAAGAGGCGCACACGTTCACCTTCAAGGTGGGCCAGGTGAACCGCGACTTGGACGGCACCGGGAGACTATGTCAGGGCATTGCTCTGAGCATCGGGCTGATGGTCGACACCGGGGCTACGTCACACATTGTGACCGACGTGAAGAAATTCCGAAACTTCGACAAGAGTTTCGAGCCACGGAAGCATGTTCTGGAGATGGCTGATGGAGTCAGGGCCTCTGGCATAGCGCTGAAGAGAGGTGCTGCAATAGTTTACCTGAGAGATGACAAGGGTCGAGAGGTGGAAACTATGCTGAAGGGGGCGCTGTATGTTCCATCCTTTCCCCAAGACATTTTCTCTGTGAACGCAGCGATATCCAACGGAGCCACAGTCTTCTTCAAAGAGAGACAGAACAAGCTCATCCAAAAAGATGGTACGACATTCGACATTAAGGTACATGACAGGCTGTTTTACTTAAACACTGTTGATAAGATTGCTAATGTTGATGAATGTCATGGGTGTTATGATATCCAAACGTGGCATGAAATCCTAGGACATTGCAACTACGGAGATGTGTTGAAATTGCAGAATGTAACTGAGGGTATGGAAATTAAAGACAAGGTTGATATTTCCAAGTTGTCATGTGAAGTGTGCACAAAAGGTAAATTTGCTCAGAGCCGAAACAGAGAGCCAGACCAAAGAGCTAAAGTTGCACTAGAACTTGTACACACTGATTTATTTGGACCAATCGATCCAACAGCTAAAGATGGATTCAAATATACTCTAGAATTCACTGATGACTATTCAGGAGCAATTTTTGTTTATTTCTTGAAATCTAAGAGTGACGCAGTCAAAGCTACAGAGAAATACATTGCTGATGTTTCACCTTATGGGAAAATTAAGTGTATTCGATCAGATAATTGTACCGTGTATGCTTCTGGTCTATTTCAAGCATTACTAAACAAAAATGCCATCAGACATGAGATCTCAGCTCAGAATGGGACAGCTGAAATAAATAGGAGAACACTGTTTGAAATGGCCAAATGCATGCTGATTGAAAGCAGTTTACCAAAAGAATTGTGGACATATGCAGTAATGACTGCTGCTGTTATTCGAAACAGGTGTTTCAACAAATGTGTAGGACAGACCCCATATTATATGTTGACAGGAAAGAAGCCAAACCTCTCGAGAATGAGAACATTTGGGTCCCCATGCTATGCATACAAGCAAGACAAGAAAAAGTTGGATTCACGATGTGAAGAAGGTATCTTTGTAGGCTATGACAAAAACAGCCCAGCTTATTTGGTGTTTTATCCTGACACAGGGAAAGTACTTGTAGCTAAACACAGATGGGTAAAATTCATTCAAAAGAGTGTCATTGCGAGTCAGACTCAAACAGAGCAAGAAATGGAGGAGGATGATGATTGCAGTATGAGAAGGGCTGTAAACCATCTGCCTGAAGTTGGGAAGACTAGTGTAACCCCAAAAGAGACACAAAAACAAGATGCAGAGTCAGAGATGAGGGATCTGGTTGACATTCAGGCAGGTGAATGTAGCCAGAGTACAGAGATGAGTGATCTGGTTGACATTCAGGCAGGTGAAAGTGGCCAGAGTACAACTTATCCAAAAAGAGAGAGGAGACCACCTCAATATTTAAAGGATTACGAGTGTCGAGCTAAATCTGATTACCAGGGAAATGTAACCTTTGATTATTGTTATGGAGTGATGAGAGAAAATGATAAATTTACCCTGACTATACTGCCAGAGGGCAAGAATGCAGTGGGGGGTGAAAACAAAAACAGGGTGATGAAGCATTATTGTCACAACACAGTAAAACAAAAGAAAAGAAGGAAAAATAAGTGTTCATTTGTGTTTGGGTGATAGGCTATATCTGATTATGTGATTTATGTATTGCTATTTATTAATGAGTATTTGAAAGTAACATGTATTTGAGAAATGACATGGGTATTTGAAGTTGATGATTGCAACCAGTAATTTGATGTGATGACAGATGTAAAAGAGATGCTTACATTTTGCACATATTTATTGAAACATTTTATTGGTATTGAAAAGGATTTGTATTTATTTTGAACACAGTGATTTATGTGAAGATGATAGTGTAAAATAAGATACAAGGTTTAACATACAAGTTTTAAGGTTGTATTTTATTGTTTACCAATATACGATCAAGTGGGGGTGTTAACATGTGATCTTATTGTCTTAAATATACCTGCTCTTATTCTGAAGCGCCAGATGCTCAGCAGGAAATACCTATTAACATGTGTGTATATAACTGCTGAATAAACGGCTGGCTTCAGATGTTGTTGACATGCTGAAGGAGTGGATGTAATTGCTGCCTACTCGTCTCTTTATTTCTTATTATGTCCGACTAGCTCCCAGGCTATATCTCTCCTCCTATCGCTGTAATGACAGCTCTGCTAACAGTTAGAATGATGAAAATAAAAAAGAAATGAAAATATCTGTGGGAAGTGGGATTCGAACAGTCTTTGGAGTGAACCAAAATAACCTTGAAAGCTGTGCGCCACCCATTACACTATGATGCGCTGACAACTGCTGTAGGTAACGATCTATTTGATCCTATGTGTGTCTGTCCAGGCGTGAACTTGGTAAAAGTATAGTCACAGCATGCCATTTCATCTTGTGACTCTGGTTTTTTAACAAATATAAGCACTCCGTTGAACTGATCAATGAATAGCTGTAGAAACAAGTCAATGATGTTGGTATAGTCACATCATGAAACACAAAGGGCCGATTCATACTCTTATTTTACCGCTGTTTCGGCGCTGTATTGCCGAAAATGATTTCGCTCGTCAGAAATTTTCAGTAGCACCGAAGAGCCGACTTTAGGACGGGGCCCGCCCCCCGAACCTCAAATGACGTCACATTGTAGGCTTAACAGAGCCTATTAAACAGACTTTTATTCGGCTCTAAAATAGGAGTATGAATCGGCCCTTTGTGTTTCATGATGTGACTATACCAACATCATTGACTTGTTTCTACAGCTATTCATTGATCAGTTCAACGGAGTGCTTATATTTGTTAAAAAACCAGAGTCACAAGATGAAATGGCATGCTGTGACTATACTATTACCAAGTTCACGCCTGGACAGACACACATAGGATCAAATAGATCGTTTCCTACAGCAGTTGTCAGCGCATCATAGTGTAATGGGTTGCGCACAGCTTCCAAGGTTATTTTGGTTCACTCCAAAGACTGTTTGAATCCCACTTCCCACAGATATTTTCATTTCTTTTTTATTTTCATCATTCTAACTGTGTTTTATAAGTGCATGTTGTCACTGTTTCATACAATTGAGATTCCACAAACAATCGGATGGATATTTAATGAGAAGATAGAAGATAGCTCCGCTCCGAGAAGATAGAAGATAGCTCCGCCCCCTTCATGAGACAGCTGTGAAAGACTCATGCACGCGCAAAGACAGCCCAGGGAACCAGACAAACCAGGCACTAGTCAAACTGTAACACCGGTCTCTTCCGCCGTGACAGCTGTCCCGCCATTCGATGTTTATGCAGAAAAACATAAAATCTGTGCCTGTTTTGCTGGGACCAAACGACCACAAATGACCATATCTCTTACGTCATCATTTAGAGCTGTCACGATTTTTGGCGCAAAGTAACCACAGTATACTGCTAATCAACTTACAACTACACACTCTATATAGTATATGTATAGTATATAGTATATGCCTATATACTATATACAGTATATACTATATATAGTATATGCCTATATAGTATATGCCTGTTTTGCTGGGACCAAACGACCACAAATGACCATATCTCTTACGTCATCATTTAGAGCTAGTCATACGTATACTATATACATAATCAGTAAAAATAAAATAGCAAATTGTGCTTGATCTGCTGGGACCAGAGTACGTGGTGTGTATATGTATGACTAGCTCTTAATTATGACGTAAGAAATATGGTCATTTGTGGTCGTTTGGTCCCAGCAAACCAGGCACAGATTTGCTGTTTTCTTGCATAAACATCAAATGGCGGGACGGCTGTCACGGTTTTTGGTGCAAAGTAACCACAGTATACCGCTAATCAATTTACAACTACATACTCTATATAGTATATGTATATGTATACGTATATGTATACGTATGTCTTACGTCATCATTGAGAGCTAGTCATACGTATACTATATACATAATCAGTAAAAATAAAATAGCAACTTGTGCCTGATCTGCTGGGACCAGAGTACGTGGTGTGTATATGATTAAAGGCACAAATGTTATTGAAAATGGCTCAAAGGTACAAGAACCGTTTGGCAATGTATCTATTTTAGCTGTTGGAGATCTATTCCAATTACCACCAGTAATGCAAAAATACATCTTTCAAGGTACAAGTAATGCAATGGCTAATATATGTGGTAATGGATGGGATTCATTTAAATTGTTGGAACTTAATGAAGTAATGCGCCAGAAAGATGATTTGAACTTTGCTGTAATGTTGAATCGAGTCAGAGAAGGAGAAATAACAGATGAGGATATCCAACAGTTACAATCAAGAGAAATAAATCCTAATGATGATAATTACCCAGAAGATGCACTTCATGTCTTTGCAGAGAATACATCTGTCGATGAACACAATAAGTACAAACTTGATAAATTGAATATTACTATTTATCATATAAAGGCAGAAGATAGTAGAAAAGATAAAGACACACGACTATTTGATCTGGATTGCACAAAAAGGAAACTATCACAAACAGGAGGTTTACCAACTACACTCAGTATAGCAATTGGTGCACAAGTGATGTTGACTACTAATGTAATGGTATCTGATGGATTAGTCAACGGTATCAGAGGATTTGTTGAGTATATTGACTTTGGGAAAAACGGCACCTATGTTACAGTAATACTCGTTAAATTCCAAGACAAAGATGTTGGTCTTAATGTGGTCTAATAGTAACTATAAAGATTATCCAGAAGCAGTTCCAATCTACAGACATGAAGCTATCATTTTCCATGGAGGCAGAAGAACAGGATCAACAAATAGGTTTCAATTCCCGTTGACATTAGCTTGGGGATTAACTATTCATAAGGTTCAAGGTTTAACTATACAAGAGATTGTCGTATCTATGAAGGGCTCACATTTTAACCCGGGACAGGCCTATGTAGCATTCAGTAGAGTGAAAAGGATAAAAGATCTATATATACTTGACTTTAATCCTAAGAAGATCAAAGTAGATAAGAATGTAGAGAGAGAAATGATACGATTACGACAATCACCTCTTGAAAATCCTAATATATGTAAGATAACTCAATTACCATTAAAACATTAATTAAAATTTTAATTATTGAACGTCAGAGGTTATCTAACACATTTAGAAGATATAAACTCAGATTCCCAACTCGAAATGTTGGATCTAATAGCTTTTACTGAAACACACTTAAAGAAAAATAATAACATTACTTTTAAATTAAAAACAACGAACACGATTTACAATACAATCAGGAATGACAGAGAAAAAGATATAGGTGGGGGAGTTATGTTTGCTATAAAAGAAGATATTTCCATTGAAATAATTCAAACTGAAAGCAGGATATTAGAAAAAGTAGAACACATATGTATACATGTAAAAGATAAAAATCTATATATCATTCTTATGTACAGATCACCTAAAACAGACCTTTCGAAATTTAAAACATTTCTCGAAAACATGGTAAAGTATCTATCATCTCCGACTTCTGCAATTATGATAATAAGAGATTTCAATGAAGACCATAATACTGAGATAGAAAGAAGTATAAAGACCTACATGTCAAGATTAGGCTTTAAACAATTAAATACAAATCCAACTACAGATTACGGAAGTATTTTAGATCATGTATATTTTAACAAATGTCAAAGTATTATTACAGAAATTGAAGTTAGAGACACATATTACTCTGATCATGATTTAGTATTAATATCACTATAGTCCAACATGAAATACATTTAAAACAATTGACAATTTACAATAAGTAATACAATAATTATACTGTATAATATATTTTAATTCAGTTTATATACTTTTTCTTTCATCACATATCAATGATTTATTTTTCTTTGAAAATAAAGATAGAAACTTGAACCATACTTCATAATTCTAGGTGTTTACATGCATAAAGTGAGTGCAGTACTTTCATCCGACGGAGCATTGGTCCGAACGACAACCTACCTCCTCCCTCACCCTAACCCTAACCTCCCCCGGGGCAGACACCTAAACCTAACCGCAACCCTCTCCCGACCCGCAGCACACCTCGGAGCATTGCCCCGTCGGGCCTATGAGTTGTCGGACAAAAGGATGCCCCCCGCATAAAGTAGATAGGTAGCAAATAGTTACACCTAATAATTAGACATTTCAAACATTCCTTCACAGAGATATTGAGATTCCACCGTTTACAGAATAATTATACTGTTTAACATATTTTAATTCAATTTGTATACCTTTTTTTTCATCACATATCAATGATTTATTTTTCTTTAAAAAACTAAAGGAATCCAGAATATATCTACATCGATAAAACTGTATTTCTTATATAGATAGAAACTTGAACCATACTTAATAATACTAGGTGTTTATATGCATAAAGTAGGTAGGTAACAAATAGTTACACCTACAGCGGTCGAAAGTACTTGCGCGCTCTGCTTGCGCACTAGTTGGCCATTTATGGCCTACTAGTGTGCAACAAGCAAGTATGCACTCGACAGAGTGCAGTCCTAGTTGTGTACTGTGCTGACTGTTACTGTACATGGGGCTGAACCCTGCGTAGCAACCAGCAGACAAAATAATAACTCCCTGTATCAGGACCCGATTTATTTTAGTTAGTTTAATGGTCTGTTTTGTTGAAAATAGCTGATCAACAAGCTCGTTGATCGCCTAGTTTAAAAATTTATAGTGGCTTTAGCTGATGTTGATGCTATTTAAAAAACAAAACACTAAATCTGGGGGTCCCCGGACCCCTCACTGTGCTGGAGGCTATATTGTTATTATAGGTCAGTCAGTAAACACTGAAGTTGGTGCTTTCATTTAAGTACATTTATTCACAATACCAGAATGCACTTTTAATCATAATACATGAAGCAGACAGCCCTGTGATTACATCTTTAGCATTACACTGCAACCACACTGTGGTTAATGTTTTATTCACAATGCAAAGTTATTGTACTCCTATCCCTATCATGGTGTAGTATTCATATTGTAATCGATCTGGGATGTTAACATTGTGTTCAATTAATTGCCTCATCTGCTGCTACATTAACTGTTATTGCTACTCCTAGAGCATTTTGACATGGACAGGACAGCTTAGTTAATAGCATCTCTGTGTTATAATCAATGGGCTTGGTTGGTTGATTAAATGATTTTATTAGACCAATGTAGAACAGTATAATTACAGGCAAAACAAAATAATTCACATGCAAGCAAAGGCATGTTGCAAAGCAAAAAAGCACTGGTAGAGTACTATCCGAGCTTCTGCCTGGATATAGGGTTCGAAGCCCTACAGCGCTGTGACCTGCTGACTGCCTCACCTTAGTCCTGTTGTATGTTTACATTAAATATGAAATGCACTATTTCACTAGAGTGTAAAGACGCTGTGTTGAGATTACCACACTTGAAACCCAAATATATTGTCTACCATACAGTAATACAACAACATAATTTCTGTGATATAGCAATGCAATTGTAATTGTCATATCAATATTTCTAACACCCAGACAGCTAATGCAGTGTTTTCCAAACTGTGGGTCTCTCACTCAACAGTAAACAAGCCAACATACAGTTTAAGTGTACACTTGAGTTTTGGTGAGTCATGACTGTACTTTTCAAGGTGTAGGCCTATAGCTTGCTGCAAGCGGATGACTGTCTTTTATTTATTTTATTTTATACTTTATTTAGTATTTTCAACTGTTGAACCTGAGGACGATTCTGTTTTCTGAAAAACCTATGCTTTCATGTCAGTGGTGCTCAACCTTTTTCATGTCACGGACCCCCAGAATTATCTCTACCCCCCCCCCCCCCACCCCCACCCCGGAAGCAAAGATTGGAGTTAAAAACGTTCGCTCTGAAAGAATATATATTCTAATATTTGTGCCACATTTTCAAGATTTTCCAAACATAGCAGATCTACAAGCTCGTAATGCAGCACCGCGCTATGCTATGCTATTTTTCAATAGCTAAAGTATAAAGAGAGAGAGAGAGAGAGAGAGAGAGAGGAAATGAGTATATAATTGCAAAACATGGTTACAGTCACTAGCAGGCAACTTTTGTCTAATCTCACTTTTATTTGCACTGTTGCAATGTCAACCTGTACAAAATAGCTGATCTACAAGATCTATATCTCTGCTATTTTCAGCATGCAACCAAGTGTAAAATGACTTGTACTGGTCCTGGATGTCTTGTCCACTAGTCCCTTCCTAACATTTTAGTCTACTTTTTTTCATTTGTTGACAAAATTGTCAGTATATTTAGTCATCATGGCTTAGTTTTTATGTCGTTTTTGTCAGTGAAAAAAGGTAGTGGACGAAATATTTTCATCGTAGTTCAAACCCAGGACCTTCAGCTTGAAAGGCAGCCTCTCTACGCATTCAGCTGGCTCTTCTTAAACACACAGACATTCTAATACATCTTCCACTCAATGAATAATAGGTGGGCTATTTGGCCACACATGCTGTTGTGTTGTACTTTTACCACATTCTGTCATATATCTAATGACAGAAAAGCCAGTCCCAGCTAACATGTCCACCTGGGCCCAATTGGGTTTTGACATGGGCTATGGGCTTGGGTTCCAAGTGGGCCGTGCACCCAGTATTCACAAAGGGCCCACCCGTGTTAGCCCATATGGGCTTATGTGGGTTTCTAACCACCTGGGTCTTAGGTGGTATCCAAATGGGCCATTTTATTTCAGAACCATGTGTGCCACCTGTGTTTGCCTATATGGGTTTGAACTGGGATCTGATTGGGCCTTAAGTGGGTACCAGCTGGGCAAATTATCAGGCCACACTTGTGTCCGTCCTCATTGTCTTCCGTCCTGTTTCTGTTGTCACCTGCTGTCGATTGTTAATTCCTACGGATAGGATGCAGTGCGCCACATTGGCGGTGTTTCCAGTTTTCTGTAGTAGTTTCTTCAAGTGTTCAAACTTTATGACTGGATAGCACTCGATCCGTAGAGTCCTACATTACTATCTCCTAAGATCAAGGGTTAGGGTTAGGGAACTGTAGCATGCCGTTTTTCATCATTTTTGAGGACGAAAATCACTCCGACACCATGGACTATAGCCCATGGTCTGGAAGTGATTTTGTCTTTTTTTCAAATCCTCGTTTTTCATCGTTTTTGACCATGGATTATAGCCGGGTTAGGGTTAGGTTCCACGGGCTAATAAAGTGTAAATTCGGGGGTCCTTGACAAGAAAAGGTTTTGGAACCACTGTTGTAGAGGGTCTATACTAGATGATAAATTAGTGACTTTGACAGTGTACAAATACATTGATACATTGAAAAATACATTCTGGATGTGTCACTTACAAGCAAACAAACAAAAAAGCAGTGTGAATTGTCTGCAGCCAGTGGCTCAGTGTGTTAGAACGCTGCCACATGATCGGGAGATGGTGAGTCGGCAGTAGAAATGAGGTACAGACAACCGTATGACTCTCAAGCTGATCTCACTGCGGGATTAACTGTATGAGTTTATGTTTAAGAACTAACAATGCATTGAAAAATACATTCTGGATGTGTCACTTACAAGCCGAAATAGCTCAGTTGGAAGAGCATTAGACTGAAGATCTAAACGTCCCTAGTTCAATCCTGGGTTTTCGGCAGTTGAAATGAGTTACAGAAAACTGTATATAGTTTCGGAAGACTTACTATAATATGTTGTTTTTCATGATTTTGAAGGATAAAAAAAGACATACTATAGTTCATGGGTTTGGAAGACATACATGTGTACTTCATGATTTGGAGGATTAAAAAATATCAGCCAAAATCCAACTCCAAACTCTAACTCACAGGCAAAGGAAGACTGTTGTTGCAGATAGCAATAGGTAACTGAGTTAGGGTGCTGTCGTGGTTTTTGACGTGCCAATCATTCTGATTGACAGATTCCTTGGCCAATCAGATCGGTCTGCCTTTCAGCCAATCCTAGGGCTCCTTACATTGTCTCCTCCAATCAAATGGTCGCAGACCCGGACCACTTCCTTGTTTATAACTGGATGAAATACTCTGACCTGTTTTAGATTTATAGTGATTCTTCAACTTCATTTTCTTCATTTTCACAGTTTTTGACGTTTTATTAATATAATTGATCATTCTAGATCACTGCTAGATCTGTAACAATCTTCTCTTATGGGGTTAGGGTTAGGGTTAGGGTTAGGGTTAGGTTCAGGTTCAGGTTCAGGTTCAGGTTCCACAGGTTAATAAAGTGTAAATGTGGGGGTCCTTGACAAGAAAAGGTTTGGGAACCACTGTTGTAGAGGGACTATAGAATAGATAGATGTTGATAGTATTAAGTTAGTTACTTTGACAGTGTACAAATGGAACCGGTTTTCAGCAGGTCAAATGAGGTACAGAAAACCGTATGACTCCCAGGCTGATCTCACTGGGGGAAAACTGTATGAGTTTTTGTTTAAGAACAATACATTGAAAAATATATTCTGGATGTGACAACAATAATTATGAAAAACGGCGTGCTATAGTATGCCGTACGATATGGGCTATAGCCCATGGTCAAAAATGATGAAAAATGAGGATAATTCTTTTTTCATAAATTAAAAAAAACAATGGGCTATAACCCATCGTTTTCTTTTTTTTTTTTTTTTTTTAATCCTCAAAAATGATGAAAAACGGCGTGCTATAGTATGCCGTACGATATGGGCTATAGCCCATGGTCCAATATGATGAAAAACGAGGATTTTTTATTTTTCAAAAAACGATGGGCTATAACCAATTTTTTTTCATTTTTTCATTTTTTTCAAATCCTCAAAAATGATGAAAAACGGCGTGCTATAGTATGCCGTACGATATGGGCTATAGCCCATGGTCCAAAATGATGAAAAACGAGGATATTCTTTAAAAAAAAAAAAAAAAAAAAACAATGGGCTATAACCCATCGTTTTAATTTTTTTTTTTTTTTTCCAAATCCTCAAAAATGATGAAAAACGGCATGCTACAGTATAGTATGCCGTACGATATGGGCTATAGCCCATATCCTTGCGGTGTATAGCGGTGTATGAGAATGGGTGTTGCGGAGGATGAGAGCATTCCTCTCATCCTCCGCAACACAATGCATTCTCTATGGCAATAGCACAAACTTTGGCATGCTACTAGTCCTACATACTTACACCTAGCAACCCCATTCTAGCCTACTTAGGTTCATCTTACGGTGGACATGTTTGCCTGAAAAGGAATCTTTGAAATGTTTCATAGTTTTAGAAATATAGTGCTTTCAAATTTGAGACATTTAACATAGGGCTCAATGGCAGCTCTATAGGCACGTCAAAAGTCACTTTCACCTAGAAACTCCATTCACACTTTTTATTATTCAGCTTACTGTGGAGACACATGCTGGAACTTTTTTTTATTTTAATGTTTTGTAGTTTTTGAGTTATTTAACTTAAACGGCCAATGCATTCTCTATGGCAATAGCACAAACTTTGGCATGCTACTAGTCCTACATACTTACACCTAGCAACCCCATTCTAGCCTACTTAGGTTCATCTTATGGTGGACATGTTTGCCTGAAAAGGAATCTTTGAAATGTTTCATAGTTTTAGAAATATAGTGCTTTCAAATTTGAGACATTTAACATAGGGCTCAATGGCAGCTCTATAGGCACGTCAAAAGTCACTTTCACCTAGAAACTCCATTCACACTTTTTATTATTCAGCTTACTGTGGAGACACATGCTGGAACTTTTTTTTATTTTTATGTTTTGTAGTTCTTTAGTTATTTAACTTAAACGGCCAATGCATTCTCTATGGCAATAGCACAAACTTTGGCATGCCACTAGTCCTACATACTTACACCTAGCAACCCCATTCTAGCCTACTTAGGTTCATCTTACGATGGACATGTTTGCCTGAAAAGGAATCTTTGAAATGTTTCATAGTTTTAGAAATATAGTGCTTTCAAATTTGAGACATTTAACATAGGGCTCAATGGCAGCTCTATAGGCACGTCAAAAGTCACTTTCACGTAGAAACTCCATTCACACTTTTTATTATTCAGCTTACTGTGGAGACACATGCTGGGACTTTTTTTTATTTTTATGTTTTGTAGTTTTTGAGTTATTTAACTTAAATGGCCAATGCATTCTCTATGGCAATAGCACAAACTTTGGCATGCTACTAGTCCTACATACTTACACCTAGCAACCCCATTCTAGCCTACTTAGGTTCATCTTACGGTGGACATGTTTGCCTGAAAAGGAATCTTTGAAATGTTTCATAGTTTTAGAAATATAGTGCTTTCAAATTTGAGACATTTAACATAGGGCTCAATGGCAGCTCTATAGGCACGTCAAAAGTCACTTTCACCTAGAAATTCCATTCACACTTTTTATTATTCAGCTTACTGTGGAGACACATGCTGGAACTTTTTTTTATTTTTATGTTTTGTAGTTTTTGAGTTATTTAACTTAAACGGCCAATGCATTCTCTATGGCAATAGCACAAACTTTGGCATGCTACTAGTCCTACATACTTACACCTAGCAACCCCTTTCTAGCCTACTTAGGTTCATCTTACGATGGACATGTTTGCCTGAAAAGGAATCTTTGAAATGTTTCATAGTTTTAGAAATATAGTGCTTTCAAATTTGAGACATTTAACATAGGGCTCAATGGCAGCTCTATAGGCACGTCAAAAGTCACTTTCACCTAGAAACTCCATTCACACTTTTTATTATTCAGCTTACTGTGGAGACACATGCTGGAACTTTTTTTTATTTTTATGTTTTGTAGTTTTTGAGTTATTTAACTTAAATGGCCAATGCATTCTCTATGGCAATAGCACAAACTTTGGCATGCTACTAGTCCTACATACTTACACCTAGCAACCCCATTCTAGCCTACTTAGGTTCATCTTACGGTGGACATGTTTGCCTGAAAAGGAATCTTTGAAATGTTTCATAGTTTTAGAAATATAGTGCTTTCAAATTTGAGACATTTAACATAGGGCTCAATGGCAGCTCTATAGGCACGTCAAAAGTCACTTTCACCTAGAAACTCCATTCACACTTTTTATTATTCAGCTTACTGTGGAGACACATGCTGGAACTTTTTTTTATTTTTATGTTTTGTAGTTTTTGAGTTATTTAACTTAAATGGGCAATGCATTCTCTATGGCAATAGCACAAACTTTGGCATGCTACTAGTCCTACATACTTACACCTAGCAACCCCATTCTAGCCTACTTAGGTTCATCTTACGGTGGACATGTTTGCCTGAAAAGGAATCTTTGAAATGTTTCATAGTTTTAGAAATATAGTGCTTTCAAATTTGAGACATTTAACATAGGGCTCAATGGCAGCTCTATAGGCACGTCAAAAGTCACTTTCACCTAGAAACTCCATTCACACTTTTTATTATTCAGCTTACTGTGGAGACACATGCTGGAACTTTTTTTTATTTTTATGTTTTGTAGTTTTTTAGTTATTTAACTTAAACGGCCAATGCATTCTCTATGGCAATAGCACAAACTTTGGCATGCCACTAGTCCTACATACTTACACCTAGCAACCCCATTCTAGCCTACTTAGGTTCATCTTACGATGGACATGTTTGCCTGAAAAGGAATCTTTGAAATGTTTCATAGTTTTAGAAATATAGTGCTTTCAAATTTGAGACATTTAACATAGGGCTCAATGGCAGCTCTATAGGCACGTCAAAAGTCACTTTCACGTAGAAACTCCATTCACACTTTTTATTATTCAGCTTACTGTGGAGACACATGCTGGGACTTTTTTTTATTTTTATGTTTTGTAGTTTTTGAGTTATTTAACTTAAATGGCCAATGCATTCTCTATGGCAATAGCACAAACTTTGGCATGCTACTAGTCCTACATACTTACACCTAGCAACCCCATTCTAGCCTACTTAGGTTCATCTTACGGTGGACATGTTTGCCTGAAAAGGAATCTTTGAAATGTTTCATAGTTTTAGAAATATAGTGCTTTCAAATTTGAGACATTTAACATAGGGCTCAATGGCAGCTCTATAGGCACGTCAAAAGTCACTTTCACCTAGAAATTCCATTCACACTTTTTATTATTCAGCTTACTGTGGAGACACATGCTGGAACTTTTTTTTATTTTTATGTTTTGTAGTTTTTGAGTTATTTAACTTAAATGGCCAATGCATTCTCTATGGCAATAGCACAAACTTTGGCATGCTACTAGTCCTACATACTTACACCTAGCAACCCCTTTCTAGCCTACTTAGGTTCATCTTACGATGGACATGTTTGCCTGAAAAGGAATCTTTGAAATGTTTCATAGTTTTAGAAATATAGTGCTTTCAAATTTGAGACATTTAACATAGGGCTCAATGGCAGCTCTATAGGCACGTCAAAAGTCACTTTCACCTAGAAACTCCATTCACACTTTTTATTATTCAGCTTACTGTGGAGACACATGCTGGAACTTTTTTTTATTTTTATGTTTTGTAGTTTTTGAGTTATTTAACTTAAATGGCCAATGCATTCTCTATGGCAATAGCACAAACTTTGGCATGCTACTAGTCCTACATACTTACACCTAGCAACCCCATTCTAGCCTACTTAGGTTCATCTTACGGTGGACATGTTTGCCTGAAAAGGAATCTTTGAAATGTTTCATAGTTTTAGAAATATAGTGCTTTCAAATTTGAGACATTTAACATAGGGCTCAATGGCAGCTCTATAGGCACGTCAAAAGTCACTTTCACCTAGAAACTCCATTCACACTTTTTATTATTCAGCTTACTGTGGAGACACATGCTGGAACTTTTTTTTATTTTTATGTTTTGTAGTTTTTGAGTTATTTAACTTAAATGGGCAATGCATTCTCTATGGCAATAGCACAAACTTTGGCATGCTACTAGTCCTACATACTTACACCTAGCAACCCCATTCTAGCCTACTTAGGTTCATCTTACGGTGGACATGTTTGCCTGAAAAGGAATCTTTGAAATGTTTCATAGTTTTAGAAATATAGTGCTTTCAAATTTGAGACATTTAACATAGGGCTCAATGGCAGCTCTATAGGCACGTCAAAAGTCACTTTCACCTAGAAACTCCATTCACACTTTTTATTATTCAGCTTACTGTGGAGACACATGCTGGAACTTTTTTTTATTTTTATGTTTTGTAGTTTTTGAGTTATTTAACTTAAACGGCCAATGCATTCTCTATGGCAATAGCACAAACTTTGGCATGCTACTAGTCCTACATACTTACACCTAGCAACCCCTTTCTAGCCTACTTAGGTTCATCTTACGATGGACATATTTGCCTGAAAAGGAATCTTTGAAATGTTTCATAGTTTTAGAAATATAGTGCTTTCAAATTTGAGACATTTAACATAGGGCTCAATGGCAGCTCTATAGGCACGTCAAAAGTCACTTTCACCTAGAAACTCCATTCACACTTTTTATTATTCAGCTTACTGTGGAGACACATGCTGGAACTTTTTTTTATTTTTATGTTTTGTAGTTTTTGAGTTATTTAACTTAAATGGCCAATGCATTCTCTATGGCAATAGCACAAACTTTGGCATGCTACTAGTCCTACATACTTACACCTAGCAACCCCATTCTAGCCTACTTAGGTTCATCTTACGGTGGACATGTTTGCCTGAAAAGGAATCTTTGAAATGTTTCATAGTTTTAGAAATATAGTGCTTTCAAATTTGAGACATTTAACATAGGGCTCAATGGCAGCTCTATAGGCACGTCAAAAGTCACTTTCACCTAGAAACTCCATTCACACTTTTTATTATTCAGCTTACTGTGGAGACACATGCTGGAACATTTTTTTATTTTTATGTTTTGTAGTTTTTGAGTTATTTAACTTAAACGGCCAATGCATTCTCTATGGCAATAGCACAAACTTTGGCATGCTACTAGTCCTACATACTTACACCTAGCAACCCCATTCTAGCCTACTTAGGTTCATCTTATGGTGGACATGTTTGCCTGAAAAGGAAACTTTGAAATGTTTCATAGTTTTAGAAATATAGTGCATTCAAATTTACAATGGGGCTCAATGGCAAAAATGATGAAAAACGGCGTGCTATAGTATGCCGTACGATATGGGCCATAGCCCATGGTCCAAAATGATGAAAAACGAGGATAATTTTTTAATTTTTTTAATTTTTTTCAAATCCTCAAAAATGATGAAAAACGGCTTGCTATAGTATGCCGTACAGTATGGGCAAACGTCTAAAAATAGACGTCTAAAACACGTCTATTTTTAGACGTGTTTTAGAGGTCTATTTTTAGACATTTTTATCCCATTTTTAGACGCTCGTCTAATAGCCCATACTGTACGGCATACTATAGCACGCCGTTTTCCATCATTTTTGAGGATTAAAAAAAAAAAAAAAAAAAAACGATGGGTTATATAGCCCATCGTTTTATTTTATTATATATTTTTTTCAAATCCTCAAAAATGATGAAAAACTGCGTGCTATAGTATGCCGTACAGTATGGGCTATTAGACGAGCGTCTAAAAATGGGATAAAAATGTCTAAAAATAGACGTCTAAAACACGTCTAAAAATAGACGTGTTTTAGACGTCTATTTTTAGACGTTTTTTATCCCATTTTTGACCATGGGCTATAGCCCATACTGTACGGCATACTATAGCAAGCCGTTTTTCATCATTTTTGAGGATTAAAAAAAAAAAAAAAAAAAGAAAAAAAACGATGGGCTATAACCCATCGTTTTTTTTCTTCCCATTTTTTTTAAATCCTCAAAAATGATGAAAAACGGCGTGCTATAGTATGCCGTACAGTATGGGCTATTAGACGAGCGTCTAAAAATGGGATAAAAATAGAAGTCTAAAACACGTCTAAAAATAGACGTGTTTTAGACGTCTATTTTTAGACGTTTTTTATCCCATTTTTGACCTTGGGCTATAGCCCATACTGTACGGCATACTATAGCAAGCCGTTTTTCATCATTTTTGAGGATTTGAAAAAAAATGAAAAAAAAAAAAGTCCTCGTTTTTCATCATTTTGGACCATGGGCTATGGCCCATATCGTGCGGCATACTATAGCACGCCGTTTTTCATCATTTTTGCCATTGAGCCCCATTGTAAATTTGAAAGCACTATATTTCTAAAACTATGAAACATTTCAAAGATTCCTTTTCAGGCAAACATGTCCACCGTAAGATGAACCTAAGTAGGCTAGAATGGGGTTGCTAGGTGTAAGTATGTAGGACTAGTAGCATGCCAAAGTTTGTGCTATTGCCATAGAGAATGCATTGGCCATTTAAGTTAAATAACTCAAAAACTACAAAACATAAAAATAAAAAAAAAGTTCCAGCATGTGTCTCCACAGTAAGCTGAATAATAAAAAGTGTGAATGGAGTTTCTAGGTGAAAGTGACTTTTGACGTGCCTATAGAGCTGCCATTGAGCCCTATGTTAAATGTCTCAAATTTGAAAGCACTATATTTCTAAAACTATGAAACATTTCAAAGATTCCTTTTCAGGCAAACATGTCCACCGTAAGATGAACCTAAGTAGGCTAGAATGGGGTTGCTAGGTGTAAGTATGTAGGACTAGTAGCATGCCAAAGTTTGTGCTATTGCCATAGAGAATGCATTGGCCATTTAAGTTAAATAACTCAAAAACTACAAAACATAAAAATAAAAAAAAGTTCCAGCATGTGTCTCCACAGTAAGCTGAATAATAAAAAGTGTGAATGGAGTTTCTAGGTGAAAGTGACTTTTGACGTGCCTATAGAGCTGCCATTGAGCCCTATGTTAAATGTCTCAAATTTGAAAGCACTATATTTCTAAAACTATGAAACATTTCAAAGATTCCTTTTCAGGCAAACATGTCCACCGTAAGATGAACCTAAGTAGGCTAGAATGGGGTTGCTAGGTGTAAGTATGTAGGACTAGTAGCATGCCAAAGTTTGTGCTATTGCCATAGAGAATGCATTGGCCATTTAAGATAAATAACTCAAAAACTACAAAACATAAAAATAAAAAAAAGTTCCAGCATGTGTCTCCACAGTAAGCTGAATAATAAAAAGTGTGAATGGAGTTTCTAGGTGAAAGTGACTTTTGACGTGCCTATAGAGCTGCCATTGAGCCCTATGTTAAATGTCTCAAATTTGAAAGCACTATATTTCTAAAACTATGAAACATTTCAAAGATTCCTTTTCAGGCAAACATGTCCACCGTAAGATGAACCTAAGTAGGCTAGAATGGGGTTGCTAGGTGTAAGTATGTAGGACTAGTAGCATGCCAAAGTTTGTGCTATTGCCATAGAGAATGCATTGGCCATTTAAGTTAAATAACTCAAAAACTACAAAACATAAAAATAAAAAAAAGTTCCAGCATGTGTCTCCACAGTAAGCTGAATAATAAAAAGTGTGAATGGAGTTTCTAGGTGAAAGTGACTTTTGACGTGCCTATAGAGCTGCCATTGAGCCCTATGTTAAATGTCTCAAATTTGAAAGCACTATATTTCTAAAACTATGAAACATTTCAAAGATTCCTTTTCAGGCAAACATGTCCACCGTAAGATGAACCTAAGTAGGCTAGAATGGGGTTGCTAGGTGTAAGTATGTAGGACTAGTAGCATGCCAAAGTTTGTGCTATTGCCATAGAGAATGCATTGGCCATTTAAGATAAATAACTCAAAAACTACAAAACATAAAAATAAAAAAAAGTTCCAGCATGTGTCTCCACAGTAAGCTGAATAATAAAAAGTGTGAATGGAGTTTCTAGGTGAAAGTGACTTTTGACGTGCCTATAGAGCTGCCATTGAGCCCTATGTTAAATGTCTCAAATTTGAAAGCACTATATTTCTAAAACTATGAAACATTTCAAAGATTCCTTTTCAGGCAAACATGTCCACCGTAAGATGAACCTAAGTAGGCTAGAATGGGGTTGCTAGGTGTAAGTATGTAGGATTAGTAGCATGCCAAAGTTTGTGCTATTGCCATAGAGAATGCATTGGCCGTTTAAGTTAAATAACTCAAAAACTACAAAACATAAAAATAAAAAAAAGTTCCAGCATGTGTCTCCACAGTAAGCTGAATAATAAAAAGTGTGAATGGAGTTTCTAGGTGAAAGTGACTTTTGACGTGCCTATAGAGCTGCCATTGAGCCCTATGTTAAATGTCTCAAATTTGAAAGCACTATATTTCTAAAACTATGAAACATTTCAAAGATTCCTTTTCAGGCAAACATGTCCACCGTAAGATGAACCTAAGTAGGCTAGAATGGGGTTGCTAGGTGTAAGTATGTAGGACTAGTAGCATGCCAAAGTTTGTGCTATTGCCATAGAGAATGCATTGGCCATTTAAGTTAAATAACTCAAAAACTACAAAACATAAAAATAAAAAAAAGTTCCAGCATGTGTCTCCACAGTAAGCTGAATAATAAAAAGTGTGAATGGAGTTTCTAGGTGAAAGTGACTTTTGACGTGCCTATAGAGCTGCCATTGAGCCCTATGTTAAATGTCTCAAATTTGAAAGCACTATATTTCTAAAACTATGAAACATTTCAAAGATTCCTTTTCAGGCAAACATGTCCACCGTAAGATGAACCTAAGTAGGCTAGAATGGGGTTGCTAGGTGTAAGTATGTAGGACTAGTAGCATGCCAAAGTTTGTGCTATTGCCATAGAGAATGCATTGTATTGCGGAGGATGAGTCTCATCCTCCGCAACACCCATTCTCATACACCGCTATACACCGCAAGGATATGGGCTATAGCCCATATCGTACGGCATACTATACTGTAGCACGCCGTTTTTCATCATTTTTGAGGATTTGGAAAAAATTTAAAAATTTAAAAAACGATGGGTTATAGCCCATTGTTTTTGTTTAAAAAAAAAATAAAGAATATCCTCGTTTTTCATCATTTTGGACCATGGGCTATAGCCCATATCTTACGGCATACTATAGCACGCCATTTTTCATCATATTTGAGGTTTTGAAAAAATGGAAAAAATGGAAAAACAAACGATGGGTTATAGCCCATCGTTTTTTGAATTTTGATTTTTTTTTTAATCCTCGTTTTTCATCATTTTGGACCATGGGCTATAGCCCATATCGTACGGCATACTATAGCACGCCGTTTTTCATCATTTTTGAGGATTAAAACAAAAAACAAAAAAAAAACAATGGGCTATAACCCATCGTTATTTTTTATTTTTTATTTTTTTTTTCAAATCCTCAAAAATGATGAAAAACGGCGTGCTATAGTATGCCGTACGATATGGGCTATAGCCCATGTTCAAAAATGATGAAAAACAAGTTTTGTTTTTTTTTCAAAATTTCAAAAAACGATGGGCTATAACCCATGTTTTTTTTTTGTTTTTTTTTTTCAAATCCTCAAAAATTATGAAAAACGGCGTGCTATAGTATGCCGTACGGTATGGGCTATAGCCCATGTTCAAAAATGATGAAAAACGAGTTTTTTTTGTCTTTTAAAAGTTTCAAAAAACGATGGGCTAATGTTTTTTTTTTTTTTTTTCATATCCTCAAAACAGACGTCTAAAACACGTCTATTTTTAGACTTGTTTTAGACGTTTATAAACAGAACTGTCCATCTAAATTCTAAACGGATGGTTAAATATAAGTTTCCGATTGTACCTCACATGCCAGTGTGGCACCGTAGACCGTAAACCTGGGGTTTATAAGCAGAACATTCCGGGTTCAATTCTCCTGAAGAACATTTTCACTGTCCATCTAAATTCTAAACGGCTGGTTAAATATAAGTTCCTGATTGTACCTTACATGCCGATGTGGCTCAAAAGATAAATCTGAGGTTCATAATCCAAAGGTTACTGGTTCAAAACTAATACTCAACCAATGCTGCAGTAATTTGAACTTTTCAAGGCTAGAATAAAAAATAAAAACTCATAAGCACCAGGAGACATCTGCTGATTGCCCCAAGGTGCCTTAGCTCAATGGTGTGGTGTGCTTGATCGGTAGCCTCTGCTACCACCTGCCTGCAGGTTCAAGTCCCATGCAAGGTACTAGTGAGGACCATCGGGAGACGGTGCTCTCTCCCCCTGTTTCCTGAAAAGTAGCAGTTGGGGGTTATGTTTGAAAGAACCCTGTCCACCTAAAATTTTACAGATAAGAATTAGGTCAAACGTTTAAAAATAAAATAGCAATTTGGCCCATCATCTGACAGAAAGAATAGTCTGTGTATTTGCATACTGGGCCAAAACTTGGTTGGAAAGTCCCTCTTTTATGTCTGGCTTCCAGGCCAGTTGGAAAAGGGCAAACTGAGAGGTGGTAAGAGTATGTCAAATTGGACATTTTCATGGTAAAAGGTTAGCTGGACAGGGTTCTTTCAGACATAAGCCCCAACCGTTACATCTCAGGAAACAGGGGGAGAGAGCACCGTCTCCCGATGGTCCTTCCCAGCACCTTGACATCATGACATGGGACTTGAACCTGCCAACTGTCTGTAGCAGAGGCAACGGGTCAAGCGCTCCACACCATTGAGCCAAGGCACCTTGGGGCATTCAGGAGATTTCTCCTGGTGCTTTTGAGTTTTTATTTTTTATTCAAGCCTTGAAAAGTTCAAATTACTGCAGCATTGAGCTGTGGGAGGAACAGGCCTTGAACATGGAATGTCTGTACTGAAAGCCTGATGATTAGACCACTGCACCATCAGTCAGACACTCTCAGGCAAAGTCTCCTGGTAATTTTGAAGTGATCTTTTGTTCGTTAGCCTTCAGTTCGTAAAGTTTAAATAACACAGCATCATATTAATCAGATGTTTCTTAGCGCTGTTGAGGTCTTCTTTTGTATGATAGTGTAACAGCCGGGAATCGAACCCTGGTCTCCCACATGGAAAGCCAACATCTTAACCACTACGACAATTAGAGTTTTGAGGTAGTCAGGCTGAGGCTGAGGCTGAGGCTGTGAGCCACTGCTAGAATAGCAGTAAATGAAGCTGAATAACTAGCATTAAACTTTAGGAAGAGTGGGATTTGAAAATGAACTCTCTGTGCGGAATAACCCCTACTACACCATCACTCAGTAACATCTGCCTCTTTGTACTGTTGAAGCGATCTTTTGTATGTTAGCCTTCAGATAGTAAAGTTGAAAGAATCAAGAGTTGAACATAGAATCACATTCATCAGAGTGTAACACCCAGGAATCGAACACAGGTCACCTGCACTGAAGGCCAACATCTTAACCACTAAGCCAAAGCAACTGCCTATGGCTCAGGGGAGACATGAGACTTTTGAGGTCATCAGGCTGAGGCTGTGAGCTAAAAAAAAAATCAAAAATTCAAAAAACGATGGGCTATAACCCATGTTTTTTTTTTTTTTTTTTTTTTTTTTAATCCTCAAAAATTATGAAAAACGGCGTGCTATAGTATGCCGTACGGTATGGGCTATAGCCCATGGTCAAAAATGATGAAAAACGAGGTTTAAAAAAAATTCAAAAAACGATGGGCTATAACCCATGTTTTTTTTTTTGTTTTTTTTTTTCAAATCCTCAAATAGGATGAAAAACGGCGTGCTATAGTATGCCGTACGGTATGGGCTATAGCCCATGGTCAAAAATGATGAAAAACAAGGTAATTTTTTTTTTCAAAAATTCAAAAAAGGATGGGCTATAACCCATGTTTTTTTTTTTTTTTTTTTTTTTCAAATCCTCAAAAATGATGAAAAACTGCGTGCTATAGTATGCCGTACGGTATGGGCTATAGCCCATGGTCAAAAATGATGAAAAACGAGGTTAAAAGGAGGCTGAGGCTGAGGCTGTGAGCCACTGCTAGAATAGCAGTAAATGAAGCTCAATAACTCTAGCATTAAACATTAGGAAGAGTGGGATTTGAACATGAACTCTCTGTGCTGAATAACCCCTACTACACCATCACTCAGTAACATCTGCCTCTTTGTACTGTTGAAGCGATCTTTTGTATGTTAGCCTTCAGATAGTAAAGTTGAAAGAATCAAGAGTTGAACATAGAATCACGTTCATCAGAGTGTAACACCCAGGAATCGAACACAGGTCACCTGCACTGAAGGCCAACATCTTAACCACTAAGCCAAAGCAACTGCCTATGGCTCAGGGGAGACATGAGACTTTTGAGGTCATCAGGCTGAGGCTGTGAGCTAAAAAAAAATTTCAAAAATTCAAAAAACGATGGGCTATAACCCATGTTTTTTTTTTTTTTTTTTTTTTTTGTAATCCTCAAAAATGATGAAAAACGGCGTGCTATAGTATGCCGTACGGTATGGGCTATAGCCCATGGTCAAAAATGATGAAAAACGAGGTTAAAAAAAAAATTCAAAAATTCAAAAAACGATGGGCTATAACCCATGTTTTTTTTTTTTTTTCATTTTTTTCAAATCCTCAAAAATGATGAAAAACGGCGTGCTATAGTATGCCGTACGGTATGGGCTATAGCCCATGGTCAAAAATGATGAAAAACGAGGTTAAAAGGAGGCTGAGGCTGAGGCTGTGAGCCACTGCTAGAATAGCAGTAAATGAAGCTCAATAACTCTAGCATTAAACTTTAGGAAGAGTGGGATTTGAACATGAACTCTCTGTGCTGAATAACCCCTACTACACCATCACTCAGTAACATCTGCCTCTTTGTACTGTTGAAGCGATCTTTTGTATGTTAGCCTTCAGATAGTAAAACCCCTGGGACTCCGAATCCATATTCAATACACACACTTTTGCTTCAACACTCAACAGCCTTGTGTGGCGCTGTGGACTAGTGCGCTTGGCTGTAAACCAAGAGGTTGTTGGTTCGAATCCACCTCGGGGACGATGGTGCTTTTAACATGATCCGAAGCAGTACTGTTTAAACATTCTAGCTCTGTTTAACTCAAAAGCACCAGGAGAAATCTCCTGAATGCCCCAAGGTGCCTTGGCTCAATGGTGTGGAGCGCTTGACCCGTTGCCTCTGCTACTGACAGTTGGCAGGTTCAAGTCCCATGTCATGACGTCAAGGTGCTGGGAAGGACCATCGGGAGACGGTGCTCTCTCCCCCTGTTTCCTGAGATGTAACGGTCGAGGGTTATGTTTGAAAGAACCCTGTCCACGTAAGGTTTTACAGATGAGAATTAGGTCAAACGTTTAAAAATAAAATAGCAATGCATTTTGGTACATCATCTGACAGGATAGTCTGTGTATTTGCATACTGGAGCCCGATTATAATCCTGGACAATGGCAATGTCATTTTCTTGACTTTTGACAATGAAAAAACTACACACTATAGTATATTTGTTTAATCATTTTCACCTTTTTTTTAATCGACATTTTCATGGTAAAAGGTTAGCTGGACAGGGTTCTTTCAGACATAAGCCCCAACCGTTACATCTCAGGAAACAGGGGGAGAGAGCACCGTCTCCCGATGGTCCTTCCCAGCACCTTGACATCATGACATGGGACTTGAACCTGCCAACTGTCTGTAGCAGAGGCAACGGGTCAAGCGCTCCACACCATTGAGCCAAGGCACCTTGGGGCATTCAGGAGATTTCTCCTGGTGCTTTTGAGGTTTTATTTTTTATTCAAGCCTTGAAAAGTTCAAATTACTGCAGCATTGAGCTGTGGGAGGAACAGGCCTTGAACATGGAATGTCTGTACTGAAAGCCTGATGATTAGACCACTGCACCATCAGTCAGACACTCTCAGGCAAAGTCTCCTGGTAATTTTGAAGTGATCTTTTGTTCGTTAGCCTTCAGTTCGTAAAGTTTAAATAACACAGCATCATATTAATCAGATGTTTCTTAGCGCTGTTGAGGTCTTCTTTTGTATGATAGTGTAACAGCCGGGAATCGAACCCTGGTCTCCCACATGGAAAGCCAACATCTTAACCACTAGGACAATTAGAGTTTTGAGGTAGTTAGGCTGAGGCTGAGGCTGAGGCTGTGAGCCACTGCTAGAATAGCAGTAAATGAAGCTCAATAACTAGCATTAAACTTTAGGAAGAGTGGGATTTGAAAATGAACTCTCTGTGCGGAATAACCCCTACTACACCATCACTCAGTAACATCTGCCTCTTTGTACTGTTGAAGCGATCTTTTGTATGTTAGCCTTCAGATAGTAAAGTTGAAAGAATCAAGAGTTGAACATAGAATCACGTTCATCAGAGTGTAACACCCAGGAATCTAACACAGGTCACCTGCACTGAAGGCCAACATCTTAACCACTAAGCCAAAGCAACTGCCTATGGCTCAGGGGAGACATGAGACTTTTGAGGTCATCAGGCTGAGGCTGTGAGCTAAAAAAAAAAAATCAAAAATTCAAAAAACGATGGGCTATAACCCATGTTTTTTTTTTTTTTTTTTTTTTTTTTAATCCTCAAAAATGATGAAAAACGGCGTGCTATAGTATGCCGTACGGTATGGGCTATAGCCCATGGTCAAAAATGATGAAAAACGAGGTTTAAAAAAAATTCAAAAAACGATGGGCTATAACCCATGTTTTTTTTTTGTTTTTGTTTTTTTCAAATCCTCAAATAGGATGAAAAACGGCGTGCTATAGTATGCCGTACGGTATGGGCTATAGCCCATGGTCAAAAATGATGAAAAACGAGGTAATTTTTTTTTTCAAAAATTCAAAAAACGATGGGCTATAACCCATGTTTTTTTTTTTTTTTTTTTTTTTTCAAATCCTCAAAAATGATGAAAAACGGCGTGCTATAGTATGCCGTACGATATGGGCTATAGCCCATCGTCAAAAATGATGAAAAACGAGGTTAAAAAAAAAATTCAAAAATTCAAAAAACGATGGGCTATAACCCATGTTTTTTTTTTTTTTCATTTTTTTCAAATCCTCAAAAATGATGAAAAACGGCGTGCTATAGTATGCCGTACGGTATGGGCTATAGCCCATGGTCAAAAATGATGAAAAACGAGGTTAAAAAAAAAATCAAAAATTCAAAAAACGATGGGCTATAACCCATGTTTTTTTTTTTTTTCATTTTTTTCGAATCCTCAAAAATGATGAAAAACGGCGTGCTATAGTATGCCGTACGGTATGGGCTATAGCCCATGGTCAAAAATGATGAAAAACGAGGTTAAAAGGAGGCTGAGGCTGAGGCTGTGAGCCACTGCTAGAATAGCAGTAAATGAAGCTCAATAACTCTAGCATTAAACTTTAGGAAGAGTGGGATTTGAACATGAACTCTCTGTGCTGAATAACCCCTACTACACCATCACTCAGTAACATCTGCCTCTTTGTACTGTTGAAGCGATCTTTTGTATGTTAGCCTTCAGATAGTAAAACCCCTGGGACTCCGAATCCATATTCAATACACACACTTTTGCTTCAACACTCAACAGCCTTGTGTGGCGCTGTGGACTAGTGCGCTTGGCTGTAAACCAAGAGGTTGTTGGTTCGAATCCACCTCGGGGACGGTGGTGCTTTTAACATGATCCGAAGCAGTACTGTTTAAACATTCTAGCTCTGTTTAACTCAAAAGCACCAGGAGAAATCTCCTGAATGCCCCAAGGTGCCTTGGCTCAATGGTGTGGAGCGCTTGACCCGTTGCCTCTGCTACAGACAGTTGGCAGGTTCAAGTCCCATGTCATGACGTCAAGGTGCTGGGAAGGACCATCGGGAGACGGTGCTCTCTCCCCCTGTTTCCTGAGATGTAACGGTCGAGGGTTATGTTTGAAAGAACCCTGTCCACGTAAGGTTTTACAGATGAGAATTAGGTCAAACGTTTAAAAATAAAATAGCAATGCATTTTGGTACATCATCTGACAGGATAGTCTGTGTATTTGCATACTGGAGCCCGATTATAATCCTGGACAATGGCAATGTCATTTTCTTGACTTTTGACAATGAAAAAACTACACACTATAGTATATTTGTTTAATCATTTTCACCTTTTTTTTAATCGACATTTTCATGGTAAAAGGTTAGCTGGACAGGGTTCTTTCAGACATAAGCCCCAACCGTTACATCTCAGGAAACAGGGGGAGAGAGCACCGTCTCCCGATGGTCCTTCCCAGCACCTTGACATCATGACATGGGACTTGAACCTGCCAACTGTCTGTAGCAGAGGCAACGGGTCAAGCGCTCCACACCATTGAGCCAAGGCACCTTGGGGCATTCAGGAGATTTCTCCTGGTGCTTTTGAGTTTTTATTTTTTATTCAAGCCTTGAAAAGTTCAAATTACTGCAGCATTGAGCTGTGGGAGGAACAGGCCTTGAACATGGAATGTCTGTACTGAAAGCCTGATGATTAGACCACTGCACCATCAGTCAGACACTCTCAGGCAAAGTCTCCTGGTAATTTTGAAGTGATCTTTTTTTCGTTAGCCTTCAGTTCGTAAAGTTTAAATAACACAGCATCATATTAATCAGATGTTTCTTAGCGCTGTTGAGGTCTTCTTTTGTATGATAGTGTAACAGCCGGGAATCGAACCCTGGTCTCCCACATGGAAAGCCAACATCTTAACCACTACGACAATTAGAGTTTTGAGGTAGTCAGGCTGAGGCTGAGGCTGAGGCTGTGAGCCACTGCTAGAATAGCAGTAAATGAAGCTCAATAACTAGCATTAAACTTTAGGAAGAGTGGGATTTGAAAATGAACTCTCTGTGCGGAATAAACCCTACTACACCATCACTCAGTAACATCTGCCTCTTTGTACTGTTGAAGCGATCTTTTGTATGTTAGCCTTCAGATAGTAAAGTTGAAAGAATCAAGAGTTGAACATAGAATCACGTTCATCAGAGTGTAACACCCAGGAATCGAACACAGGTCACCTGCACTGAAGGCCAACATCTTAACCACTAAGCCAAAGCAACTGCCTATGGCTCAGGGGAGACATGAGACTTTTGAGGTCATCAGGCTGAGGCTGTGAGCTAAAAAAAATATAATAATAATCAAAAAACGATGGGCTATAACCCATGTTTTTTTTTTTTTTTTTTTTTTTTTTAATCCTCAAAAATGATGAAAAACGGCGTGCTATAGTATGCCGTACGGTATGGGCTATAGCCCATGGTCAAAAATGATGAAAAACGAGGTTTAAAAAAAATTCAAAAAACGATGGGCTATAACCCATGTTTTTTTTTTTTTTTTTTTTTTTTCAAATCCTCAAATAGGATGAAAAACGGCGTGCTATAGTATGCTGTACGGTATGGGCTATAGCCCATGGTCAAAAATTCAAAAAACGAGGTTTAAAAAAAATTCAAAAAACGATGGGCTATAACCCATGTTTTTTTTTTTTTTTTTTTTTTTTTTTCAAATCCTCAAATAGGATGAAAAACGGCGTGCTATAGTATGCCGTACGGTATGGGCTATAGCCCATGGTCAAAAATGATGAAAAACGAGGTAATTTTTTTTTCAAAAATTCAAAAAACGATGGGCTATAACCCATGTTGTTTTTTTTTTTCATTTTTTTCAAATCCTCAAAAATGATGAAAAACGGCGTGCTATAGTATGCCGTACGGTATGGGCTATAGCCCATGGTCAAAAATGATGAAAAACGAGGTTAAAAGGAGGCTGAGGCTGAGGCTGTGAGCCACTGCTAGAATAGCAGTAAATGAAGCTCAATAACTCTAGCATTAAACTTTAGGAAGAGTGGGATTTGAACATGAACTCTCTGTGCTGAATAACCCCTACTACACCATCACTCAGTAACATCTGCCTCTTTGTACTGTTGAAGCGATCTTTTGTATGTTAGCCTTCAGATAGTAAAACCCCTGGGACTCCGAATCCATATTCAATACACACACTTTTGCTTCAACACTCAACAGCCTTGTGTGGCGCTGTGGACTAGTGCGCTTGGCTGTAAACCAAGAGGTTGTTGGTTCGAATCCACCTCGGGGACGATGGTGCTTTTAACATGATCCGAAGCAGTACTGTTTAAACATTCTAGCTCTGTTTAACTCAAAAGCACCAGGAGAAATCTCCTGAATGCCCCAAGGTGCCTTGGCTCAATGGTGTGGAGCGCTTGACCCGTTGCCTCTGCTACAGACAGTTGGCAGGTTCAAGTCCCATGTCATGACGTCAAGGTGCTGGGAAGGACCATCGGGAGACGGTGCTCTCTCCCCCTGTTTCCTGAGATGTAACGGTCGAGGGTTATGTTTGAAAGAACCCTGTCCACGTAAGGTTTTACAGATGAGAATTAGGTCAAACGTTTAAAAATAAAATAGCAATGCATTTTGGTACATCATCTGACAGGATAGTCTGTGTATTTGCATACTGGAGCCCGATTATAATCCTGGACAATGGCAATGTCATTTTCTTGACTTTTGACAATGAAAAAACTACACACTATAGTATATTTGTTTAATCATTTTCACCTTTTTTTTAATCGACATTTTCATGGTAAAAGGTTAGCTGGACAGGGTTCTTTCAGACATAAGCCCCAACCGTTACATCTCAGGAAACAGGGGGAGAGAGCACCGTCTCCCGATGGTCCTTCCCAGCACCTTGACATCATGACGTGGGACTTGAACCTGCCAACTGTCTGTAGCAGAGGCAACGGGTCAAGCGCTCCACACCATTGAGCCAAGGCACCTTGGGGCATTCAGGAGATTTCTCCTGGTGCTTTTGAGTTTTTATTTTTTATTCAAGCCTTGAAAAGTTCAAATTACTGCAGCATTGAGCTGTGGGAGGAACAGGCCTTGAACATGGAATGTCTGTACTGAAAGCCTGATGATTAGACCACTGCACCATCAGTCAGACACTCTCAGGCAAAGTCTCCTGGTAATTTTGAAGTGATCTTTTGTTCGTTAGCCTTCAGTTCGTAAAGTTTAAATAACACAGCATCATATTAATCAGATGTTTCTTAGCGCTGTTGAGTTCTTCTTTTGTATGATAGTGTAACAGCCGGGAATCGAACCCTGGTCTCCCACATGGAAAGCCAACATCTTAACCACTACGACAATTAGAGTTTTGAGGTAGTCAGGCTGAGGCTGAGGCTGAGGCTGTGAGCCACTGCTAGAATAGCAGTAAATGAAGCTCAATAACTAGCATTAAACTTTAGGAAGAGTGGGATTTGAAAATGAACTCTCTGTGCGGAATAAACCCTACTACACCATCACTCAGTAACATCTGCCTCTTTGTACTGTTGAAGCGATCTTTTGTATGTTAGCCTTCAGATAGTAAAGTTGAAAGAATCAAGAGTTGAACATAGAATCACGTTCATCAGAGTGTAACACCCAGGAATCGAACACAGGTCACCTGCACTGAAGGCCAACATCTTAACCACTAAGCCAAAGCAACTGCCTATGGCTCAGGGGAGACATGAGACTTTTGAGGTCATCAGGCTGAGGCTGTGAGCTAAAAAAAAAATAATAATAATCAAAAAACGATGGGCTATAACCCATGTTTTTTTTTTTTTTTTTTTTTTTTTTAATCCTCAAAAATGATGAAAAACGGCGTGCTATAGTATGCCGTACGGTATGGGCTATAGCCCATGGTCAAAAATGATGAAAAACGAGGTAATCTTTTTTTTCAAAAATTCAAAAAACGATGGGCTATAACCCATGTTTTTTTTTTTTTTTTTTTTTTTCAAATCCTCAAAAATGATGAAAAACGGCGTGCTATAGTATGCCGTACGATATGGGCTATAGCCCATCGTCAAAAATGATGAAAAACGAGGTTAAATGTTTTTTTCAAAAATTCAAAAAACGATGGGCTATAACCCATGTTTTTTTTTTTTTTCATTTTTTTCAAATCCTCAAAAATGATGAAAAACGGCGTGCTATAGTATGCCGTACGGTATGGGCTATAGCCCATGGTCAAAAATTATGAAAAACGAGGTTAAAAGGAGGCTGAGGCTGAGGCTGTGAGCCACTGCTAGAATAGCAGTAAATGAAGCTCAATAACTCTAGCATTAAACTTTAGGAAGAGTGGGATTTGAACATGAACTCTCTGTGCTGAATAACCCCTACTACACCATCACTCAGTAACATCTGCCTCTTTGTACTGTTGAAGCGATCTTTTGTATGTTAGCCTTCAGATAGTAAAACCCCTGGGACTCCGAATCCATATTCAATACACACACTTTTGCTTCAACACTCAACAGCCTTGTGTGGCGCTGTGGACTAGTGCGCTTGGCTGTAAACCAAGAGGTTGTTGGTTCGAATCCACCTCGGGGACGATGGTGCTTTTAACATGATCCGAAGCAGTACTGTTTAAACATTCTAGCTCTGTTTAACTCAAAAGCACCAGGAGAAATCTCCTGAATGCCCCAAGGTGCCTTGGCTCAATGGTGTGGAGCGCTTGACCCGTTGCCTCTGCTACAGACAGTTGGCAGGTTCAAGTCCCATGTCATGACGTCAAGGTGCTGGGAAGGACCATCGGGAGACGGTGCTCTCTCCCCCTGTTTCCTGAGATGTAACGGTCGAGGGTTATGTTTGAAAGAACCCTGTCCACGTAAGGTTTTACAGATGAGAATTAGGTCAAACGTTTAAAAATAAAATAGCAATGCATTTTGGTACATCATCTGACAGGATAGTCTGTGTATTTGCATACTGGAGCCCGATTATAATCCTGGACAATGGCAATGTCATTTTCTTGACTTTTGACAATGAAAAAACTACACACTATAGTATATTTGTTTAATCATTTTCACCTTTTTTTTAATCGACATTTTCATGGTAAAAGGTTAGCTGGACAGGGTTCTTTCAGACATAAGCCCCAACCGTTACATCTCAGGAAACAGGGGGAGAGAGCACCGTCTCCCGATGGTCCTTCCCAGCACCTTGACATCATGACATGGGACTTGAACCTGCCAACTGTCTGTAGCAGAGGCAACGGGTCAAGCGCTCCACACCATTGAGCCAAGGCACCTTGGGGCATTCAGGAGATTTCTCCTGGTGCTTTTGAGTTTTTATTTTTTATTCAAGCCTTGAAAAGTTCAAATTACTGCAGCATTGAGCTGTGGGAGGAACAGGCCTTGAACATGGAATGTCTGTACTGAAAGCCTGATGATTAGACCACTGCACCATCAGTCAGACACTCTCAGGCAAAGTCTCCTGGTAATTTTGAAGTGATCTTTTGTTCGTTAGCCTTCAGTTCGTAAAGTTTAAATAACACAGCATCATATTAATCAGATGTTTCTTAGCGCTGTTGAGGTCTTCTTTTGTATGATAGTGTAACAGCCGGGAATCGAACCCTGGTCTCCCACATGGAAAGCCAACATCTTAACCACTACGACAATTAGAGTTTTGAGGTAGTCAGGCTGAGGCTGAGGCTGAGGCTGTGAGCCACTGCTAGAATAGCAGTAAATGAAGCTCAATAACTAGCATTAAACTTTAGGAAGAGTGGGATTTGAAAATGAACTCTCTGTGCGGAATAACCCCTACTACACCATCACTCAGTAACATCTGCCTCTTTGTACTGTTGAAGCGATCTTTTGTATGTTAGCCTTCAGATAGTAAAGTTGAAAGAATCAAGAGTTGAACATAGAATCACGTTCATCAGAGTGTAACACCCAGGAATCGAACACAGGTCACCTGCACTGAAGGCCAACATCTTAACCACTAAGCCAAAGCAACTGCCTATGGCTCAGGGGAGAC
This sequence comes from Protomyctophum parallelum, assembly GCF_964188405.1. NCBI lineage: Eukaryota > Metazoa > Chordata > Actinopteri > Myctophiformes > Myctophidae > Protomyctophum > Protomyctophum parallelum. Next base: position 35,160,358 of record NC_139717.1, read on the forward strand.
ATGAGACTTTTGAGGTCATCAGGCTGAGGCTGTGAGCTAAAAAAAAAAATCAAAAATTCAAAAAACGATGGGCTATAACCCATGTTTTTTTTTTTTTTTTTTTTTTTTTTTATCCTCAAAAATGATGAAAAACGGCGTGCTATAGTATGCCGTACGGTATGGGCTATAGCCCATGGTCAAAAATGATGAAAAACGAGGTTTAAAAAAAATTCAAAAAACGATGGGCTATAACCCATGTTTTTTTTTGTTTTTGTTTTTTTCAAATCCTCAAATAGGATGAAAAACGGCGTGCTATAGTATGCCGTACGGTATGGGCTATAGCCCATGGTCAAAAATGATGAAAAACGAGGTAATTTTTTTTTTCAAAAATTCAAAAAACGATGGGCTATAACCCATGTTTTTTTTTTTTTTTTTTTTTTCAAATCCTCAAAAATGATGAAAAACGGCGTGCTATAGTATGCCGTACGATATGGGCTATAGCCCATCGTCAAAAATGATGAAAAACGAGGTTAATTTTTTTTTTCAAAAATTCAAAAAACGATGGGCTATAACCCATGTTTTTTTTTTTTTTCATTTTTTTCAAATCCTCAAAAATGATGAAAAACGGCGTGCTATAGTATGCCGTACGGTATGGGCTATAGCCCATGGTCAAAAATGATGAAAAACGAGGTTAAAAGGAGGCTGAGGCTGAGGCTGTGAGCCACTGCTAGAATAGCAGTAAATGAAGCTCAATAACTCTAGCATTAAACTTTAGGAAGAGTGGGATTTGAACATGAACTCTCTGTGCTGAATAACCCCTACTACACCATCACTCAGTAACATCTGCCTCTTTGTACTGTTGAAGCGATCTTTTGTATGTTAGCCTTCAGATAGTAAAACCCCTGGGACTCCGAATCCATATTCAATACACACACTTTTGCTTCAACACTCAACAGCCTTGTGTGGCGCTGTGGACTAGTGCGCTTGGCTGTAAACCAAGAGGTTGTTGGTTCGAATCCACCTCGGGGACGATGGTGCTTTTAACATGATCCGAAGCAGTACTGTTTAAACATTCTAGCTCTGTTTAACTCAAAAGCACCAGGAGAAATCTCCTGAATGCCCCAAGGTGCCTTGGCTCAATGGTGTGGAGCGCTTGACCCGTTGCCTCTGCTACAGACAGTTGGCAGGTTCAAGTCCCATGTCATGACGTCAAGGTGCTGGGAAGGACCATCGGGAGACGGTGCTCTCTCCCCCTGTTTCCTGAGATGTAACGGTCGAGGGTTATGTTTGAAAGAACCCTGTCCACGTAAGGTTTTACAGATGAGAATTAGGTCAAACGTTTAAAAATAAAATAGCAATGCATTTTGGTACATCATCTGACAGGATAGTCTGTGTATTTGCATACTGGAGCCCGATTATAATCCTGGACAATGGCAATGTCATTTTCTTGACTTTTGACAATGAAAAAACTACACACTATAGTATATTTGTTTAATCATTTTCACCTTTTTTTTAATCGACATTTTCATGGTAAAAGGTTAGCTGGACAGGGTTCTTTCAGACATAAGCCCCAACCGTTACATCTCAGGAAACAGGGGGAGAGAGCACCGTCTCCCGATGGTCCTTCCCAGCACCTTGACATCATGACATGGGACTTGAACCTGCCAACTGTCTGTAGCAGAGGCAACGGGTCAAGCGCTCCACACCATTGAGCCAAGGCACCTTGGGGCATTCAGGAGATTTCTCCTGGTGCTTTTGAGTTTTTATTTTTTATTCAAGCCTTGAAAAGTTCAAATTACTGCAGCATTGAGCTGTGGGAGGAACAGGCCTTGAACATGGAATGTCTGTACTGAAAGCCTGATGATTAGACCACTGCACCATCAGTCAGACACTCTCAGGCAAAGTCTCCTGGTAATTTTGAAGTGATCTTTTGTTCGTTAGCCTTCAGTTCGTAAAGTTTAAATAACACAGCATCATATTAATCAGATGTTTCTTAGCGCTGTTGAGTTCTTCTTTTGTATGATAGTGTAACAGCCGGGAATCGAACCCTGGTCTCCCACATGGAAAGCCAACATCTTAACCACTACGACAATTAGAGTTTTGAGGTAGTCAGGCTGAGGCTGAGGCTGAGGCTGAGGCTGTGAGCCACTGCTAGAATAGCAGTAAATGAAGCTCAATAACTAGCATTAAACTTTAGGAAGAGTGGGATTTGAAAATGAACTCTCTGTGCGGAATAAACCCTACTACACCATCACTCAGTAACATCTGCCTCTTTGTACTGTTGAAGCGATCTTTTGTATGTTAGCCTTCAGATAGTAAAGTTGAAAGAATCAAGAGTTGAACATAGAATCACGTTCATCAGAGTGTAACACCCAGGAATCGAACACAGGTCACCTGCACTGAAGGCCAACATCTTAACCACTAAGCCAAAGCAACTGCCTATGGCTCAGGGGAGACATGAGACTTTTGAGGTCATCAGGCTGAGGCTGTGAGCTAAAAAAAAAATAATAATAATCAAAAAACGATGGGCTATAACCCATGTTTTTTTTTTTTTTTAATCCTCAAAAATGATGAAAAACGGCGTGCTATAGTATGCCGTACGGTATGGGCTATAGCCCATGGTCAAAAATGATGAAAAACGAGGTAATCTTTTTTTTCAAAAATTCAAAAAACGATGGGCTATAACCCATGTTTTTTTTTTTTTTTTTTTTTTTTTTAATCCTCAAAAATGATGAAAAACGGCGTGCTATAGTATGCCGTACGGTATGGGCTATAGCCCATGGTCAAAAATGATGAAAAACGAGGTTTAAAAAAAATTCAAAAAACGATGGGCTATAACCCATGTTTTTTTTTGTTTTTGTTTTTTTCAAATCCTCAAATAGGATGAAAAACGGCGTGCTATAGTATGCCGTACGGTATGGGCTATAGCCCATGGTCAAAAATGATGAAAAACGAGGTAATTTTTTTTTTCAAAAATTCAAAAAACGATGGGCTATAACCCATGTTTTTTTTTTGTTTTTTTTTTTCAAATCCTCAAAAATGATGAAAAACGGCGTGCTATAGTATGCCGTACGATATGGGCTATAGCCCATCGTCAAAAATGATGAAAAACGAGGTTAATTTTTTTTTTCAAAAATTCAAAAAACGATGGGCTATAACCCATGTTTTTTTTTTTTTTCATTTTTTTCAAATCCTCAAAAATGATGAAAAACGGCGTGCTATAGTATGCCGTACGGTATGGGCTATAGCCCATGGTCAAAAATGATGAAAAACGAGGTTAAAAGGAGGCTGAGGCTGAGGCTGTGAGCCACTGCTAGAATAGCAGTAAATGAAGCTCAATAACTCTAGCATTAAACTTTAGGAAGAGTGGGATTTGAACATGAACTCTCTGTGCTGAATAACCCCTACTACACCATCACTCAGTAACATCTGCCTCTTTGTACTGTTGAAGCGATCTTTTGTATGTTAGCCTTCAGATAGTAAAACCCCTGGGACTCCGAATCCATATTCAATACACACACTTTTGCTTCAACACTCAACAGCCTTGTGTGGCGCTGTGGACTAGTGCGCTTGGCTGTAAACCAAGAGGTTGTTGGTTCGAATCCACCTCGGGGACGATGGTGCTTTTAACATGATCCGAAGCAGTACTGTTTAAACATTCTAGCTCTGTTTAACTCAAAAGCACCAGGAGAAATCTCCTGAATGCCCCAAGGTGCCTTGGCTCAATGGTGTGGAGCGCTTGACCCGTTGCCTCTGCTACAGACAGTTGGCAGGTTCAAGTCCCATGTCATGACGTCAAGGTGCTGGGAAGGACCATCGGGAGACGGTGCTCTCTCCCCCTGTTTCCTGAGATGTAACGGTCGAGGGTTATGTTTGAAAGAACCCTGTCCACGTAAGGTTTTACAGATGAGAATTAGGTCAAACGTTTAAAAATAAAATAGCAATGCATTTTGGTACATCATCTGACAGGATAGTCTGTGTATTTGCATACTGGAGCCCGATTATAATCCTGGACAATGGCAATGTCATTTTCTTGACTTTTGACAATGAAAAAACTACACACTATAGTATATTTGTTTAATCATTTTCACCTTTTTTTTAATCGACATTTTCATGGTAAAAGGTTAGCTGGACAGGGTTCTTTCAGACATAAGCCCCAACCGTTACATCTCAGGAAACAGGGGGAGAGAGCACCGTCTCCCGATGGTCCTTCCCAGCACCTTGACATCATGACATGGGACTTGAACCTGCCAACTGTCTGTAGCAGAGGCAACGGGTCAAGCGCTCCACACCATTGAGCCAAGGCACCTTGGGGCATTCAGGAGATTTCTCCTGGTGCTTTTGAGTTTTTATTTTTTATTCAAGCCTTGAAAAGTTCAAATTACTGCAGCATTGAGCTGTGGGAGGAACAGGCCTTGAACATGGAATGTCTGTACTGAAAGCCTGATGATTAGACCACTGCACCATCAGTCAGACACTCTCAGGCAAAGTCTCCTGGTAATTTTGAAGTGATCTTTTGTTCGTTAGCCTTCAGTTCGTAAAGTTTAAATAACACAGCATCATATTAATCAGATGTTTCTTAGCGCTGTTGAGTTCTTCTTTTGTATGATAGTGTAACAGCCGGGAATCGAACCCTGGTCTCCCACATGGAAAGCCAACATCTTAACCACTACGACAATTAGAGTTTTGAGGTAGTCAGGCTGAGGCTGAGGCTGAGGCTGAGGCTGTGAGCCACTGCTAGAATAGCAGTAAATGAAGCTCAATAACTAGCATTAAACTTTAGGAAGAGTGGGATTTGAAAATGAACTCTCTGTGCGGAATAAACCCTACTACACCATCACTCAGTAACATCTGCCTCTTTGTACTGTTGAAGCGATCTTTTGTATGTTAGCCTTCAGATAGTAAAGTTGAAAGAATCAAGAGTTGAACATAGAATCACGTTCATCAGAGTGTAACACCCAGGAATCGAACACAGGTAACCTGCACTGAAGGCCAACATCTTAACCACTAAGCCAAAGCAACTGCCTATGGCTCAGGGGAGACATGAGACTTTTGAGGTCATCAGGCTGAGGCTGTGAGCTAATTTTTTTTTAATAATAATCAAAAAACGATGGGCTATAACCCATGTTTTTTTTTTTTTTTTTTTAATCCTCAAAAATGATGAAAAACGGCGTGCTATAGTATGCCGTACGGTATGGGCTATAGCCCATGGTCAAAAATGATGAAAAACGAGGTAATCTTTTTTTTCAAAAATTCAAAAAACGATGGGCTATAACCCATGTTTTTTTTTTTTTTTTTTTTTTCAAATCCTCAAAAATGATGAAAAACGGCGTGCTATAGTATGCCGTACGATATGGGCTATAGCCCATCGTCAAAAATGATGAAAAACGAGGTTAATTATTTTTTTCAAAAATTCAAAAAACGATGGGCTATAACCCATGTTTTTTTTTTTTTTCATTTTTTTCAAATCCTCAAAAATGATGAAAAACGGCGTGCTATAGTATGCCGTACGGTATGGGCTATAGCCCATGGTCAAAAATGATGAAAAACGAGGTTAAAAGGAGGCTGAGGCTGAGGCTGTGAGCCACTGCTAGAATAGCAGTAAATGAAGCTCAATAACTCTAGCATTAAACTTTAGGAAGAGTGGGATTTGAACATGAACTCTCTGTGCTGAATAACCCCTACTACACCATCACTCAGTAACATCTGCCTCTTTGTACTGTTGAAGCGATCTTTTGTATGTTAGCCTTCAGATAGTAAAACCCCTGGGACTCCGAATCCATATTCAATACACACACTTTTGCTTCAACACTCAACAGCCTTGTGTGGCGCTGTGGACTAGTGCGCTTGGCTGTAAACCAAGAGGTTGTTGGTTCGAATCCACCTCGGGGACAATGGTGCTTTTAACATGATCCGAAGCAGTACTGTTTAAACATTCTAGCTCTGTTTAACTCAAAAGCACCAGGAGAAATCTCCTGAATGCCCCAAGGTGCCTTGGCTCAATGGTGTGGAGCGCTTGACCCGTTGCCTCTGCTACAGACAGTTGGCAGGTTCAAGTCCCATGTCATGACGTCAAGGTGCTGGGAAGGACCATCGGGAGACGGTGCTCTCTCCCCCTGTTTCCTGAGATGTAACGGTCGAGGGTTATGTTTGAAAGAACCCTGTCCACGTAAGGTTTTACAGATGAGAATTAGGTCAAACGTTTAAAAATAAAATAGCAATGCATTTTGGTACATCATCTGACAGGATAGTCTGTGTATTTGCATACTGGAGCCCGATTATAATCCTGGACAATGGCAATGTCATTTTCTTGACTTTTGACAATGAAAAAACTACACACTATAGTATATTTGTTTAATCATTTTCACCTTTTTTTTAATCGACATTTTCATGGTAAAAGGTTAGCTGGACAGGGTTCTTTCAGACATAAGCCCCAACCGTTACATCTCAGGAAACAGGGGGAGAGAGCACCGTCTCCCGATGGTCCTTCCCAGCACCTTGACATCATGACATGGGACTTGAACCTGCCAACTGTCTGTAGCAGAGGCAACGGGTCAAGCGCTCCACACCATTGAGCCAAGGCACCTTGGGGCATTCAGGAGATTTCTCCTGGTGCTTTTGAGTTTTTATTTTTTATTCAAGCCTTGAAAAGTTCAAATTACTGCAGCATTGAGCTGTGGGAGGAACAGGCCTTGAACATGGAATGTCTGTACTGAAAGCCTGATGATTAGACCACTGCACCATCAGTCAGACACTCTCAGGCAAAGTCTCCTGGTAATTTTGAAGTGATCTTTTGTTCGTTAGCCTTCAGTTCGTAAAGTTTAAATAACACAGCATCATATTAATCAGATGTTTCTTAGCGCTGTTGAGTTCTTCTTTTGTATGATAGTGTAACAGCCGGGAATCGAACCCTGGTCTCCCACATGGAAAGCCAACATCTTAACCACTACGACAATTAGAGTTTTGAGGTAGTCAGGCTGAGGCTGAGGCTGAGGCTGTGAGCCACTGCTAGAATAGCAGTAAATGAAGCTCAATAACTAGCATTAAACTTTAGGAAGAGTGGGATTTGAAAATGAACTCTCTGTGCGGAATAACCCCTACTACACCATCACTCAGTAACATCTGCCTCTTTGTACTGTTGAAGCGATCTTTTGTATGTTAGCCTTCAGATAGTAAAGTTGAAAGAATCAAGAGTTGAACATAGAATCACGTTCATCAGAGTGTAACACCCAGGAATCGAACACAGGTCACCTGCACTGAAGGCCAACATCTTAACCACTAAGCCAAAGCAACTGCCTATGGCTCAGGGGAGACATGAGACTTTTGAGGTCATCAGGCTGAGGCTGTGAGCTAAAAAAAAAATAATAATAATCAAAAAACGATGGGCTATAACCCATGTTTTTTTTGTTTTTGTTTGTTTTTTTAATCCTCAAAAATGATGAAAAACGGCGTGCTATAGTATGCCGTACGGTATGGGCTATAGCCCATGGTCAAAAATGATGAAAAACGAGGTAATCTTTTTTTTCAAAAATTCAAAAAACGATGGGCTATAACCCATGTTTTTTTTTTTTTTTTTTTTTTCAAATCCTCAAAAATGATGAAAAACGGCGTGCTATAGTATGCCGTACGATATGGGCTATAGCCCATCGTCAAAAATGATGAAAAACGAGGTTAAATTTTTTTTTCAAAAATTCAAAAAACGATGGGCTATAACCCATGTTTTTTTTTTTTTTCATTTTTTTCAAATCCTCAAAAATGATGAAAAACGGCGTGCTATAGTATGCCGTACGGTATGGGCTATAGCCCATGGTCAAAAATGATGAAAAACGAGGTTAAAAGGAGGCTGAGGCTGAGGCTGTGAGCCACTGCTAGAATAGCAGTAAATGAAGCTCAATAACTCTAGCATTAAACTTTAGGAAGAGTGGGATTTGAACATGAACTCTCTGTGCTGAATAACCCCTACTACACCATCACTCAGTAACATCTGCCTCTTTTTACTGTTGAAGCGATCTTTTGTATGTTAGCCTTCAGATAGTAAAACCCCTGGGACTCCGAATCCATATTCAATACACACACTTTTGCTTCAACACTCAACAGCCTTGTGTGGCGCTGTGGACTAGTGCGCTTGGCTGTAAACCAAGAGGTTGTTGGTTCGAATCCACCTCGGGGACGATGGTGCTTTTAACATGATCCGAAGCAGTACTGTTTAAACATTCTAGCTCTGTTTAACTCAAAAGCACCAGGAGAAATCTCCTGAATGCCCCAAGGTGCCTTGGCTCAATGGTGTGGAGCGCTTGACCCGTTGCCTCTGCTACAGACAGTTGGCAGGTTCAAGTCCCATGTCATGACGTCAAGGTGCTGGGAAGGACCATCGGGAGACGGTGCTCTCTCCCCCTGTTTCCTGAGATGTAACGGTCGAGGGTTATGTTTGAAAGAACCCTGTCCACGTAAGGTTTTACAGATGAGAATTAGGTCAAACGTTTAAAAATAAAATAGCAATGCATTTTGGTACATCATCTGACAGGATAGTCTGTGTATTTGCATACTGGAGCCCGATTATAATCCTGGACAATGGCAATGTCATTTTCTTGACTTTTGACAATGAAAAAACTACACACTATAGTATATTTGTTTAATCATTTTCACCTTTTTTTTAATCGACATTTTCATGGTAAAAGGTTAGCTGGACAGGGTTCTTTCAGACATAAGCCCCAACCGTTACATCTCAGGAAACAGGGGGAGAGAGCACCGTCTCCCGATGGTCCTTCCCAGCACCTTGACATCATGACATGGGACTTGAACCTGCCAACTGTCTGTAGCAGAGGCAACGGGTCAAGCGCTCCACACCATTGAGCCAAGGCACCTTGGGGCATTCAGGAGATTTCTCCTGGTGCTTTTGAGTTTTTATTTTTTATTCAAGCCTTGAAAAGTTCAAATTACTGCAGCATTGAGCTGTGGGAGGAACAGGCCTTGAACATGGAATGTCTGTACTGAAAGCCTGATGATTAGACCACTGCACCATCAGTCAGACACTCTCAGGCAAAGTCTCCTGGTAATTTTGAAGTGATCTTTTGTTCGTTAGCCTTCAGTTCGTAAAGTTTAAATAACACAGCATCATATTAATCAGATGTTTCTTAGCGCTGTTGAGTTCTTATTTTGTATGATAGTGTAACAGCCGGGAATCGAACCCTGGTCTCCCACATGGAAAGCCAACATCTTAACCACTACGACAATTAGAGTTTTGAGGTAGTCAGGCTGAGGCTGAGGCTGAGGCTGTGAGCCACTGCTAGAATAGCAGTAAATGAAGCTCAATAACTAGCATTAAACTTTAGGAAGAGTGGGATTTGAAAATGAACTCTCTGTGCGGAATAACCCCTACTACACCATCACTCAGTAACATCTGCCTCTTTGTACTGTTGAAGCGATCTTTTGTATGTTAGCCTTCAGATAGTAAAGTTGAAAGAATCAAGAGTTGAACATAGAATCACGTTCATCAGAGTGTAACACCCAGGAATCGAACACAGGTCACCTGCACTGAAGGCCAACATCTTAACCACTAAGCCAAAGCAACTGCCTATGGCTCAGGGGAGACATGAGACTTTTGAGGTCATCAGGCTGAGGCTGTGAGCTAATTTTTTTTTAATAATAATCAAAAAACGATGGGCTATAACCCATGTTTTTTTTTTTTTTTTTTTTTTTTTTAATCCTCAAAAATGATGAAAAACGGCGTGCTATAGTATGCCGTACGGTATGGGCTATAGCCCATGGTCAAAAATGATGAAAAACGAGGTAATCTTTTTTTTCAAAAATTCAAAAAACGATGGGCTATAACCCATGTTTTTTTTTTTTTTTTTTTTTTCAAATCCTCAAAAATGATGAAAAACGGCGTGCTATAGTATGCCGTACGATATGGGCTATAGCCCATCGTCAAAAATGATGAAAAACGAGGTTAAATTTTTTTTTCAAAAATTCAAAAAACGATGGGCTATAACCCATGTTTTTTTTTTTTTTCATTTTTTTCAAATCCTCAAAAATGATGAAAAACGGCGTGCTATAGTATGCCGTACGGTATGGGCTATAGCCCATGGTCAAAAATGATGAAAAACGAGGTTAAAAGGAGGCTGAGGCTGAGGCTGTGAGCCACTGCTAGAATAGCAGTAAATGAAGCTCAATAACTCTAGCATTAAACTTTAGGAAGAGTGGGATTTGAACATGAACTCTCTGTGCTGAATAACCCCTACTACACCATCACTCAGTAACATCTGCCTCTTTGTACTGTTGAAGCGATCTTTTGTATGTTAGCCTTCAGATAGTAAAACCCCTGGGACTCCGAATCCATATTCAATACACACACTTTTGCTTCAACACTCAACAGCCTTGTGTGGCGCTGTGGACTAGTGCGCTTGGCTGTAAACCAAGAGGTTGTTGGTTCGAATCCACCTCGGGGACAATGGTGCTTTTAACATGATCCGAAGCAGTACTGTTTAAACATTCTAGCTCTGTTTAACTCAAAAGCACCAGGAGAAATCTCCTGAATGCCCCAAGGTGCCTTGGCTCAATGGTGTGGAGCGCTTGACCCGTTGCCTCTGCTACAGACAGTTGGCAGGTTCAAGTCCCATGTCATGACGTCAAGGTGCTGGGAAGGACCATCGGGAGACGGTGCTCTCTCCCCCTGTTTCCTGAGATGTAACGGTCGAGGGTTATGTTTGAAAGAACCCTGTCCACGTAAGGTTTTACAGATGAGAATTAGGTCAAACGTTTAAAAATAAAATAGCAATGCATTTTGGTACATCATCTGACAGGATAGTCTGTGTATTTGCATACTGGAGCCCGATTATAATCCTGGACAATGGCAATGTCATTTTCTTGACTTTTGACAATGAAAAAACTACACACTATAGTATATTTGTTTAATCATTTTCACCTTTTTTTTAATCGACATTTTCATGGTAAAAGGTTAGCTGGACAGGGTTCTTTCAGACATAAGCCCCAACCGTTACATCTCAGGAAACAGGGGGAGAGAGCACCGTCTCCCGATGGTCCTTCCCAGCACCTTGACATCATGACATGGGACTTGAACCTGCCAACTGTCTGTAGCAGAGGCAACGGGTCAAGCGCTCCACACCATTGAGCCAAGGCACCTTGGGGCATTCAGGAGATTTCTCCTGGTGCTTTTGAGTTTTTATTTTTTATTCAAGCCTTGAAAAGTTCAAATTACTGCAGCATTGAGCTGTGGGAGGAACAGGCCTTGAACATGGAATGTCTGTACTGAAAGCCTGATGATTAGACCACTGCACCATCAGTCAGACACTCTCAGGCAAAGTCTCCTGGTAATTTTGAAGTGATCTTTTGTTCGTTAGCCTTCAGTTCGTAAAGTTTAAATAACACAGCATCATATTAATCAGATGTTTCTTAGCGCTGTTGAGGTCTTCTTTTGTATGATAGTGTAACAGCCGGGAATCGAACCCTGGTCTCCCACATGGAAAGCCAACATCTTAACCACTACGACAATTAGAGTTTTGAGGTAGTCAGGCTGAGGCTGAGGCTGAGGCTGTGAGCCACTGCTAGAATAGCAGTAAATGAAGCTCAATAACTAGCATTAAACTTTAGGAAGAGTGGGATTTGAAAATGAACTCTCTGTGCGGAATAACCCCTACTACACCATCACTCAGTAACATCTGCCTCTTTGTACTGTTGAAGCGATCTTTTGTATGTTAGCCTTCAGATAGTAAAGTTGAAAGAATCAAGAGTTGAACATAGAATCACGTTCATCAGAGTGTAACACCCAGGAATCGAACACAGGTCACCTGCACTGAAGGCCAACATCTTAACCACTAAGCCAAAGCAACTGCCTATGGCTCAGGGGAGACATGAGACTTTTGAGGTCATCAGGCTGAGGCTGTGAGCTAAAAAAAAAATTCAAAAATTCAAAAAACGATGGGCTATAACCCATGTTTTTTATTTTATTTTTATTTTTTTTAATCCTCAAAAATGATGAAAAACGGCGTGCTATAGTATGCCGTACGGTATGGGCTATAGCCCATGGTCAAAAATGATGAAAAACGAGGTTTAAAAAAAATTCAAAAAACAATGGGCTATAACCCATGTTTTTTTTTGTTTTTGTTTTTTTCAAATCCTCAAATAGGATGAAAAACGGCGTGCTATAGTATGCCGTACGGTATGGGCTATAGCCCATGGTCAAAAATGATGAAAAACGAGGTAATTTTTTTTTTCAAAAATTCAAAAAACGATGGGCTATAACCCATGTTTTTTTTTTTTTTTTTTTTTTTCAAATCCTCAAAAATGATGAAAAACGGCGTGCTATAGTATGCCGTACGATATGGGCTATAGCCCATCGTCAAAAATGATGAAAAACGAGGTTAAAAAAAAAATTCAAAAATTCAAAAAACGATGGGCTATAACCCATGTTTTTTTTTTTTTTCATTTTTTTCAAATCCTCAAAAATGATGAAAAACGGCGTGCTATAGTATGCCGTACGGTATGGGCTATAGCCCATGGTCAAAAATGATGAAAAACGAGGTTAAAAGGAGGCTGAGGCTGAGGCTGTGAGCCACTGCTAGAATAGCAGTAAATGAAGCTCAATAACTCTAGCATTAAACTTTAGGAAGAGTGGGATTTGAACATGAACTCTCTGTGCTGAATAACCCCTACTACACCATCACTCAGTAACATCTGCCTCTTTGTACTGTTGAAGCGATCTTTTGTATGTTAGCCTTCAGATAGTAAAACCCCTGGGACTCCGAATCCATATTCAATACACACACTTTTGCTTCAACACTCAACAGCCTTGTGTGGCGCTGTGGACTAGTGCGCTTGGCTGTAAACCAAGAGGTTGTTGGTTCGAATCCACCTCGGGGACAATGGTGCTTTTAACATGATCCGAAGCAGTACTGTTTAAACATTCTAGCTCTGTTTAACTCAAAAGCACCAGGAGAAATCTCCTGAATGCCCCAAGGTGCCTTGGCTCAATGGTGTGGAGCGCTTGACCCGTTGCCTCTGCTACAGACAGTTGGCAGGTTCAAGTCCCATGTCATGACGTCAAGGTGCTGGGAAGGACCATCGGGAGACGGTGCTCTCTCCCCCTGTTTCCTGAGATGTAACGGTCGAGGGTTATGTTTGAAAGAACCCTGTCCACGTAAGGTTTTACAGATGAGAATTAGGTCAAACGTTTAAAAATAAAATAGCAATGCATTTTGGTACATCATCTGACAGGATAGTCTGTGTATTTGCATACTGGAGCCCGATTATAATCCTGGACAATGGCAATGTCATTTTCTTGACTTTTGACAATGAAAAAACTACACACTATAGTATATTTGTTTAATCATTTTCACCTTTTTTTTAATCGACATTTTCATGGTAAAAGGTTAGCTGGACAGGGTTCTTTCAGACATAAGCCCCAACCGTTACATCTCAGGAAACAGGGGGAGAGAGCACCGTCTCCCGATGGTCCTTCCCAGCACCTTGACATCATGACATGGGACTTGAACCTGCCAACTGTCTGTAGCAGAGGCAACGGGTCAAGCGCTCCACACCATTGAGCCAAGGCACCTTGGGGCATTCAGGAGATTTCTCCTGGTGCTTTTGAGTTTTTATTTTTTATTCAAGCCTTGAAAAGTTCAAATTACTGCAGCATTGAGCTGTGGGAGGAACAGGCCTTGAACATGGAATGTCTGTACTGAAAGCCTGATGATTAGACCACTGCACCATCAGTCAGACACTCTCAGGCAAAGTCTCCTGGTAATTTTGAAGTGATCTTTTGTTCGTTAGCCTTCAGTTCGTAAAGTTTAAATAACACAGCATCATATTAATCAGATGTTTCTTAGCGCTGTTGAGTTCTTCTTTTGTATGATAGTGTAACAGCCGGGAATCGAACCCTGGTCTCCCACATGGAAAGCCAACATCTTAACCACTACGACAATTAGAGTTTTGAGGTAGTCAGGCTGAGGCTGAGGCTGAGGCTGTGAGCCACTGCTAGAATAGCAGTAAATGAAGCTCAATAACTAGCATTAAACTTTAGGAAGAGTGGGATTTGAAAATGAACTCTCTGTGCGGAATAACCCCTACTACACCATCACTCAGTAACATCTGCCTCTTTGTACTGTTGAAGCGATCTTTTGTATGTTAGCCTTCAGATAGTAAAGTTGAAAGAATCAAGAGTTGAACATAGAATCACGTTCATCAGAGTGTAACACCCAGGAATCGAACACAGGTCACCTGCACTGAAGGCCAACATCTTAACCACTAAGCCAAAGCAACTGCCTATGGCTCAGGGGAGACATGAGACTTTTGAGGTCATCAGGCTGAGGCTGTGAGCTAAAAAAAAATTAATAATAATCAAAAAACGATGGGCTATAACCCATGTTTTTTTTTTTGTTTTTTTTTTTTTTAATCCTCAAAAATGATGAAAAACGGCGTGCTATAGTATGCCGTACGGTATGGGCTATAGCCCATGGTCAAAAATGATGAAAAACGAGGTAATCTTTTTTTTCAAAAATTCAAAAAACGATGGGCTATAACCCATGTTTTTTTTTTTTTTTTTTTTCAAATCCTCAAAAATGATGAAAAACGGCGTGCTATAGTATGCCGTACGATATGGGCTATAGCCCATCGTCAAAAATGATGAAAAACGAGGTTAAATTTTTTTTTCAAAAATTCAAAAAACGATGGGCTATAACCCATGTTTTTTTTTTTTTTCATTTTTTTCAAATCCTCAAAAATGATGAAAAACGGCGTGCTATAGTATGCCGTACGGTATGGGCTATAGCCCATGGTCAAAAATGATGAAAAACGAGGTTAAAAGGAGGCTGAGGCTGAGGCTGTGAGCCACTGCTAGAATAGCAGTAAATGAAGCTCAATAACTCTAGCATTAAACTTTAGGAAGAGTGGGATTTGAACATGAACTCTCTGTGCTGAATAACCCCTACTACACCATCACTCAGTAACATCTGCCTCTTTGTACTGTTGAAGCGATCTTTTGTATGTTAGCCTTCAGATAGTAAAACCCCTGGGACTCCGAATCCATATTCAATACACACACTTTTGCTTCAACACTCAACAGCCTTGTGTGGCGCTGTGGACTAGTGCGCTTGGCTGTAAACCAAGAGGTTGTTGGTTCGAATCCACCTCGGGGACAATGGTGCTTTTAACATGATCCGAAGCAGTACTGTTTAAACATTCTAGCTCTGTTTAACTCAAAAGCACCAGGAGAAATCTCCTGAATGCCCCAAGGTGCCTTGGCTCAATGGTGTGGAGCGCTTGACCCGTTGCCTCTGCTACAGACAGTTGGCAGGTTCAAGTCCCATGTCATGACGTCAAGGTGCTGGGAAGGACCATCGGGAGACGGTGCTCTCTCCCCCTGTTTCCTGAGATGTAACGGTCGAGGGTTATGTTTGAAAGAACCCTGTCCACGTAAGGTTTTACAGATGAGAATTAGGTCAAACGTTTAAAAATAAAATAGCAATGCATTTTGGTACATCATCTGACAGGATAGTCTGTGTATTTGCATACTGGAGCCCGATTATAATCCTGGACAATGGCAATGTCATTTTCTTGACTTTTGACAATGAAAAAACTACACACTATAGTATATTTGTTTAATCATTTTCACCTTTTTTTTTATCGACATTTTCATGGTAAAAGGTTAGCTGGACAGGGTTCTTTCAGACATAAGCCCCAACCGTTACATCTCAGGAAACAGGGGGAGAGAGCACCGTCTCCCGATGGTCCTTCCCAGCACCTTGACATCATGACATGGGACTTGAACCTGCCAACTGTCTGTAGCAGAGGCAACGGGTCAAGCGCTCCACACCATTGAGCCAAGGCACCTTGGGGCATTCAGGAGATTTCTCCTGGTGCTTTTGAGTTTTTATTTTTTATTCAAGCCTTGAAAAGTTCAAATTACTGCAGCATTGAGCTGTGGGAGGAACAGGCCTTGAACATGGAATGTCTGTACTGAAAGCCTGATGATTAGACCACTGCACCATCAGTCAGACACTCTCAGGCAAAGTCTCCTGGTAATTTTGAAGTGATCTTTTGTTCGTTAGCCTTCAGTTCGTAAAGTTTAAATAACACAGCATCATATTAATCAGATGTTTCTTAGCGCTGTTGAGGTCTTCTTTTGTATGATAGTGTAACAGCCGGGAATCGAACCCTGGTCTCCCACATGGAAAGCCAACATCTTAACCACTACGACAATTAGAGTTTTGAGGTAGTCAGGCTGAGGCTGAGGCTGTGAGCCACTGCTAGAATAGCAGTAAATGAAGCTCAATAACTAGCATTAAACTTTAGGAAGAGTGGGATTTGAAAATGAACTCTCTGTGCGGAATAACCCCTACTACACCATCACTCAGTAACATCTGCCTCTTTGTACTGTTGAAGCGATCTTTTGTATGTTAGCCTTCAGATAGTAAAGTTGAAAGAATCAAGAGTTGAACATAGAATCACGTTCATCAGAGTGTAACACCCAGGAATCGAACACAGGTCACCTGCACTGAAGGCCAACATCTTAACCACTAAGCCAAAGCAACTGCCTATGGCTCAGGGGAGACATGAGACTTTTGAGGTCATCAGGCTGAGGCTGTGAGCTAAAAAAAAAAATCAAAAATTCAAAAAACGATGGGCTATAACCCATGTTTTTTATTTTATTTTTATTTTTTTTAATCCTCAAAAATGATGAAAAACGGCGTGCTATAGTATGCCGTACGGTATGGGCTATAGCCCATGGTCAAAAATGATGAAAAACGAGGTTTAAAAAAAATTCAAAAAACGATGGGCTATAACCCATGTTTTTTTTTGTTTTTGTTTTTTTCAAATCCTCAAATAGGATGAAAAACGGCGTGCTATAGTATGCCGTACGGTATGGGCTATAGCCCATGGTCAAAAATGATGAAAAACGAGGTAATTTTTTTTTTCAAAAATTCAAAAAACGATGGGCTATAACCCATGTTTTTTTTTTTTTTTTTTTTTTTCAAATCCTCAAAAATGATGAAAAACGGCGTGCTATAGTATGCCGTACGATATGGGCTATAGCCCATCGTCAAAAATGATGAAAAACGAGGTTAAAAAAAAAATCAAAAATTCAAAAAACGATGGGCTATAACCCATGTTTTTTTTTTTTTTCATTTTTTTCAAATCCTCAAAAATGATGAAAAACGGCGTGCTATAGTATGCCGTACGGTATGGGCTATAGCCCATGGTCAAAAATGATGAAAAACGAGGTTAAAAGGAGGCTGAGGCTGAGGCTGTGAGCCACTGCTAGAATAGCAGTAAATGAAGCTCAATAACTCTAGCATTAAACTTTAGGAAGAGTGGGATTTGAACATGAACTCTCTGTGCTGAATAACCCCTACTACACCATCACTCAGTAACATCTGCCTCTTTGTACTGTTGAAGCGATCTTTTGTATGTTAGCCTTCAGATAGTAAAACCCCTGGGACTCCGAATCCATATTCAATACACACACTTTTGCTTCAACACTCAACAGCCTTGTGTGGCGCTGTGGACTAGTGCGCTTGGCTGTAAACCAAGAGGTTGTTGGTTCGAATCCACCTCGGGGACGATGGTGCTTTTAACATGATCCGAAGCAGTACTGTTTAAACATTCTAGCTCTGTTTAACTCAAAAGCACCAGGAGAAATCTCCTGAATGCCCCAAGGTGCCTTGGCTCAATGGTGTGGAGCGCTTGACCCGTTGCCTCTGCTACAGACAGTTGGCAGGTTCAAGTCCCATGTCATGACGTCAAGGTGCTGGGAAGGACCATCGGGAGACGGTGCTCTCTCCCCCTGTTTCCTGAGATGTAACGGTCGAGGGTTATGTTTGAAAGAACCCTGTCCACGTAAGGTTTTACAGATGAGAATTAGGTCAAACGTTTAAAAATAAAATAGCAATGCATTTTGGTACATCATCTGACAGGATAGTCTGTGTATTTGCATACTGGAGCCCGATTATAATCCTGGACAATGGCAATGTCATTTTCTTGACTTTTGACAATGAAAAAACTACACACTATAGTATATTTGTTTAATCATTTTCACCTTTTTTTTAATCGACATTTTCATGGTAAAAGGTTAGCTGGACAGGGTTCTTTCAGACATAAGCCCCAACCGTTACATCTCAGGAAACAGGGGGAGAGAGCACCGTCTCCCGATGGTCCTTCCCAGCACCTTGACATCATGACATGGGACTTGAACCTGCCAACTGTCTGTAGCAGAGGCAACGGGTCAAGCGCTCCACACCATTGAGCCAAGGCACCTTGGGGCATTCAGGAGATTTCTCCTGGTGCTTTTGAGTTTTTATTTTTTATTCAAGCCTTGAAAAGTTCAAATTACTGCAGCATTGAGCTGTGGGAGGAACAGGCCTTGAACATGGAATGTCTGTACTGAAAGCCTGATGATTAGACCACTGCACCATCAGTCAGACACTCTCAGGCAAAGTCTCCTGGTAATTTTGAAGTGATCTTTTGTTCGTTAGCCTTCAGTTCGTAAAGTTTAAATAACACAGCATCATATTAATCAGATGTTTCTTAGCGCTGTTGAGTTCTTCTTTTGTATGATAGTGTAACAGCCGGGAATCGAACCCTGGTCTCCCACATGGAAAGCCAACATCTTAACCACTACGACAATTAGAGTTTTGAGGTAGTCAGGCTGAGGCTGAGGCTGAGGCTGTGAGCCACTGCTAGAATAGCAGTAAATGAAGCTCAATAACTAGCATTAAACTTTAGGAAGAGTGGGATTTGAAAATGAACTCTCTGTGCGGAATAACCCCTACTACACCATCACTCAGTAACATCTGCCTCTTTGTACTGTTGAAGCGATCTTTTGTATGTTAGCCTTCAGATAGTAAAGTTGAAAGAATCAAGAGTTGAACATAGAATCACGTTCATCAGAGTGTAACACCCAGGAATCGAACACAGGTCACCTGCACTGAAGGCCAACATCTTAACCACTAAGCCAAAGCAACTGCCTATGGCTCAGGGGAGACATGAGACTTTTGAGGTCATCAGGCTGAGGCTGTGAGCTAAAAAAAAATTAATAATAATCAAAAAACGATGGGCTATAACCCATGTTTTTTTTGTTTTTGTTTGTTTTTTTAATCCTCAAAAATGATGAAAAACGGCGTGCTATAGTATGCCGTACGGTATGGGCTATAGCCCATGGTCAAAAATGATGAAAAACGAGGTAATCTTTTTTTTCAAAAATTCAAAAAACGATGGGCTATAACCCATGTTTTTTTTTTTTTTTTTTTTCAAATCCTCAAAAATGATGAAAAACGGCGTGCTATAGTATGCCGTACGATATGGGCTATAGCCCATCGTCAAAAATGATGAAAAACGAGGTTAATTTTTTTTTTCAAAAATTCAAAAAACGATGGGCTATAACCCATGTTTTTTTTTTTTTTCATTTTTTTCAAATCCTCAAAAATGATGAAAAACGGCGTGCTATAGTATGCCGTACGGTATGGGCTATAGCCCATGGTCAAAAATGATGAAAAACGAGGTTAAAAGGAGGCTGAGGCTGTGAGCCACTGCTAGAATAGCAGTAAATGAAGCTCAATAACTCTAGCATTAAACTTTAGGAAGAGTGGGATTTGAACATGAACTCTCTGTGCTGAATAACCCCTACTACACCATCACTCAGTAACATCTGCCTCTTTGTACTGTTGAAGCGATCTTTTGTATGTTAGCCTTCAGATAGTAAAACCCCTGGGTCTCCGAATCCATATTCAATACACACACTTTTGCTTCAACACTCAACAGCCTTGTGTGGCGCTGTGGACTAGTGCGCTTGGCTGTAAACCAAGAGGTTGTTGGTTCGAATCCACCTCGGGGACGATGGTGCTTTTAACATGATCCGAAGCAGTACTGTTTAAACATTCTAGCTCTGTTTAACTCAAAAGCACCAGGAGAAATCTCCTGAATGCCCCAAGGTGCCTTGGCTCAATGGTGTGGAGCGCTTGACCCGTTGCCTCTGCTACAGACAGTTGGCAGGTTCAAGTCCCATGTCATGACGTCAAGGTGCTGGGAAGGACCATCGGGAGACGGTGCTCTCTCCCCCTGTTTCCTGAGATGTAACGGTCGAGGGTTATGTTTGAAAGAACCCTGTCCACGTAAGGTTTTACAGATGAGAATTAGGTCAAACGTTTAAAAATAAAATAGCAATGCATTTTGGTACATCATCTGACAGGATAGTCTGTGTATTTGCATACTGGAGCCCGATTATAATCCTGGACAATGGCAATGTCATTTTCTTGACTTTTGACAATGAAAAAACTACACACTATAGTATATTTGTTTAATCATTTTCACCTTTTTTTTAATCGACATTTTCATGGTAAAAGGTTAGCTGGACAGGGTTCTTTCAGACATAAGCCCCAACCGTTACATCTCAGGAAACAGGGGGAGAGAGCACCGTCTCCCGATGGTCCTTCCCAGCACCTTGACATCATGACATGGGACTTGAACCTGCCAACTGTCTGTAGCAGAGGCAACGGGTCAAGCGCTCCACACCATTGAGCCAAGGCACCTTGGGGCATTCAGGAGATTTCTCCTGGTGCTTTTGAGTTTTTATTTTTTATTCAAGCCTTGAAAAGTTCAAATTACTGCAGCATTGAGCTGTGGGAGGAACAGGCCTTGAACATGGAATGTCTGTACTGAAAGCCTGATGATTAGACCACTGCACCATCAGTCAGACACTCTCAGGCAAAGTCTCCTGGTAATTTTGAAGTGATCTTTTGTTCGTTAGCCTTCAGTTCGTAAAGTTTAAATAACACAGCATCATATTAATCAGATGTTTCTTAGCGCTGTTGAGTTCTTCTTTTGTATGATAGTGTAACAGCCGGGAATCGAACCCTGGTCTCCCACATGGAAAGCCAACATCTTAACCACTACGACAATTAGAGTTTTGAGGTAGTCAGGCTGAGGCTGAGGCTGAGGCTGTGAGCCACTGCTAGAATAGCAGTAAATGAAGCTCAATAACTAGCATTAAACTTTAGGAAGAGTGGGATTTGAAAATGAACTCTCTGTGCGGAATAACCCCTACTACACCATCACTCAGTAACATCTGCCTCTTTGTACTGTTGAAGCGATCTTTTGTATGTTAGCCTTCAGATAGTAAAGTTGAAAGAATCAAGAGTTGAACATAGAATCACGTTCATCAGAGTGTAACACCCAGGAATCGAACACAGGTCACCTGCACTGAAGGCCAACATCTTAACCACTAAGCCAAAGCAACTGCCTATGGCTCAGGGGAGACATGAGACTTTTGAGGTCATCAGGCTGAGGCTGTGAGCTAATTTTTTTTTAATAATAATCAAAAAACGATGGGCTATAACCCATGTTTTTTTTGTTTTTGTTTGTTTTTTTAATCCTCAAAAATGATGAAAAACGGCGTGCTATAGTATGCCGTACGGTATGGGCTATAGCCCATGGTCAAAAATGATGAAAAACGAGGTAATCTTTTTTTTCAAAAATTCAAAAAACGATGGGCTATAACCCATGTTTTTTTTTTTTGTATTTTTTTCAAATCCTCAAAAATGATGAAAAACGGCGTGCTATAGTATGCCGTACGATATGGGCTATAGCCCATCGTCAAAAATGATGAAAAACGAGGTTAATTTTTTTTTTCAAAAATTCAAAAAACGATGGGCTATAACCCATGTTTTTTTTTTTTTTCATTTTTTTCAAATCCTCAAAAATGATGAAAAACGGCGTGCTATAGTATGCCGTACGGTATGGGCTATAGCCCATGGTCAAAAATGATGAAAAACGAGGTTAAAAGGAGGCTGAGGCTGAGGCTGTGAGCCACTGCTAGAATAGCAGTAAATGAAGCTCAATAACTCTAGCATTAAACTTTAGGAAGAGTGGGATTTGAACATGAACTCTCTGTGCTGAATAACCCCTACTACACCATCACTCAGTAACATCTGCCTCTTTTTACTGTTGAAGCGATCTTTTGTATGTTAGCCTTCAGATAGTAAAACCCCTGGGACTCCGAATCCATATTCAATACACACACTTTTGCTTCAACACTCAACAGCCTTGTGTGGCGCTGTGGACTAGTGCGCTTGGCTGTAAACCAAGAGGTTGTTGGTTCGAATCCACCTCGGGGACGATGGTGCTTTTAACATGATCCGAAGCAGTACTGTTTAAACATTCTAGCTCTGTTTAACTCAAAAGCACCAGGAGAAATCTCCTGAATGCCCCAAGGTGCCTTGGCTCAATGGTGTGGAGCGCTTGACCCGTTGCCTCTGCTACAGACAGTTGGCAGGTTCAAGTCCCATGTCATGACGTCAAGGTGCTGGGAAGGACCATCGGGAGACGGTGCTCTCTCCCCCTGTTTCCTGAGATGTAACGGTCGAGGGTTATGTTTGAAAGAACCCTGTCCACGTAAGGTTTTACAGATGAGAATTAGGTCAAACGTTTAAAAATAAAATAGCAATGCATTTTGGTACATCATCTGACAGGATAGTCTGTGTATTTGCATACTGGAGCCCGATTATAATCCTGGACAATGGCAATGTCATTTTCTTGACTTTTGACAATGAAAAAACTACACACTATAGTATATTTGTTTAATCATTTTCACCTTTTTTTTAATCGACATTTTCATGGTAAAAGGTTAGCTGGACAGGGTTCTTTCAGACATAAGCCCCAACCGTTACATCTCAGGAAACAGGGGGAGAGAGCACCGTCTCCCGATGGTCCTTCCCAGCACCTTGACATCATGACATGGGACTTGAACCTGCCAACTGTCTGTAGCAGAGGCAACGGGTCAAGCGCTCCACACCATTGAGCCAAGGCACCTTGGGGCATTCAGGAGATTTCTCCTGGTGCTTTTGAGTTTTTATTTTTTATTCAAGCCTTGAAAAGTTCAAATTACTGCAGCATTGAGCTGTGGGAGGAACAGGCCTTGAACATGGAATGTCTGTACTGAAAGCCTGATGATTAGACCACTGCACCATCAGTCAGACACTCTCAGGCAAAGTCTCCTGGTAATTTTGAAGTGATCTTTTGTTCGTTAGCCTTCAGTTCGTAAAGTTTAAATAACACAGCATCATATTAATCAGATGTTTCTTAGCGCTGTTGAGTTCTTCTTTTGTATGATAGTGTAACAGCCGGGAATCGAACCCTGGTCTCCCACATGGAAAGCCAACATCTTAACCACTACGACAATTAGAGTTTTGAGGTAGTCAGGCTGAGGCTGAGGCTGAGGCTGTGAGCCACTGCTAGAATAGCAGTAAATGAAGCTCAATAACTAGCATTAAACTTTAGGAAGAGTGGGATTTGAAAATGAACTCTCTGTGCGGAATAACCCCTACTACACCATCACTCAGTAACATCTGCCTCTTTGTACTGTTGAAGCGATCTTTTGTATGTTAGCCTTCAGATAGTAAAGTTGAAAGAATCAAGAGTTGAACATAGAATCACGTTCATCAGAGTGTAACACCCAGGAATCGAACACAGGTCACCTGCACTGAAGGCCAACATCTTAACCACTAAGCCAAAGCAACTGCCTATGGCTCAGGGGAGACATGAGACTTTTGAGGTCATCAGGCTGAGGCTGTGAGCTAATTTTTTTTTAATAATAATCAAAAAACGATGGGCTATAACCCATGTTTTTTTTTTTTGTTTTTTTTTTTTTAATCCTCAAAAATGATGAAAAACGGCGTGCTATAGTATGCCGTACGGTATGGGCTATAGCCCATGGTCAAAAATGATGAAAAACGAGGTAATCTTTTTTTTCAAAAATTCAAAAAACGATGGGCTATAACCCATGTTTTTTTTTTTTTTTTTTTTTTCAAATCCTCAAAAATGATGAAAAACGGCGTGCTATAGTATGCCGTACGATATGGGCTATAGCCCATCGTCAAAAATGATGAAAAACGAGGTTAAATTTTTTTTTCAAAAATTCAAAAAACGATGGGCTATAACCCATGTTTTTTTTTTTTTTCATTTTTTTCAAATCCTCAAAAATGATGAAAAACGGCGTGCTATAGTATGCCGTACGGTATGGGCTATAGCCCATGGTCAAAAATGATGAAAAACGAGGTTAAAAGGAGGCTGAGGCTGAGGCTGTGAGCCACTGCTAGAATAGCAGTAAATGAAGCTCAATAACTCTAGCATTAAACTTTAGGAAGAGTGGGATTTGAACATGAACTCTCTGTGCTGAATAACCCCTACTACACCATCACTCAGTAACATCTGCCTCTTTGTACTGTTGAAGCGATCTTTTGTATGTTAGCCTTCAGATAGTAAAACCCCTGGGACTCCGAATCCATATTCAATACACACACTTTTGCTTCAACACTCAACAGCCTTGTGTGGCGCTGTGGACTAGTGCGCTTGGCTGTAAACCAAGAGGTTGTTGGTTCGAATCCACCTCGGGGACAATGGTGCTTTTAACATGATCCGAAGCAGTACTGTTTAAACATTCTAGCTCTGTTTAACTCAAAAGCACCAGGAGAAATCTCCTGAATGCCCCAAGGTGCCTTGGCTCAATGGTGTGGAGCGCTTGACCCGTTGCCTCTGCTACAGACAGTTGGCAGGTTCAAGTCCCATGTCATGACGTCAAGGTGCTGGGAAGGACCATCGGGAGACGGTGCTCTCTCCCCCTGTTTCCTGAGATGTAACGGTCGAGGGTTATGTTTGAAAGAACCCTGTCCACGTAAGGTTTTACAGATGAGAATTAGGTCAAACGTTTAAAAATAAAATAGCAATGCATTTTGGTACATCATCTGACAGGATAGTCTGTGTATTTGCATACTGGAGCCCGATTATAATCCTGGACAATGGCAATGTCATTTTCTTGACTTTTGACAATGAAAAAACTACACACTATAGTATATTTGTTTAATCATTTTCACCTTTTTTTTAATCGACATTTTCATGGTAAAAGGTTAGCTGGACAGGGTTCTTTCAGACATAAGCCCCAACCGTTACATCTCAGGAAACAGGGGGAGAGAGCACCGTCTCCCGATGGTCCTTCCCAGCACCTTGACATCATGACATGGGACTTGAACCTGCCAACTGTCTGTAGCAGAGGCAACGGGTCAAGCGCTCCACACCATTGAGCCAAGGCACCTTGGGGCATTCAGGAGATTTCTCCTGGTGCTTTTGAGTTTTTATTTTTTATTCAAGCCTTGAAAAGTTCAAATTACTGCAGCATTGAGCTGTGGGAGGAACAGGCCTTGAACATGGAATGTCTGTACTGAAAGCCTGATGATTAGACCACTGCACCATCAGTCAGACACTCTCAGGCAAAGTCTCCTGGTAATTTTGAAGTGATCTTTTGTTCGTTAGCCTTCAGTTCGTAAAGTTTAAATAACACAGCATCATATTAATCAGATGTTTCTTAGCGCTAAATGGTAAATGGTGCATTTATATAGCGCCTTTATCCAAGGCGCTTTACATAGATTGTGCATTACATTCACCCATTCATACACCGATCGCGGCGGAAGCCATGCAAGGTACCAACCAGCACATCGGGAGCAATTTGGGGTTCAGTGTCTTGCCCAAGGACACTTCGACATGTAGACAGGAGGAGCCGGGATTCGAACCGCCGACCCATGGATCATTGGACGACCTGCTCTACCTCTTGAGCCACAGTCGCCCCTAGCGCTGTTGAGGTCTTCTTTTGTATGATAGTGTAACAGCCGGGAATCGAACCCTGGTCTCCCACATGGAAAGCCAACATCTTAACCACTACGACAATTAGAGTTTTGAGGTAGTCAGGCTGAGGCTGAGGCTGAGGCTGTGAGCCACTGCTAGAATAGCAGTAAATGAAGCTCAATAACTAGCATTAAACTTTAGGAAGAGTGGGATTTGAAAATGAACTCTCTGTGCGGAATAACCCCTACTACACCATCACTCAGTAACATCTGCCTCGTTGTACTGTTGAAGCGATCTTTTGTATGTTAGCCTTCAGATAGTAAAGTTGAAAGAATCAAGAGTTGAACATAGAATCACGTTCATCAGAGTGTAACACCCAGGAATCGAACACAGGTCACCTGCACTGAAGGCCAACATCTTAACCACTAAGCCAAAGCAACTGCCTATGGCTCAGGGGAGACATGAGACTTTTGAGGTCATCAGGCTGAGGCTGTGAGCTAAAAAAAAATTAATAATAATCAAAAAACGATGGGCTATAACCCATGTTTTTTTTTTTTTTTTTTTTTTTTTTAATCCTCAAAAATGATGAAAAACGGCGTGCTATAGTATGCCGTACGGTATGGGCTATAGCCCATGGTCAAAAATGATGAAAAACGAGGTAATCTTTTTTTTCAAAAATTCAAAAAACGATGGGCTATAACCCATGTTTTTTTTTTTTTTTTTTTTTTCAAATCCTCAAAAATGATGAAAAACGGCGTGCTATAGTATGCCGTACGATATGGGCTATAGCCCATCGTCAAAAATGATGAAAAACGAGGTTAATTTTTTTTTTCAAAAATTCAAAAAACGATGGGCTATAACCCATGTTTTTTTTTTTTTTTCATTTTTTTCAAATCCTCAAAAATGATGAAAAACGGCGTGCTATAGTATGCCGTACGGTATGGGCTATAGCCCATGGTCAAAAATGATGAAAAACGAGGTTAAAAGGAGGCTGAGGCTGAGGCTGTGAGCCACTGCTAGAATAGCAGTAAATGAAGCTCAATAACTCTAGCATTAAACTTTAGGAAGAGTGGGATTTGAACATGAACTCTCTGTGCTGAATAACCCCTACTACACCATCACTCAGTAACATCTGCCTCTTTGTACTGTTGAAGCGATCTTTTGTATGTTAGCCTTCAGATAGTAAAACCCCTGGGACTCCGAATCCATATTCAATACACACACTTTTGCTTCAACACTCAACAGCCTTGTGTGGCGCTGTGGACTAGTGCGCTTGGCTGTAAACCAAGAGGTTGTTGGTTCGAATCCACCTCGGGGACGATGGTGCTTTTAACATGATCCGAAGCAGTACTGTTTAAACATTCTAGCTCTGTTTAACTCAAAAGCACCAGGAGAAATCTCCTGAATGCCCCAAGGTGCCTTGGCTCAATGGTGTGGAGCGCTTGACCCGTTGCCTCTGCTACAGACAGTTGGCAGGTTCAAGTCCCATGTCATGACGTCAAGGTGCTGGGAAGGACCATCGGGAGACGGTGCTCTCTCCCCCTGTTTCCTGAGATGTAACGGTCGAGGGTTATGTTTGAAAGAACCCTGTCCACGTAAGGTTTTACAGATGAGAATTAGGTCAAACGTTTAAAAATAAAATAGCAATGCATTTTGGTACATCATCTGACAGGATAGTCTGTGTATTTGCATACTGGAGCCCGATTATAATCCTGGACAATGGCAATGTCATTTTCTTGACTTTTGACAATGAAAAAACTACACACTATAGTATATTTGTTTAATCATTTTCACCTTTTTTTTAATCGACATTTTCATGGTAAAAGGTTAGCTGGACAGGGTTCTTTCAGACATAAGCCCCAACCGTTACATCTCAGGAAACAGGGGGAGAGAGCACCGTCTCCCGATGGTCCTTCCCAGCACCTTGACATCATGACATGGGACTTGAACCTGCCAACTGTCTGTAGCAGAGGCAACGGGTCAAGCGCTCCACACCATTGAGCCAAGGCACCTTGGGGCATTCAGGAGATTTCTCCTGGTGCTTTTGAGTTTTTATTTTTTATTCAAGCCTTGAAAAGTTCAAATTACTGCAGCATTGAGCTGTGGGAGGAACAGGCCTTGAACATGGAATGTCTGTACTGAAAGCCTGATGATTAGACCACTGCACCATCAGTCAGACACTCTCAGGCAAAGTCTCCTGGTAATTTTGAAGTGATCTTTTGTTCGTTAGCCTTCAGTTCGTAAAGTTTAAATAACACAGCATCATATTAATCAGATGTTTCTTAGCGCTGTTGAGGTCTTCTTTTGTATGATAGTGTAACAGCCGGGAATCGAACCCTGGTCTCCCACATGGAAAGCCAACATCTTAACCACTACGACAATTAGAGTTTTGAGGTAGTCAGGCTGAGGCTGAGGCTGAGGCTGTGAGCCACTGCTAGAATAGCAGTAAATGAAGCTCAATAACTAGCATTAAACTTTAGGAAGAGTGGGATTTGAAAATGAACTCTCTGTGCGGAATAACCCCTACTACACCATCACTCAGTAACATCTGCCTCTTTGTACTGTTGAAGCGATCTTTTGTATGTTAGCCTTCAGATAGTAAAGTTGAAAGAATCAAGAGTTGAACATAGAATCACGTTCATCAGAGTGTAACACCCAGGAATCGAACACAGGTCACCTGCACTGAAGGCCAACATCTTAACCACTAAGCCAAAGCAACTGCCTATGGCTCAGGGGAGACATGAGACTTTTGAGGTCATCAGGCTGAGGCTGTGAGCTAAAAAAAAAATCAAAAATTCAAAAAACGATGGGCTATAACCCATGTTTTTTTTTTTTTTTTTTTTTTTTTAATCCTCAAAAATGATGAAAAACGGCGTGCTATAGTATGCCGTACGGTATGGGCTATAGCCCATGGTCAAAAATGATGAAAAACCAGGTTTAAAAAAAATTCAAAAAACGATGGGCTATAACCCATGTTTTTTTTTGTTTTTGTTTTTTTCAAATCCTCAAATAGGATGAAAAACGGCGTGCTATAGTATGCCGTACGGTATGGGCTATAGCCCATGGTCAAAAATGATGAAAAACGAGGTAATTTTTTTTTTCAAAAATTCAAAAAACGATGGGCTATAACCCATGTTTTTTTTTTTTTTTTTTTTTTTCAAATCCTCAAAAATGATGAAAAACGGCGTGCTATAGTATGCCGTACGATATGGGCTATAGCCCATCGTCAAAAATGATGAAAAACGAGGTTAAAAAAAAAATTCAAAAATTCAAAAAACGATGGGCTATAACCCATGTTTTTTTTTTTTTCATTTTTTTCAAATCCTCAAAAATGATGAAAAACGGCGTGCTATAGTATGCCGTACGGTATGGGCTATAGCCCATGGTCAAAAATGATGAAAAACGAGGTTAAAAGGAGGCTGAGGCTGAGGCTGTGAGCCACTGCTAGAATAGCAGTAAATGAAGCTCAATAACTCTAGCATTAAACTTTAGGAAGAGTGGGATTTGAACATGAACTCTCTGTGCTGAATAACCCCTACTACACCATCACTCAGTAACATCTGCCTCTTTGTACTGTTGAAGCGATCTTTTGTATGTTAGCCTTCAGATAGTAAAACCCCTGGGACTCCGAATCCATATTCAATACACACACTTTTGCTTCAACACTCAACAGCCTTGTGCGGCGCTGTGGACTAGTGCGCTTGGCTGTAAACCAAGAGGTTGTTGGTTCGAATCCACCTCGGGGACGATGGTGCTTTTAACATGATCCGAAGCAGTACTGTTTAAACATTCTAGCTCTGTTTAACTCAAAAGCACCAGGAGAAATCTCCTGAATGCCCCAAGGTGCCTTGGCTCAATGGTGTGGAGCGCTTGACCCGTTGCCTCTGCTACAGACAGTTGGCAGGTTCAAGTCCCATGTCATGACGTCAAGGTGCTGGGAAGGACCATCGGGAGACGGTGCTCTCTCCCCCTGTTTCCTGAGATGTAACGGTCGAGGGTTATGTTTGAAAGAACCCTGTCCACGTAAGGTTTTACAGATGAGAATTAGGTCAAACGTTTAAAAATAAAATAGCAATGCATTTTGGTACATCATCTGACAGGATAGTCTGTGTATTTGCATACTGGAGCCCGATTATAATCCTGGACAATGGCAATGTCATTTTCTTGACTTTTGACAATGAAAAAACTACACACTATAGTATATTTGTTTAATCATTTTCACCTTTTTTTTAATCGACATTTTCATGGTAAAAGGTTAGCTGGACAGGGTTCTTTCAGACATAAGCCCCAACCGTTACATCTCAGGAAACAGGGGGAGAGAGCACCGTCTCCCGATGGTCCTTCCCAGCACCTTGACATCATGACATGGGACTTGAACCTGCCAACTGTCTGTAGCAGAGGCAACGGGTCAAGCGCTCCACACCATTGAGCCAAGGCACCTTGGGGCATTCAGGAGATTTCTCCTGGTGCTTTTGAGTTTTTATTTTTTATTCAAGCCTTGAAAAGTTCAAATTACTGCAGCATTGAGCTGTGGGAGGAACAGGCCTTGAACATGGAATGTCTGTACTGAAAGCCTGATGATTAGACCACTGCACCATCAGTCAGACACTCTCAGGCAAAGTCTCCTGGTAATTTTGAAGTGATCTTTTGTTCGTTAGCCTTCAGTTCGTAAAGTTTAAATAACACAGCATCATATTAATCAGATGTTTCTTAGCGCTGTTGAGTTCTTCTTTTGTATGATAGTGTAACAGCCGGGAATCGAACCCTGGTCTCCCACATGGAAAGCCAACATCTTAACCACTACGACAATTAGAGTTTTGAGGTAGTCAGGCTGAGGCTGAGGCTGAGGCTGTGAGCCACTGCTAGAATAGCAGTAAATGAAGCTCAATAACTAGCATTAAACTTTAGGAAGAGTGGGATTTGAAAATGAACTCTCTGTGCGGAATAACCCCTACTACACCATCACTCAGTAACATCTGCCTCTTTGTACTGTTGAAGCGATCTTTTGTATGTTAGCCTTCAGATAGTAAAGTTGAAAGAATCAAGAGTTGAACATAGAATCACGTTCATCAGAGTGTAACACCCAGGAATCGAACACAGGTCACCTGCACTGAAGGCCAACATCTTAACCACTAAGCCAAAGCAACTGCCTATGGCTCAGGGGAGACATGAGACTTTTGAGGTCATCAGGCTGAGGCTGTGAGCTAATTTTTTTTTAATAATAATCAAAAAACGATGGGCTATAACCCATGTTTTTTTTTTTTTTTTTTTTTTTTTTAATCCTCAAAAATGATGAAAAACGGCGTGCTATAGTATGCCGTACGGTATGGGCTATAGCCCATGGTCAAAAATGATGAAAAACGAGGTAATCTTTTTTTTCAAAAATTCAAAAAACGATGGGCTATAACCCATGTTTTTTTTTTTTTTTTTTTTTTCAAATCCTCAAAAATGATGAAAAACGGCGTGCTATAGTATGCCGTACGATATGGGCTATAGCCCATCGTCAAAAATGATGAAAAACGAGGTTAAATTTTTTTTTCAAAAATTCAAAAAACGATGGGCTATAACCCATGTTTTTTTTTTTTTTCATTTTTTTCAAATCCTCAAAAATGATGAAAAACGGCGTGCTATAGTATGCCGTACGGTATGGGCTATAGCCCATGGTCAAAAATGATGAAAAACGAGGTTAAAAGGAGGCTGAGGCTGAGGCTGTGAGCCACTGCTAGAATAGCAGTAAATGAAGCTCAATAACTCTAGCATTAAACTTTAGGAAGAGTGGGATTTGAACATGAACTCTCTGTGCTGAATAACCCCTACTACACCATCACTCAGTAACATCTGCCTCTTTGTACTGTTGAAGCGATCTTTTGTATGTTAGCCTTCAGATAGTAAAACCCCTGGGACTCCGAATCCATATTCAATACACACACTTTTGCTTCAACACTCAACAGCCTTGTGTGGCGCTGTGGACTAGTGCGCTTGGCTGTAAACCAAGAGGTTGTTGGTTCGAATCCACCTCGGGGACGATGGTGCTTTTAACATGATCCGAAGCAGTACTGTTTAAACATTCTAGCTCTGTTTAACTCAAAAGCACCAGGAGAAATCTCCTGAATGCCCCAAGGTGCCTTGGCTCAATGGTGTGGAGCGCTTGACCCGTTGCCTCTGCTACAGACAGTTGGCAGGTTCAAGTCCCATGTCATGACGTCAAGGTGCTGGGAAGGACCATCGGGAGACGGTGCTCTCTCCCCCTGTTTCCTGAGATGTAACGGTCGAGGGTTATGTTTGAAAGAACCCTGTCCACGTAAGGTTTTACAGATGAGAATTAGGTCAAACGTTTAAAAATAAAATAGCAATGCATTTTGGTACATCATCTGACAGGATAGTCTGTGTATTTGCATACTGGAGCCCGATTATAATCCTGGACAATGGCAATGTCATTTTCTTGACTTTTGACAATGAAAAAACTACACACTATAGTATATTTGTTTAATCATTTTCACCTTTTTTTTAATCGACATTTTCATGGTAAAAGGTTAGCTGGACAGGGTTCTTTCAGACATAAGCCCCAACCGTTACATCTCAGGAAACAGGGGGAGAGAGCACCGTCTCCCGATGGTCCTTCCCAGCACCTTGACATCATGACATGGGACTTGAACCTGCCAACTGTCTGTAGCAGAGGCAACGGGTCAAGCGCTCCACACCATTGAGCCAAGGCACCTTGGGGCATTCAGGAGATTTCTCCTGGTGCTTTTGAGTTTTTATTTTTTATTCAAGCCTTGAAAAGTTCAAATTACTGCAGCATTGAGCTGTGGGAGGAACAGGCCTTGAACATGGAATGTCTGTACTGAAAGCCTGATGATTAGACCACTGCACCATCAGTCAGACACTCTCAGGCAAAGTCTCCTGGTAATTTTGAAGTGATCTTTTGTTCGTTAGCCTTCAGTTCGTAAAGTTTAAATAACACAGCATCATATTAATCAGATGTTTCTTAGCGCTGTTGAGTTCTTCTTTTGTATGATAGTGTAACAGCCGGGAATCGAACCCTGGTCTCCCACATGGAAAGCCAACATCTTAACCACTACGACAATTAGAGTTTTGAGGTAGTCAGGCTGAGGCTGAGGCTGAGGCTGTGAGCCACTGCTAGAATAGCAGTAAATGAAGCTCAATAACTAGCATTAAACTTTAGGAAGAGTGGGATTTGAAAATGAACTCTCTGTGCGGAATAACCCCTACTACACCATCACTCAGTAACATCTGCCTCTTTGTACTGTTGAAGCGATCTTTTGTATGTTAGCCTTCAGATAGTAAAGTTGAAAGAATCAAGAGTTGAACATAGAATCACGTTCATCAGAGTGTAACACCCAGGAATCGAACACAGGTCACCTGCACTGAAGGCCAACATCTTAACCACTAAGCCAAAGCAACTGCCTATGGCTCAGGGGAGACATGAGACTTTTGAGGTCATCAGGCTGAGGCTGTGAGCTAATTTTTTTTTAATAATAATCAAAAAACGATGGGCTATAACCCATGTTTTTTTTTTTTTTTTTTTTTTTTTTAATCCTCAAAAATGATGAAAAACGGCGTGCTATAGTATGCCGTACGGTATGGGCTATAGCCCATGGTCAAAAATGATGAAAAACGAGGTAATCTTTTTTTTCAAAAATTCAAAAAACGATGGGCTATAACCCATGTTTTTTTTTTTTTTTTTTTTTTCAAATCCTCAAAAATGATGAAAAACGGCGTGCTATAGTATGCCGTACGATATGGGCTATAGCCCATCGTCAAAAATGATGAAAAACGAGGTTAATTTTTTTTTTCAAAAATTCAAAAAACGATGGGCTATAACCCATGTTTTTTTTTTTTTTCATTTTTTTCAAATCCTCAAAAATGATGAAAAACGGCGTGCTATAGTATGCCGTACGGTATGGGCTATAGCCCATGGTCAAAAATGATGAAAAACGAGGTTAAAAGGAGGCTGAGGCTGAGGCTGTGAGCCACTGCTAGAATAGCAGTAAATGAAGCTCAATAACTCTAGCATTAAACTTTAGGAAGAGTGGGATTTGAACATGAACTCTCTGTGCTGAATAACCCCTACTACACCATCACTCAGTAACATCTGCCTCTTTGTACTGTTGAAGCGATCTTTTGTATGTTAGCCTTCAGATAGTAAAACCCCTGGGACTCCGAATCCATATTCAATACACACACTTTTGCTTCAACACTCAACAGCCTTGTGTGGCGCTGTGGACTAGTGCGCTTGGCTGTAAACCAAGAGGTTGTTGGTTCGAATCCACCTCGGGGACAATGGTGCTTTTAACATGATCCGAAGCAGTACTGTTTAAACATTCTAGCTCTGTTTAACTCAAAAGCACCAGGAGAAATCTCCTGAATGCCCCAAGGTGCCTTGGCTCAATGGTGTGGAGCGCTTGACCCGTTGCCTCTGCTACAGACAGTTGGCAGGTTCAAGTCCCATGTCATGACGTCAAGGTGCTGGGAAGGACCATCGGGAGACGGTGCTCTCTCCCCCTGTTTCCTGAGATGTAACGGTCGAGGGTTATGTTTGAAAGAACCCTGTCCACGTAAGGTTTTACAGATGAGAATTAGGTCAAACGTTTAAAAATAAAATAGCAATGCATTTTGGTACATCATCTGACAGGATAGTCTGTGTATTTGCATACTGGAGCCCGATTATAATCCTGGACAATGGCAATGTCATTTTCTTGACTTTTGACAATGAAAAAACTACACACTATAGTATATTTGTTTAATCATTTTCACCTTTTTTTTAATCGACATTTTCATGGTAAAAGGTTAGCTGGACAGGGTTCTTTCAGACATAAGCCCCAACCGTTACATCTCAGGAAACAGGGGGAGAGAGCACCGTCTCCCGATGGTCCTTCCCAGCACCTTGACATCATGACATGGGACTTGAACCTGCCAACTGTCTGTAGCAGAGGCAACGGGTCAAGCGCTCCACACCATTGAGCCAAGGCACCTTGGGGCATTCAGGAGATTTCTCCTGGTGCTTTTGAGTTTTTATTTTTTATTCAAGCCTTGAAAAGTTCAAATTACTGCAGCATTGAGCTGTGGGAGGAACAGGCCTTGAACATGGAATGTCTGTACTGAAAGCCTGATGATTAGACCACTGCACCATCAGTCAGACACTCTCAGGCAAAGTCTCCTGGTAATTTTGAAGTGATCTTTTGTTCGTTAGCCTTCAGTTCGTAAAGTTTAAATAACACAGCATCATATTAATCAGATGTTTCTTAGCGCTGTTGAGTTCTTCTTTTGTATGATAGTGTAACAGCCGGGAATCGAACCCTGGTCTCCCACATGGAAAGCCAACATCTTAACCACTACGACAATTAGAGTTTTGAGGTAGTCAGGCTGAGGCTGAGGCTGAGGCTGTGAGCCACTGCTAGAATAGCAGTAAATGAAGCTCAATAACTAGCATTAAACTTTAGGAAGAGTGGGATTTGAAAATGAACTCTCTGTGCGGAATAACCCCTACTACACCATCACTCAGTAACATCTGCCTCTTTGTACTGTTGAAGCGATCTTTTGTATGTTAGCCTTCAGATAGTAAAGTTGAAAGAATCAAGAGTTGAACATAGAATCACGTTCATCAGAGTGTAACACCCAGGAATCGAACACAGGTCACCTGCACTGAAGGCCAACATCTTAACCACTAAGCCAAAGCAACTGCCTATGGCTCAGGGGAGACATGAGACTTTTGAGGTCATCAGGCTGAGGCTGTGAGCTAAAAAAATAATAATAATAATCAAAAAACGATGGGCTATAACCCATGTTTTTTTTTTTTTTTTTTTTTTTTTTAATCCTCAAAAATGATGAAAAACGGCGTGCTATAGTATGCCGTACGGTATGGGCTATAGCCCATGGTCAAAAATGATGAAAAACGAGGTAATCTTTTTTTTCAAAAATTCAAAAAACGATGGGCTATAACCCATGTTTTTTTTTTTTTTTTTTTTTTCAAATCCTCAAAAATGATGAAAAACGGCGTGCTATAGTATGCCGTACGATATGGGCTATAGCCCATCGTCAAAAATGATGATAAACGAGGTTAAATTTTTTTTTCAAAAATTCAAAAAACGATGGGCTATAACCCATGTTTTTTTTTTTTTCCATTTTTTTCAAATCCTCAAAAATGATGAAAAACGGCGTGCTATAGTATGCCGTACGGTATGGGCTATAGCCCATGGTCAAAAATGATGAAAAACGAGGTTAAAAGGAGGCTGAGGCTGAGGCTGTGAGCCACTGCTAGAATAGCAGTAAATGAAGCTCAATAACTCTAGCATTAAACTTTAGGAAGAGTGGGATTTGAACATGAACTCTCTGTGCTGAATAACCCCTACTACACCATCACTCAGTAACATCTGCCTCTTTGTACTGTTGAAGCGATCTTTTGTATGTTAGCCTTCAGATAGTAAAACCCCTGGGACTCCGAATCCATATTCAATACACACACTTTTGCTTCAACACTCAACAGCCTTGTGTGGCGCTGTGGACTAGTGCGCTTGGCTGTAAACCAAGAGGTTGTTGGTTCGAATCCACCTCGGGGACAATGGTGCTTTTAACATGATCCGAAGCAGTACTGTTTAAACATTCTAGCTCTGTTTAACTCAAAAGCACCAGGAGAAATCTCCTGAATGCCCCAAGGTGCCTTGGCTCAATGGTGTGGAGCGCTTGACCCGTTGCCTCTGCTACAGACAGTTGGCAGGTTCAAGTCCCATGTCATGACGTCAAGGTGCTGGGAAGGACCATCGGGAGACGGTGCTCTCTCCCCCTGTTTCCTGAGATGTAACGGTCGAGGGTTATGTTTGAAAGAACCCTGTCCACGTAAGGTTTTACAGATGAGAATTAGGTCAAACGTTTAAAAATAAAATAGCAATGCATTTTGGTACATCATCTGACAGGATAGTCTGTGTATTTGCATACTGGAGCCCGATTATAATCCTGGACAATGGCAATGTCATTTTCTTGACTTTTGACAATGAAAAAACTACACACTATAGTATATTTGTTTAATCATTTTCACCTTTTTTTTAATCGACATTTTCATGGTAAAAGGTTAGCTGGACAGGGTTCTTTCAGACATAAGCCCCAACCGTTACATCTCAGGAAACAGGGGGAGAGAGCACCGTCTCCCGATGGTCCTTCCCAGCACCTTGACATCATGACATGGGACTTGAACCTGCCAACTGTCTGTAGCAGAGGCAACGGGTCAAGCGCTCCACACCATTGAGCCAAGGCACCTTGGGGCATTCAGGAGATTTCTCCTGGTGCTTTTGAGTTTTTATTTTTTATTCAAGCCTTGAAAAGTTCAAATTACTGCAGCATTGAGCTGTGGGAGGAACAGGCCTTGAACATGGAATGTCTGTACTGAAAGCCTGATGATTAGACCACTGCACCATCAGTCAGACACTCTCAGGCAAAGTCTCCTGGTAATTTTGAAGTGATCTTTTGTTCGTTAGCCTTCAGTTCGTAAAGTTTAAATAACACAGCATCATATTAATCAGATGTTTCTTAGCGCTGTTGAGTTCTTCTTTTGTATGATAGTGTAACAGCCGGGAATCGAACCCTGGTCTCCCACATGGAAAGCCAACATCTTAACCACTACGACAATTAGAGTTTTGAGGTAGTCAGGCTGAGGCTGAGGCTGAGGCTGTGAGCCACTGCTAGAATAGCAGTAAATGAAGCTCAATAACTAGCATTAAACTTTAGGAAGAGTGGGATTTGAAAATGAACTCTCTGTGCGGAATAACCCCTACTACACCATCACTCAGTAACATCTGCCTCTTTGTACTGTTGAAGCGATCTTTTGTATGTTAGCCTTCAGATAGTAAAGTTGAAAGAATCAAGAGTTGAACATAGAATCACGTTCATCAGAGTGTAACACCCAGGAATCGAACACAGGTCACCTGCACTGAAGGCCAACATCTTAACCACTAAGCCAAAGCAACTGCCTATGGCTCAGGGGAGACATGAGACTTTTGAGGTCATCAGGCTGAGGCTGTGAGCTAAAAAAAATTTAATAATAATCAAAAAACGATGGGCTATAACCCATGTTTTTTTTTTTGTTTTTTTTTTTTTTAATCCTCAAAAATGATGAAAAACGGCGTGCTATAGTATGCCGTACGGTATGGGCTATAGCCCATGGTCAAAAATGATGAAAAACGAGGTAATCTTTTTTTTCAAAAATTCAAAAAACGATGGGCTATAACCCATGTTTTTTTTTTTTTTTTTTTTTCAAATCCTCAAAAATGATGAAAAACGGCGTGCTATAGTATGCCGTACGATATGGGCTATAGCCCATCGTCAAAAATGATGAAAAACGAGGTTAAATTTTTTTTTCAAAAATTCAAAAAACGATGGGCTATAACCCATGTTTTTTTTTTTTTTCATTTTTTTCAAATCCTCAAAAATGATGAAAAACTGCGTGCTATAGTATGCCGTACGGTATGGGCTATAGCCCATGGTCAAAAATGATGAAAAACGAGGTTAAAAGGAGGCTGAGGCTGAGGCTGTGAGCCACTGCTAGAATAGCAGTAAATGAAGCTCAATAACTCTAGCATTAAACTTTAGGAAGAGTGGGATTTGAACATGAACTCTCTGTGCTGAATAACCCCTACTACACCATCACTCAGTAACATCTGCCTCTTTGTACTGTTGAAGCGATCTTTTGTATGTTAGCCTTCAGATAGTAAAACCCCTGGGACTCCGAATCCATATTCAATACACACACTTTTGCTTCAACACTCAACAGCCTTGTGTGGCGCTGTGGACTAGTGCGCTTGGCTGTAAACCAAGAGGTTGTTGGTTCGAATCCACCTCGGGGACAATGGTGCTTTTAACATGATCCGAAGCAGTACTGTTTAAACATTCTAGCTCTGTTTAACTCAAAAGCACCAGGAGAAATCTCCTGAATGCCCCAAGGTGCCTTGGCTCAATGGTGTGGAGCGCTTGACCCGTTGCCTCTGCTACAGACAGTTGGCAGGTTCAAGTCCCATGTCATGACGTCAAGGTGCTGGGAAGGACCATCGGGAGACGGTGCTCTCTCCCCCTGTTTCCTGAGATGTAACGGTCGAGGGTTATGTTTGAAAGAACCCTGTCCACGTAAGGTTTTACAGATGAGAATTAGGTCAAACGTTTAAAAATAAAATAGCAATGCATTTTGGTACATCATCTGACAGGATAGTCTGTGTATTTGCATACTGGAGCCCGATTATAATCCTGGACAATGGCAATGTCATTTTCTTGACTTTTGACAATGAAAAAACTACACACTATAGTATATTTGTTTAATCATTTTCACCTTTTTTTTAATCGACATTTTCATGGTAAAAGGTTAGCTGGACAGGGTTCTTTCAGACATAAGCCCCAACCGTTACATCTCAGGAAACAGGGGGAGAGAGCACCGTCTCCCGATGGTCCTTCCCAGCACCTTGACATCATGACATGGGACTTGAACCTGCCAACTGTCTGTAGCAGAGGCAACGGGTCAAGCGCTCCACACCATTGAGCCAAGGCACCTTGGGGCATTCAGGAGATTTCTCCTGGTGCTTTTGAGTTTTTATTTTTTATTCAAGCCTTGAAAAGTTCAAATTACTGCAGCATTGAGCTGTGGGAGGAACAGGCCTTGAACATGGAATGTCTGTACTGAAAGCCTGATGATTAGACCACTGCACCATCAGTCAGACACTCTCAGGCAAAGTCTCCTGGTAATTTTGAAGTGATCTTTTGTTCGTTAGCCTTCAGTTCGTAAAGTTTAAATAACACAGCATCATATTAATCAGATGTTTCTTAGCGCTGTTGAGGTCTTCTTTTGTATGATAGTGTAACAGCCGGGAATCGAACCCTGGTCTCCCACATGGAAAGCCAACATCTTAACCACTACGACAATTAGAGTTTTGAGGTAGTCAGGCTGAGGCTGAGGCTGAGGCTGTGAGCCACTGCTAGAATAGCAGTAAATGAAGCTCAATAACTAGCATTAAACTTTAGGAAGAGTGGGATTTGAAAATGAACTCTCTGTGCGGAATAACCCCTACTACACCATCACTCAGTAACATCTGCCTCTTTGTACTGTTGAAGCGATCTTTTGTATGTTAGCCTTCAGATAGTAAAGTTGAAAGAATCAAGAGTTGAACATAGAATCACGTTCATCAGAGTGTAACACCCAGGAATCGAACACAGGTCACCTGCACTGAAGGCCAACATCTTAACCACTAAGCCAAAGCAACTGCCTATGGCTCAGGGGAGAAATGAGACTTTTGAGGTCATCAGGCTGAGGCTGTGAGCTAAAAAAAAAAATCAAAAATTCAAAAAACGATGGGCTATAACCCATGTTTTTTTTTTTTTTTTTTTTTTTTTAATCCGCAAAAATGATGAAAAACGGCGTGCTATAGTATGCCGTACGGTATGGGCTATAGCCCATGGTCAAAAATGATGAAAAACCAGGTTTAAAAAAAATTCAAAAAACGATGGGCTATAACCCATGTTTTTTTTTGTTTTTGTTTTTTTCAAATCCTCAAATAGGATGAAAAACGGCGTGCTATAGTATGCCGTACGGTATGGGCTATAGCCCATGGTCAAAAATGATGAAAAACGAGGTAATTTTTTTTTTCAAAAATTCAAAAAACGATGGGCTATAACCCATGTTTTTTTTTTTTTTTTTTTTTTTCAAATCCTCAAAAATGATGAAAAACGGCGTGCTATAGTATGCCGTACGATATGGGCTATAGCCCATCGTCAAAAATGATGAAAAACGAGGTTAAAAAAAAAATTCAAAAATTCAAAAAACGATGGGCTATAACCCATGTTTTTTTTTTTTTTCATTTTTTTCAAATCCTCAAAAATGATGAAAAACGGCGTGCTATAGTATGCCGTACGGTATGGGCTATAGCCCATGGTCAAAAATGATGAAAAACGAGGTTAAAAGGAGGCTGAGGCTGAGGCTGTGAGCCACTGCTAGAATAGCAGTAAATGAAGCTCAATAACTCTAGCATTAAACTTTAGGAAGAGTGGGATTTGAACATGAACTCTCTGTGCTGAATAACCCCTACTACACCATCACTCAGTAACATCTGCCTCTTTGTACTGTTGAAGCGATCTTTTGTATGTTAGCCTTCAGATAGTAAAACCCCTGGGACTCCGAATCCATATTCAATACACACACTTTTGCTTCAACACTCAACAGCCTTGTGTGGCGCTGTGGACTAGTGCGCTTGGCTGTAAACCAAGAGGTTGTTGGTTCGAATCCACCTCGGGGACGATGGTGCTTTTAACATGATCCGAAGCAGTACTGTTTAAACATTCTAGCTCTGTTTAACTCAAAAGCACCAGGAGAAATCTCCTGAATGCCCCAAGGTGCCTTGGCTCAATGGTGTGGAGCGCTTGACCCGTTGCCTCTGCTACAGACAGTTGGCAGGTTCAAGTCCCATGTCATGACGTCAAGGTGCTGGGAAGGACCATCGGGAGACGGTGCTCTCTCCCCCTGTTTCCTGAGATGTAACGGTCGAGGGTTATGTTTGAAAGAACCCTGTCCACGTAAGGTTTTACAGATGAGAATTAGGTCAAACGTTTAAAAATAAAATAGCAATGCATTTTGGTACATCATCTGACAGGATAGTCTGTGTATTTGCATACTGGAGCCCGATTATAATCCTGGACAATGGCAATGTCATTTTCTTGAC
The DNA here is from genome assembly GCF_964188405.1 of Protomyctophum parallelum. Taxonomy (NCBI): domain Eukaryota; kingdom Metazoa; phylum Chordata; class Actinopteri; order Myctophiformes; family Myctophidae; genus Protomyctophum; species Protomyctophum parallelum. Next base: position 35,201,673 of record NC_139717.1, read on the forward strand.
TTTTGACAATGAAAAAACTACACACTATAGTATATTTGTTTAATCATTTTCACCTTTTTTTTAATCGACATTTTCATGGTAAAAGGTTAGCTGGACAGGGTTCTTTCAGACATAAGCCCCAACCGTTACATCTCAGGAAACAGGGGGAGAGAGCACCGTCTCCCGATGGTCCTTCCCAGCACCTTGACATCATGACATGGGACTTGAACCTGCCAACTGTCTGTAGCAGAGGCAACGGGTCAAGCGCTCCACACCATTGAGCCAAGGCACCTTGGGGCATTCAGGAGATTTCTCCTGGTGCTTTTGAGTTTTTATTTTTTATTCAAGCCTTGAAAAGTTCAAATTACTGCAGCATTGAGCTGTGGGAGGAACAGGCCTTGAACATGGAATGTCTGTACTGAAAGCCTGATGATTAGACCACTGCACCATCAGTCAGACACTCTCAGGCAAAGTCTCCTGGTAATTTTGAAGTGATCTTTTGTTCGTTAGCCTTCAGTTCGTAAAGTTTAAATAACACAGCATCATATTAATCAGATGTTTCTTAGCGCTGTTGAGTTCTTCTTTTGTATGATAGTGTAACAGCCGGGAATCGAACCCTGGTCTCCCACATGGAAAGCCAACATCTTAACCACTACGACAATTAGAGTTTTGAGGTAGTCAGGCTGAGGCTGAGGCTGAGGCTGTGAGCCACTGCTAGAATAGCAGTAAATGAAGCTCAATAACTAGCATTAAACTTTAGGAAGAGTGGGATTTGAAAATGAACTCTCTGTGCGGAATAACCCCTACTACACCATCACTCAGTAACATCTGCCTCTTTGTACTGTTGAAGCGATCTTTTGTATGTTAGCCTTCAGATAGTAAAGTTGAAAGAATCAAGAGTTGAACATAGAATCACGTTCATCAGAGTGTAACACCCAGGAATCGAACACAGGTCACCTGCACTGAAGGCCAACATCTTAACCACTAAGCCAAAGCAACTGCCTATGGCTCAGGGGAGACATGAGACTTTTGAGGTCATCAGGCTGAGGCTGTGAGCTAATTTTTTTTTAATAATAATCAAAAAACGATGGGCTATAACCCATGTTTTTTTTTTTGTTTTTTTTTTTTTTAATCCTCAAAAATGATGAAAAACGGCGTGCTATAGTATGCCGTACGGTATGGGCTATAGCCCATGGTCAAAAATGATGAAAAACGAGGTAATCTTTTTTTTCAAAAATTCAAAAAACGATGGGCTATAACCCATTTTTTTTTTTTTTTTTTTTTTTCAAATCCTCAAAAATGATGAAAAACGGCGTGCTATAGTATGCCGTACGATATGGGCTATAGCCCATCGTCAAAAATGATGAAAAACGAGGTTAAATTTTTTTTTCAAAAATTCAAAAAACGATGGGCTATAACCCATGTTTTTTTTTTTTTTCATTTTTTTCAAATCCTCAAAAATGATGAAAAACGGCGTGCTATAGTATGCCGTACGGTATGGGCTATAGCCCATGGTCAAAAATGATGAAAAACGAGGTTAAAAGGAGGCTGAGGCTGAGGCTGTGAGCCACTGCTAGAATAGCAGTAAATGAAGCTCAATAACTCTAGCATTAAACTTTAGGAAGAGTGGGATTTGAACATGAACTCTCTGTGCTGAATAACCCCTACTACACCATCACTCAGTAACATCTGCCTCTTTGTACTGTTGAAGCGATCTTTTGTATGTTAGCCTTCAGATAGTAAAACCCCTGGGACTCCGAATCCATATTCAATACACACACTTTTGCTTCAACACTCAACAGCCTTGTGTGGCGCTGTGGACTAGTGCGCTTGGCTGTAAACCAAGAGGTTGTTGGTTCGAATCCACCTCGGGGACAATGGTGCTTTTAACATGATCCGAAGCAGTACTGTTTAAACATTCTAGCTCTGTTTAACTCAAAAGCACCAGGAGAAATCTCCTGAATGCCCCAAGGTGCCTTGGCTCAATGGTGTGGAGCGCTTGACCCGTTGCCTCTGCTACAGACAGTTGGCAGGTTCAAGTCCCATGTCATGACGTCAAGGTGCTGGGAAGGACCATCGGGAGACGGTGCTCTCTCCCCCTGTTTCCTGAGATGTAACGGTCGAGGGTTATGTTTGAAAGAACCCTGTCCACGTAAGGTTTTACAGATGAGAATTAGGTCAAACGTTTAAAAATAAAATAGCAATGCATTTTGGTACATCATCTGACAGGATAGTCTGTGTATTTGCATACTGGAGCCCGATTATAATCCTGGACAATGGCAATGTCATTTTCTTGACTTTTGACAATGAAAAAACTACACACTATAGTATATTTGTTTAATCATTTTCACCTTTTTTTTAATCGACATTTTCATGGTAAAAGGTTAGCTGGACAGGGTTCTTTCAGACATAAGCCCCAACCGTTACATCTCAGGAAACAGGGGGAGAGAGCACCGTCTCCCGATGGTCCTTCCCAGCACCTTGACATCATGACATGGGACTTGAACCTGCCAACTGTCTGTAGCAGAGGCAACGGGTCAAGCGCTCCACACCATTGAGCCAAGGCACCTTGGGGCATTCAGGAGATTTCTCCTGGTGCTTTTGAGTTTTTATTTTTTATTCAAGCCTTGAAAAGTTCAAATTACTGCAGCATTGAGCTGTGGGAGGAACAGGCCTTGAACATGGAATGTCTGTACTGAAAGCCTGATGATTAGACCACTGCACCATCAGTCAGACACTCTCAGGCAAAGTCTCCTGGTAATTTTGAAGTGATCTTTTGTTCGTTAGCCTTCAGTTCGTAAAGTTTAAATAACACAGCATCATATTAATCAGATGTTTCTTAGCGCTGTTGAGTTCTTCTTTTGTATGATAGTGTAACAGCCGGGAATCGAACCCTGGTCTCCCACATGGAAAGCCAACATCTTAACCACTACGACAATTAGAGTTTTGAGGTAGTCAGGCTGAGGCTGAGGCTGAGGCTGTGAGCCACTGCTAGAATAGCAGTAAATGAAGCTCAATAACTAGCATTAAACTTTAGGAAGAGTGGGATTTGAAAATGAACTCTCTGTGCGGAATAACCCCTACTACACCATCACTCAGTAACATCTGCCTCTTTGTACTGTTGAAGCGATCTTTTGTATGTTAGCCTTCAGATAGTAAAGTTGAAAGAATCAAGAGTTGAACATAGAATCACGTTCATCAGAGTGTAACACCCAGGAATCGAACACAGGTCACCTGCACTGAAGGCCAACATCTTAACCACTAAGCCAAAGCAACTGCCTATGGCTCAGGGGAGACATGAGACTTTTGAGGTCATCAGGCTGAGGCTGTGAGCTAATTTTTTTTTAATAATAATCAAAAAACGATGGGCTATAACCCATGTTTTTTTTTTTTTTTTTTTTTTTTTTAATCCTCAAAAATGATGAAAAACGGCGTGCTATAGTATGCCGTACGGTATGGGCTATAGCCCATGGTCAAAAATGATGAAAAACGAGGTAATCTTTTTTTTCAAAAATTCAAAAAACGATGGGCTATAACCCATGTTTTTTTTTTTTGTTTTTTTTTCAAATCCTCAAAAATGATGAAAAACGGCGTGCTATAGTATGCCGTACGGTATGGGCTATAGCCCATGGTCAAAAATGATGAAAAACGAGGTTAAAAGGAGGCTGAGGCTGAGGCTGTGAGCCACTGCTAGAATAGCAGTAAATGAAGCTCAATAACTCTAGCATTAAACTTTAGGAAGAGTGGGATTTGAACATGAACTCTCTGTGCTGAATAACCCCTACTACACCATCACTCAGTAACATCTGCCTCTTTGTACTGTTGAAGCGATCTTTTGTATGTTAGCCTTCAGATAGTAAAACCCCTGGGACTCCGAATCCATATTCAATACACACACTTTTGCTTCAACACTCAACAGCCTTGTGTGGCGCTGTGGACTAGTGCGCTTGGCTGTAAACCAAGAGGTTGTTGGTTCGAATCCACCTCGGGGACAATGGTGCTTTTAACATGATCCGAAGCAGTACTGTTTAAACATTCTAGCTCTGTTTAACTCAAAAGCACCAGGAGAAATCTCCTGAATGCCCCAAGGTGCCTTGGCTCAATGGTGTGGAGCGCTTGACCCGTTGCCTCTGCTACAGACAGTTGGCAGGTTCAAGTCCCATGTCATGACGTCAAGGTGCTGGGAAGGACCATCGGGAGACGGTGCTCTCTCCCCCTGTTTCCTGAGATGTAACGGTCGAGGGTTATGTTTGAAAGAACCCTGTCCACGTAAGGTTTTACAGATGAGAATTAGGTCAAACGTTTAAAAATAAAATAGCAATGCATTTTGGTACATCATCTGACAGGATAGTCTGTGTATTTGCATACTGGAGCCCGATTATAATCCTGGACAATGGCAATGTCATTTTCTTGACTTTTGACAATGAAAAAACTACACACTATAGTATATTTGTTTAATCATTTTCACCTTTTTTTTAATCGACATTTTCATGGTAAAAGGTTAGCTGGACAGGGTTCTTTCAGACATAAGCCCCAACCGTTACATCTCAGGAAACAGGGGGAGAGAGCACCGTCTCCCGATGGTCCTTCCCAGCACCTTGACATCATGACATGGGACTTGAACCTGCCAACTGTCTGTAGCAGAGGCAACGGGTCAAGCGCTCCACACCATTGAGCCAAGGCACCTTGGGGCATTCAGGAGATTTCTCCTGGTGCTTTTGAGTTTTTATTTTTTATTCAAGCCTTGAAAAGTTCAAATTACTGCAGCATTGAGCTGTGGGAGGAACAGGCCTTGAACATGGAATGTCTGTACTGAAAGCCTGATGATTAGACCACTGCACCATCAGTCAGACACTCTCAGGCAAAGTCTCCTGGTAATTTTGAAGTGATCTTTTGTTCGTTAGCCTTCAGTTCGTAAAGTTTAAATAACACAGCATCATATTAATCAGATGTTTCTTAGCGCTGTTGAGGTCTTCTTTTGTATGATAGTGTAACAGCCGGGAATCGAACCCTGGTCTCCCACATGGAAAGCCAACATCTTAACCACTACGACAATTAGAGTTTTGATGTAGTCAGGCTGAGGCTGAGGCTGAGGCTGTGAGCCACTGCTAGAATAGCAGTAAATGAAGCTCAATAACTAGCATTAAACTTTAGGAAGAGTGGGATTTGAAAATGAACTCTCTGTGCGGAATAACCCCTACTACACCATCACTCAGTAACATCTGCCTCTTTGTACTGTTGAAGCGATCTTTTGTATGTTAGCCTTCAGATAGTAAAGTTGAAAGAATCAAGAGTTGAACATAGAATCACGTTCATCAGAGTGTAACACCCAGGAATCGAACACAGGTCACCTGCACTGAAGGCCAACATCTTAACCACTAAGCCAAAGCAACTGCCTATGGCTCAGGGGAGACATGAGACTTTTGAGGTCATCAGGCTGAGGCTGTGAGCTAAAAAAAAAAATCAAAAATTCAAAAAACGATGGGCTATAACCCATGTTTTTTATTTTATTTTTATTTTTTTTAATCCTCAAAAATGATGAAAAACGGCGTGCTATAGTATGCCGTACGGTATGGGCTATAGCCCATGGTCAAAAATGATGAAAAACGAGGTTTAAAAAAAATTCAAAAAACGATGGGCTATAACCCATGTTTTTTTTTGTTTTTGTTTTTTTCAAATCCTCAAATAGGATGAAAAACGGCGTGCTATAGTATGCCGTACGGTATGGGCTATAGCCCATGGTCAAAAATGATGAAAAACGAGGTAATTTTTTTTTTCAAAAATTCAAAAAACGATGGGCTATAACCCATGTTTTTTTTGTTTTTTTTTTTTTTCAAATCCTCAAAAATGATGAAAAACGGCGTGCTATAGTATGCCGTACGATATGGGCTATAGCCCATCGTCAAAAATGATGAAAAACGAGGTTAAAAAAAAAATTCAAAAATTCAAAAAACGATGGGCTATAACCCATGTTTTTTTTTTTTTTCATTTTTTTCAAATCCTCAAAAATGATGAAAAACGGCGTGCTATAGTATGCCGTACGGTATGGGCTATAGCCCATGGTCAAAAATGATGAAAAACGAGGTTAAAAGGAGGCTGAGGCTGAGGCTGTGAGCCACTGCTAGAATAGCAGTAAATGAAGCTCAATAACTCTAGCATTAAACTTTAGGAAGAGTGGGATTTGAACATGAACTCTCTGTGCTGAATAACCCCTACTACACCATCACTCAGTAACATCTGCCTCTTTGTACTGTTGAAGCGATCTTTTGTATGTTAGCCTTCAGATAGTAAAACCCCTGGGACTCCGAATCCATATTCAATACACACACTTTTGCTTCAACACTCAACAGCCTTGTGTGGCACTGTGGACTAGTGCGCTTGGCTGTAAACCAAGAGGTTGTTGGTTCGAATCCACCTCGGGGACGATGGTGCTTTTAACATGATCCGAAGCAGTACTGTTTAAACATTCTAGCTCTGTTTAACTCAAAAGCACCAGGAGAAATCTCCTGAATGCCCCAAGGTGCCTTGGCTCAATGGTGTGGAGCGCTTGACCCGTTGCCTCTGCTACAGACAGTTGGCAGGTTCAAGTCCCATGTCATGACGTCAAGGTGCTGGGAAGGACCATCGGGAGACGGTGCTCTCTCCCCCTGTTTCCTGAGATGTAACGGTCGAGGGTTATGTTTGAAAGAACCCTGTCCACGTAAGGTTTTACAGATGAGAATTAGGTCAAACGTTTAAAAATAAAATAGCAATGCATTTTGGTACATCATCTGACAGGATAGTCTGTGTATTTGCATACTGGAGCCCGATTATAATCCTGGACAATGGCAATGTCATTTTCTTGACTTTTGACAATGAAAAAACTACACACTATAGTATATTTGTTTAATCATTTTCACCTTTTTTTTAATCGACATTTTCATGGTAAAAGGTTAGCTGGACAGGGTTCTTTCAGACATAAGCCCCAACCGTTACATCTCAGGAAACAGGGGGAGAGAGCACCGTCTCCCGATGGTCCTTCCCAGCACCTTGACATCATGACATGGGACTTGAACCTGCCAACTGTCTGTAGCAGAGGCAACGGGTCAAGCGCTCCACACCATTGAGCCAAGGCACCTTGGGGCATTCAGGAGATTTCTCCTGGTGCTTTTGAGTTTTTATTTTTTATTCAAGCCTTGAAAAGTTCAAATTACTGCAGCATTGAGCTGTGGGAGGAACAGGCCTTGAACATGGAATGTCTGTACTGAAAGCCTGATGATTAGACCACTGCACCATCAGTCAGACACTCTCAGGCAAAGTCTCCTGGTAATTTTGAAGTGATCTTTTGTTCGTTAGCCTTCAGTTCGTAAAGTTTAAATAACACAGCATCATATTAATCAGATGTTTCTTAGCGCTGTTGAGTTCTTCTTTTGTATGATAGTGTAACAGCCGGGAATCGAACCCTGGTCTCCCACATGGAAAGCCAACATCTTAACCACTACGACAATTAGAGTTTTGAGGTAGTCAGGCTGAGGCTGAGGCTGAGGCTGAGGCTGTGAGCCACTGCTAGAATAGCAGTAAATGAAGCTCAATAACTCTAGCATTAAACTTTAGGAAGAGTGGGATTTGAACATGAACTCTCTGTGCTGAATAACCCCTACTACACCATCACTCAGTAACATCTGCCTCTTTGTACTGTTGAAGCGATCTTTTGTATGTTAGCCTTCAGATAGTAAAACCCCTGGGACTCCGAATCCATATTCAATACACACACTTTTGCTTCAACACTCAACAGCCTTGTGTGGCGCTGTGGACTAGTGCGCTTGGCTGTAAACCAAGAGGTTGTTGGTTCGAATCCACCTCGGGGACAATGGTGCTTTTAACATGATCCGAAGCAGTACTGTTTAAACATTCTAGCTCTGTTTAACTCAAAAGCACCAGGAGAAATCTCCTGAATGCCCCAAGGTGCCTTGGCTCAATGGTGTGGAGCGCTTGACCCGTTGCCTCTGCTACAGACAGTTGGCAGGTTCAAGTCCCATGTCATGACGTCAAGGTGCTGGGAAGGACCATCGGGAGACGGTGCTCTCTCCCCCTGTTTCCTGAGATGTAACGGTCGAGGGTTATGTTTGAAAGAACCCTGTCCACGTAAGGTTTTACAGATGAGAATTAGGTCAAACGTTTAAAAATAAAATAGCAATGCATTTTGGTACATCATCTGACAGGATAGTCTGTGTATTTGCATACTGGAGCCCGATTATAATCCTGGACAATGGCAATGTCATTTTCTTGACTTTTGACAATGAAAAAACTACACACTATAGTATATTTGTTTAATCATTTTCACCTTTTTTTTAATCGACATTTTCATGGTAAAAGGTTAGCTGGACAGGGTTCTTTCAGACATAAGCCCCAACCGTTACATCTCAGGAAACAGGGGGAGAGAGCACCGTCTCCCGATGGTCCTTCCCAGCACCTTGACATCATGACATGGGACTTGAACCTGCCAACTGTCTGTAGCAGAGGCAACGGGTCAAGCGCTCCACACCATTGAGCCAAGGCACCTTGGGGCATTCAGGAGATTTCTCCTGGTGCTTTTGAGTTTTTATTTTTTATTCAAGCCTTGAAAAGTTCAAATTACTGCAGCATTGAGCTGTGGGAGGAACAGGCCTTGAACATGGAATGTCTGTACTGAAAGCCTGATGATTAGACCACTGCACCATCAGTCAGACACTCTCAGGCAAAGTCTCCTGGTAATTTTGAAGTGATCTTTTGTTCGTTAGCCTTCAGTTCGTAAAGTTTAAATAACACAGCATCATATTAATCAGATGTTTCTTAGCGCTGTTGAGTTCTTCTTTTGTATGATAGTGTAACAGCCGGGAATCGAACCCTGGTCTCCCACATGGAAAGCCAACATCTTAACCACTACGACAATTAGAGTTTTGAGGTAGTCAGGCTGAGGCTGAGGCTGAGGCTGTGAGCCACTGCTAGAATAGCAGTAAATGAAGCTCAATAACTAGCATTAAACTTTAGGAAGAGTGGGATTTGAAAATGAACTCTCTGTGCGGAATAACCCCTACTACACCATCACTCAGTAACATCTGCCTCTTTGTACTGTTGAAGCGATCTTTTGTATGTTAGCCTTCAGATAGTAAAGTTGAAAGAATCAAGAGTTGAACATAGAATCACGTTCATCAGAGTGTAACACCCAGGAATCGAACACAGGTCACCTGCACTGAAGGCCAACATCTTAACCACTAAGCCAAAGCAACTGCCTATGGCTCAGGGGAGACATGAGACTTTTGAGGTCATCAGGCTGAGGCTGTGAGCTAATTTTTTTTTAATAATAATCAAAAAACGATGGGCTATAACCCATGTTTTTTTTTTTTTTTTTTTTTTTTTTAATCCTCAAAAATGATGAAAAACGGCGTGCTATAGTATGCCGTACGGTATGGGCTATAGCCCATGGTCAAAAATGATGAAAAACGAGGTAATCTTTTTTTTCAAAAATTCAAAAAACGATGGGCTATAACCCATGTTTTTTTTTTTTTTTTTTTTTTCAAATCCTCAAAAATGATGAAAAACGGCGTGCTATAGTATGCCGTACGATATGGGCTATAGCCCATCGTCAAAAATGATGAAAAACGAGGTTAATTTTTTTTTTCAAAAATTCAAAAAACGATGGGCTATAACCCATGTTTTTTTTTTTTTTCATTTTTTTCAAATCCTCAAAAATGATGAAAAACGGCGTGCTATAGTATGCCGTACGGTATGGGCTATAGCCCATGGTCAAAAATGATGAAAAACGAGGTTAAAAGGAGGCTGAGGCTGAGGCTGTGAGCCACTGCTAGAATAGCAGTAAATGAAGCTCAATAACTCTAGCATTAAACTTTAGGAAGAGTGGGATTTGAACATGAACTCTCTGTGCTGAATAACCCCTACTACACCATCACTCAGTAACATCTGCCTCTTTGTACTGTTGAAGCGATCTTTTGTATGTTAGCCTTCAGATAGTAAAACCCCTGGGACTCCGAATCCATATTCAATACACACACTTTTGCTTCAACACTCAACAGCCTTGTGTGGCGCTGTGGACTAGTGCGCTTGGCTGTAAACCAAGAGGTTGTTGGTTCGAATCCACCTCGGGGACAATGGTGCTTTTAACATGATCCGAAGCAGTACTGTTTAAACATTCTAGCTCTGTTTAACTCAAAAGCACCAGGAGAAATCTCCTGAATGCCCCAAGGTGCCTTGGCTCAATGGTGTGGAGCGCTTGACCCGTTGCCTCTGCTACAGACAGTTGGCAGGTTCAAGTCCCATGTCATGACGTCAAGGTGCTGGGAAGGACCATCGGGAGACGGTGCTCTCTCCCCCTGTTTCCTGAGATGTAACGGTCGAGGGTTATGTTTGAAAGAACCCTGTCCACGTAAGGTTTTACAGATGAGAATTAGGTCAAACGTTTAAAAATAAAATAGCAATGCATTTTGGTACATCATCTGACAGGATAGTCTGTGTATTTGCATACTGGAGCCCGATTATAATCCTGGACAATGGCAATGTCATTTTCTTGACTTTTGACAATGAAAAAACTACACACTATAGTATATTTGTTTAATCATTTTCACCTTTTTTTTAATCGACATTTTCATGGTAAAAGGTTAGCTGGACAGGGTTCTTTCAGACATAAGCCCCAACCGTTACATCTCAGGAAACAGGGGGAGAGAGCACCGTCTCCCGATGGTCCTTCCCAGCACCTTGACATCATGACATGGGACTTGAACCTGCCAACTGTCTGTAGCAGAGGCAACGGGTCAAGCGCTCCACACCATTGAGCCAAGGCACCTTGGGGCATTCAGGAGATTTCTCCTGGTGCTTTTGAGTTTTTATTTTTTATTCAAGCCTTGAAAAGTTCAAATTACTGCAGCATTGAGCTGTGGGAGGAACAGGCCTTGAACATGGAATGTCTGTACTGAAAGCCTGATGATTAGACCACTGCACCATCAGTCAGACACTCTCAGGCAAAGTCTCCTGGTAATTTTGAAGTGATCTTTTGTTCGTTAGCCTTCAGTTCGTAAAGTTTAAATAACACAGCATCATATTAATCAGATGTTTCTTAGCGCTGTTGAGGTCTTCTTTTGTATGATAGTGTAACAGCCGGGAATCGAACCCTGGTCTCCCACATGGAAAGCCAACATCTTAACCACTACGACAATTAGAGTTTTGAGGTAGTCAGGCTGAGGCTGAGGCTGAGGCTGTGAGCCACTGCTAGAATAGCAGTAAATGAAGCTCAATAACTAGCATTAAACTTTAGGAAGAGTGGGATTTGAAAATGAACTCTCTGTGCGGAATAACCCCTACTACACCATCACTCAGTAACATCTGCCTCTTTGTACTGTTGAAGCGATCTTTTGTATGTTAGCCTTCAGATAGTAAAGTTGAAAGAATCAAGAGTTGAACATAGAATCACGTTCATCAGAGTGTAACACCCAGGAATCGAACACAGGTCACCTGCACTGAAGGCCAACATCTTAACCACTAAGCCAAAGCAACTGCCTATGGCTCAGGGGAGACATGAGACTTTTGAGGTCATCAGGCTGAGGCTGTGAGCTAAAAAAAAAAATCAAAAATTCAAAAAACGATGGGCTATAACCCATGTTTTTTTTTTTTTTTTTTTTTTTTTTAATCCTCAAAAATGATGAAAAACGGCGTGCTATAGTATGCCGTACGGTATGGGCTATAGCCCATGGTCAAAAATGATGAAAAACCAGGTTTAAAAAAAATTCAAAAAACGATGGGCTATAACCCATGTTTTTTTTTGTTTTTGTTTTTTTCAAATCCTCAAATAGGATGAAAAACGGCGTGCTATAGTATGCCGTACGGTATGGGCTATAGCCCATGGTCAAAAATGATGAAAAACGAGGTAATTTTTTTTTTCAAAAATTCAAAAAACGATGGGCTATAACCCATGTTTTTTTTTTTTTTTTTTTTTTTCAAATCCTCAAAAATGATGAAAAACGGCGTGCTATAGTATGCCGTACGATATGGGCTATAGCCCATCGTCAAAAATGATGAAAAACGAGGTTAAAAAAAAAATTCAAAAATTCAAAAAACGATGGGCTATAACCCATGTTTTTTTTTTTTTTCATTTTTTTCAAATCCTCAAAAATGATGAAAAACGGCGTGCTATAGTATGCCGTACGGTATGGGCTATAGCCCATGGTCAAAAATGATGAAAAACGAGGTTAAAAGGAGGCTGAGGCTGAGGCTGTGAGCCACTGCTAGAATAGCAGTAAATGAAGCTCAATAACTCTAGCATTAAACTTTAGGAAGAGTGGGATTTGAACATGAACTCTCTGTGCTGAATAACCCCTACTACACCATCACTCAGTAACATCTGCCTCTTTGTACTGTTGAAGCGATCTTTTGTATGTTAGCCTTCAGATAGTAAAACCCCTGGGACTCCGAATCCATATTCAATACACACACTTTTGCTTCAACACTCAACAGCCTTGTGTGGCGCTGTGGACTAGTGCGCTTGGCTGTAAACCAAGAGGTTGTTGGTTCGAATCCACCTCGGGGACGATGGTGCTTTTAACATGATCCGAAGCAGTACTGTTTAAACATTCTAGCTCTGTTTAACTCAAAAGCACCAGGAGAAATCTCCTGAATGCCCCAAGGTGCCTTGGCTCAATGGTGTGGAGCGCTTGACCCGTTGCCTCTGCTACAGACAGTTGGCAGGTTCAAGTCCCATGTCATGACGTCAAGGTGCTGGGAAGGACCATCGGGAGACGGTGCTCTCTCCCCCTGTTTCCTGAGATGTAACGGTCGAGGGTTATGTTTGAAAGAACCCTGTCCACGTAAGGTTTTACAGATGAGAATTAGGTCAAACGTTTAAAAATAAAATAGCAATGCATTTTGGTACATCATCTGACAGGATAGTCTGTGTATTTGCATACTGGAGCCCGATTATAATCCTGGACAATGGCAATGTCATTTTCTTGACTTTTGACAATGAAAAAACTACACACTATAGTATATTTGTTTAATCATTTTCACCTTTTTTTTAATCGACATTTTCATGGTAAAAGGTTAGCTGGACAGGGTTCTTTCAGACATAAGCCCCAACCGTTACATCTCAGGAAACAGGGGGAGAGAGCACCGTCTCCCGATGGTCCTTCCCAGCACCTTGACATCATGACATGGGACTTGAACCTGCCAACTGTCTGTAGCAGAGGCAACGGGTCAAGCGCTCCACACCATTGAGCCAAGGCACCTTGGGGCATTCAGGAGATTTCTCCTGGTGCTTTTGAGTTTTTATTTTTTATTCAAGCCTTGAAAAGTTCAAATTACTGCAGCATTGAGCTGTGGGAGGAACAGGCCTTGAACATGGAATGTCTGTACTGAAAGCCTGATGATTAGACCACTGCACCATCAGTCAGACACTCTCAGGCAAAGTCTCCTGGTAATTTTGAAGTGATCTTTTGTTCGTTAGCCTTCAGTTCGTAAAGTTTAAATAACACAGCATCATATTAATCAGATGTTTCTTAGCGCTGTTGAGGTCTTCTTTTGTATGATAGTGTAACAGCCGGGAATCGAACCCTGGTCTCCCACATGGAAAGCCAACATCTTAACCACTACGACAATTAGAGTTTTGATGTAGTCAGGCTGAGGCTGAGGCTGAGGCTGTGAGCCACTGCTAGAATAGCAGTAAATGAAGCTCAATAACTAGCATTAAACTTTAGGAAGAGTGGGATTTGAAAATGAACTCTCTGTGCGGAATAACCCCTACTACACCATCACTCAGTAACATCTGCCTCTTTGTACTGTTGAAGCGATCTTTTGTATGTTAGCCTTCAGATAGTAAAGTTGAAAGAATCAAGAGTTGAACATAGAATCACGTTCATCAGAGTGTAACACCCAGGAATCGAACACAGGTCACCTGCACTGAAGGCCAACATCTTAACCACTAAGCCAAAGCAACTGCCTATGGCTCAGGGGAGACATGAGACTTTTGAGGTCATCAGGCTGAGGCTGTGAGCTAAAAAAAAAAATCAAAAATTCAAAAAACGATGGGCTATAACCCATGTTTTTTATTTTATTTTTATTTTTTTTAATCCTCAAAAATGATGAAAAACGGCGTGCTATAGTATGCCGTACGGTATGGGCTATAGCCCATGGTCAAAAATGATGAAAAACGAGGTTTAAAAAAAATTCAAAAAACGATGGGCTATAACCCATGTTTTTTTTTGTTTTTGTTTTTTTCAAATCCTCAAATAGGATGAAAAACGGCGTGCTATAGTATGCCGTACGGTATGGGCTATAGCCCATGGTCAAAAATGATGAAAAACGAGGTAATCTTTTTTTTCAAAAATTCAAAAAACGATGGGCTATAACCCATGTTTTTTTTGTTTTTTTTTTTTTTCAAATCCTCAAAAATGATGAAAAACGGCGTGCTATAGTATGCCGTACGATATGGGCTATAGCCCATCGTCAAAAATGATGAAAAACGAGGTTAAAAAAAAAATTCAAAAATTCAAAAAACGATGGGCTATAACCCATGTTTTTTTTTTTTTTCATTTTTTTCAAATCCTCAAAAATGATGAAAAACGGCGTGCTATAGTATGCCGTACGGTATGGGCTATAGCCCATGGTCAAAAATGATGAAAAACGAGGTTAAAAGGAGGCTGAGGCTGAGGCTGTGAGCCACTGCTAGAATAGCAGTAAATGAAGCTCAATAACTCTAGCATTAAACTTTAGGAAGAGTGGGATTTGAACATGAACTCTCTGTGCTGAATAACCCCTACTACACCATCACTCAGTAACATCTGCCTCTTTGTACTGTTGAAGCGATCTTTTGTATGTTAGCCTTCAGATAGTAAAACCCCTGGGACTCCGAATCCATATTCAATACACACACTTTTGCTTCAACACTCAACAGCCTTGTGTGGCGCTGTGGACTAGTGCGCTTGGCTGTAAACCAAGAGGTTGTTGGTTCGAATCCACCTCGGGGACGATGGTGCTTTTAACATGATCCGAAGCAGTACTGTTTAAACATTCTAGCTCTGTTTAACTCAAAAGCACCAGGAGAAATCTCCTGAATGCCCCAAGGTGCCTTGGCTCAATGGTGTGGAGCGCTTGACCCGTTGCCTCTGCTACAGACAGTTGGCAGGTTCAAGTCCCATGTCATGACGTCAAGGTGCTGGGAAGGACCATCGGGAGACGGTGCTCTCTCCCCCTGTTTCCTGAGATGTAACGGTCGAGGGTTATGTTTGAAAGAACCCTGTCCACGTAAGGTTTTACAGATGAGAATTAGGTCAAACGTTTAAAAATAAAATAGCAATGCATTTTGGTACATCATCTGACAGGATAGTCTGTGTATTTGCATACTGGAGCCCGATTATAATCCTGGACAATGGCAATGTCATTTTCTTGACTTTTGACAATGAAAAAACTACACACTATAGTATATTTGTTTAATCATTTTCACCTTTTTTTTAATCGACATTTTCATGGTAAAAGGTTAGCTGGACAGGGTTCTTTCAGACATAAGCCCCAACCGTTACATCTCAGGAAACAGGGGGAGAGAGCACCGTCTCCCGATGGTCCTTCCCAGCACCTTGACATCATGACATGGGACTTGAACCTGCCAACTGTCTGTAGCAGAGGCAACGGGTCAAGCGCTCCACACCATTGAGCCAAGGCACCTTGGGGCATTCAGGAGATTTCTCCTGGTGCTTTTGAGTTTTTATTTTTTATTCAAGCCTTGAAAAGTTCAAATTACTGCAGCATTGAGCTGTGGGAGGAACAGGCCTTGAACATGGAATGTCTGTACTGAAAGCCTGATGATTAGACCACTGCACCATCAGTCAGACACTCTCAGGCAAAGTCTCCTGGTAATTTTGAAGTGATCTTTTGTTCGTTAGCCTTCAGTTCGTAAAGTTTAAATAACACAGCATCATATTAATCAGATGTTTCTTAGCGCTGTTGAGTTCTTCTTTTGTATGATAGTGTAACAGCCGG
This sequence comes from Protomyctophum parallelum, assembly GCF_964188405.1. Lineage (NCBI taxonomy): Eukaryota > Metazoa > Chordata > Actinopteri > Myctophiformes > Myctophidae > Protomyctophum > Protomyctophum parallelum. The sequence goes on from NC_139717.1 coordinate 35,217,648, forward strand.
GAATCGAACCCTGGTCTCCCACATGGAAAGCCAACATCTTAACCACTACGACAATTAGAGTTTTGAGGTAGTCAGGCTGAGGCTGAGGCTGAGGCTGTGAGCCACTGCTAGAATAGCAGTAAATGAAGCTCAATAACTAGCATTAAACTTTAGGAAGAGTGGGATTTGAAAATGAACTCTCTGTGCGGAATAACCCCTACTACACCATCACTCAGTAACATCTGCCTCTTTGTACTGTTGAAGCGATCTTTTGTATGTTAGCCTTCAGATAGTAAAGTTGAAAGAATCAAGAGTTGAACATAGAATCACGTTCATCAGAGTGTAACACCCAGGAATCGAACACAGGTCACCTGCACTGAAGGCCAACATCTTAACCACTAAGCCAAAGCAACTGCCTATGGCTCAGGGGAGACATGAGACTTTTGAGGTCATCAGGCTGAGGCTGTGAGCTAAAAAAAAATTAATAATAATCAAAAAACGATGGGCTATAACCCATGTTTTTTTTGTTTTTGTTTGTTTTTTTAATCCTCAAAAATGATGAAAAACGGCGTGCTATAGTATGCCGTACGGTATGGGCTATAGCCCATGGTCAAAAATGATGAAAAACGAGGTAATCTTTTTTTTCAAAAATTCAAAAAACGATGGGCTATAACCCATGTTTTTTTTTTTTTTTTTTTTTCAAATCCTCAAAAATGATGAAAAACGGCGTGCTATAGTATGCCGTACGATATGGGCTATAGCCCATCGTCAAAAATGATGAAAAACGAGGTTAAATTTTTTTTTCAAAAATTCAAAAAACGATGGGCTATAACCCATGTTTTTTTTTTTTTTCATTTTTTTCAAATCCTCAAAAATGATGAAAAACGGCGTGCTATAGTATGCCGTACGGTATGGGCTATAGCCCATGGTCAAAAATGATGAAAAACGAGGTTAAAAGGAGGCTGAGGCTGAGGCTGTGAGCCACTGCTAGAATAGCAGTAAATGAAGCTCAATAACTCTAGCATTAAACTTTAGGAAGAGTGGGATTTGAACATGAACTCTCTGTGCTGAATAACCCCTACTACACCATCACTCAGTAACATCTGCCTCTTTGTACTGTTGAAGCGATCTTTTGTATGTTAGCCTTCAGATAGTAAAACCCCTGGGACTCCGAATCCATATTCAATACACACACTTTTGCTTCAACACTCAACAGCCTTGTGTGGCGCTGTGGACTAGTGCGCTTGGCTGTAAACCAAGAGGTTGTTGGTTCGAATCCACCTCGGGGACGATGGTGCTTTTAACATGATCCGAAGCAGTACTGTTTAAACATTCTAGCTCTGTTTAACTCAAAAGCACCAGGAGAAATCTCCTGAATGCCCCAAGGTGCCTTGGCTCAATGGTGTGGAGCGCTTGACCCGTTGCCTCTGCTACAGACAGTTGGCAGGTTCAAGTCCCATGTCATGACGTCAAGGTGCTGGGAAGGACCATCGGGAGACGGTGCTCTCTCCCCCTGTTTCCTGAGATGTAACGGTCGAGGGTTATGTTTGAAAGAACCCTGTCCACGTAAGGTTTTACAGATGAGAATTAGGTCAAACGTTTAAAAATAAAATAGCAATGCATTTTGGTACATCATCTGACAGGATAGTCTGTGTATTTGCATACTGGAGCCCGATTATAATCCTGGACAATGGCAATGTCATTTTCTTGACTTTTGACAATGAAAAAACTACACACTATAGTATATTTGTTTAATCATTTTCACTTTTTTTTAATCGACATTTTCATGGTAAAAGGTTAGCTGGACAGGGTTCTTTCAGACATAAGCCCCAACCGTTACATCTCAGGAAACAGGGGGAGAGAGCACCGTCTCCCGATGGTCCTTCCCAGCACCTTGACATCATGACATGGGACTTGAACCTGCCAACTGTCTGTAGCAGAGGCAACGGGTCAAGCGCTCCACACCATTGAGCCAAGGCACCTTGGGGCATTCAGGAGATTTCTCCTGGTGCTTTTGAGTTTTTATTTTTTATTCAAGCCTTGAAAAGTTCAAATTACTGCAGCATTGAGCTGTGGGAGGAACAGGCCTTGAACATGGAATGTCTGTACTGAAAGCCTGATGATTAGACCACTGCACCATCAGTCAGACACTCTCAGGCAAAGTCTCCTGGTAATTTTGAAGTGATCTTTTGTTCGTTAGCCTTCAGTTCGTAAAGTTTAAATAACACAGCATCATATTAATCAGATGTTTCTTAGCGCTGTTGAGTTCTTCTTTTGTATGATAGTGTAACAGCCGGGAATCGAACCCTGGTCTCCCACATGGAAAGCCAACATCTTAACCACTACGACAATTAGAGTTTTGAGGTAGTCAGGCTGAGGCTGAGGCTGAGGCTGTGAGCCACTGCTAGAATAGCAGTAAATGAAGCTCAATAACTAGCATTAAACTTTAGGAAGAGTGGGATTTGAAAATGAACTCTCTGTGCGGAATAACCCCTACTACACCATCACTCAGTAACATCTGCCTCTTTGTACTGTTGAAGCGATCTTTTGTATGTTAGCCTTCAGATAGTAAAGTTGAAAGAATCAAGAGTTGAACATAGAATCACGTTCATCAGAGTGTAACACCCAGGAATCGAACACAGGTCACCTGCACTGAAGGCCAACATCTTAACCACTAAGCCAAAGCAACTGCCTATGGCTCAGGGGAGACATGAGACTTTTGAGGTCATCAGGCTGAGGCTGTGAGCTAATTTTTTTTTAATAATAATCAAAAAACGATGGGCTATAACCCATGTTTTTTTTGTTTTTGTTTGTTTTTTTAATCCTCAAAAATGATGAAAAACGGCGTGCTATAGTATGCCGTACGGTATGGGCTATAGCCCATGGTCAAAAATGATGAAAAACGAGGTAATCTTTTTTTTCAAAAATTCAAAAAACGATGGGCTATAACCCATGTTTTTTTTTTTTTTTTTTTTTTCAAATCCTCAAAAATGATGAAAAACGGCGTGCTATAGTATGCCGTACGATATGGGCTATAGCCCATCGTCAAAAATGATCAAAAACGAGGTTAAATTTTTTTTTCAAAAATTCAAAAAACGATGGGCTATAACCCATGTTTTTTTTTTTTTTCATTTTTTTCAAATCCTCAAAAATGATGAAAAACGGCGTGCTATAGTATGCCGTACGGTATGGGCTATAGCCCATGGTCAAAAATGATGAAAAACGAGGTTAAAAGGAGGCTGAGGCTGAGGCTGTGAGCCACTGCTAGAATAGCAGTAAATGAAGCTCAATAACTCTAGCATTAAACTTTAGGAAGAGTGGGATTTGAACATGAACTCTCTGTGCTGAATAACCCCTACTACACCATCACTCAGTAACATCTGCCTCTTTTTACTGTTGAAGCGATCTTTTGTATGTTAGCCTTCAGATAGTAAAACCCCTGGGACTCCGAATCCATATTCAATACACACACTTTTGCTTCAACACTCAACAGCCTTGTGTGGCGCTGTGGACTAGTGCGCTTGGCTGTAAACCAAGAGGTTGTTGGTTCGAATCCACCTCGGGGACGATGGTGCTTTTAACATGATCCGAAGCAGTACTGTTTAAACATTCTAGCTCTGTTTAACTCAAAAGCACCAGGAGAAATCTCCTGAATGCCCCAAGGTGCCTTGGCTCAATGGTGTGGAGCGCTTGACCCGTTGCCTCTGCTACAGACAGTTGGCAGGTTCAAGTCCCATGTCATGACGTCAAGGTGCTGGGAAGGACCATCGGGAGACGGTGCTCTCTCCCCCTGTTTCCTGAGATGTAACGGTCGAGGGTTATGTTTGAAAGAACCCTGTCCACGTAAGGTTTTACAGATGAGAATTAGGTCAAACGTTTAAAAATAAAATAGCAATGCATTTTGGTACATCATCTGACAGGATAGTCTGTGTATTTGCATACTGGAGCCCGATTATAATCCTGGACAATGGCAATGTCATTTTCTTGACTTTTGACAATGAAAAAACTACACACTATAGTATATTTGTTTAATCATTTTCACCTTTTTTTTAATCGACATTTTCATGGTAAAAGGTTAGCTGGACAGGGTTCTTTCAGACATAAGCCCCAACCGTTACATCTCAGGAAACAGGGGGAGAGAGCACCGTCTCCCGATGGTCCTTCCCAGCACCTTGACATCATGACATGGGACTTGAACCTGCCAACTGTCTGTAGCAGAGGCAACAGGTCAAGCGCTCCACACCATTGAGCCAAGGCACCTTGGGGCATTCAGGAGATTTCTCCTGGTGCTTTTGAGTTTTTATTTTTTATTCAAGCCTTGAAAAGTTCAAATTACTGCAGCATTGAGCTGTGGGAGGAACAGGCCTTGAACATGGAATGTCTGTACTGAAAGCCTGATGATTAGACCACTGCACCATCAGTCAGACACTCTCAGGCAAAGTCTCCTGGTAATTTTGAAGTGATCTTTTGTTCGTTAGCCTTCAGTTCGTAAAGTTTAAATAACACAGCATCATATTAATCAGATGTTTCTTAGCGCTGTTGAGTTCTTCTTTTGTATGATAGTGTAACAGCCGGGAATCGAACCCTGGTCTCCCACATGGAAAGCCAACATCTTAACCACTACGACAATTAGAGTTTTGAGGTAGTCAGGCTGAGGCTGAGGCTGAGGCTGTGAGCCACTGCTAGAATAGCAGTAAATGAAGCTCAATAACTAGCATTAAACTTTAGGAAGAGTGGGATTTGAAAATGAACTCTCTGTGCGGAATAACCCCTACTACACCATCACTCAGTAACATCTGCCTCTTTGTACTGTTGAAGCGATCTTTTGTATGTTAGCCTTCAGATAGTAAAGTTGAAAGAATCAAGAGTTGAACATAGAATCACGTTCATCAGAGTGTAACACCCAGGAATCGAACACAGGTCACCTGCACTGAAGGCCAACATCTTAACCACTAAGCCAAAGCAACTGCCTATGGCTCAGGGGAGACATGAGACTTTTGAGGTCATCAGGCTGAGGCTGTGAGCTAATTTTTTTTTAATAATAATCAAAAAACGATGGGCTATAACCCATGTTTTTTTTTTTTTTTTTTTTTTTTTTAATCCTCAAAAATGATGAAAAACGGCGTGCTATAGTATGCCGTACGGTATGGGCTATAGCCCATGGTCAAAAATGATGAAAAACGAGGTAATCTTTTTTTTCAAAAATTCAAAAAACGATGGGCTATAACCCATGTTTTTTTTTTTTTTTTTTTTTTTCAAATCCTCAAAAATGATGAAAAACGGCGTGCTATAGTATGCCGTACGATATGGGCTATAGCCCATCGTCAAAAATGATGAAAAACGAGGTTAAATTTTTTTTTCAAAAATTCAAAAAACGATGGGCTATAACCCATGTTTTTTTTTTTTTTCATTTTTTTCAAATCCTCAAAAATGATGAAAAACGGCGTGCTATAGTATGCCGTACGGTATGGGCTATAGCCCATGGTCAAAAATGATGAAAAACGAGGTTAAAAGGAGGCTGAGGCTGAGGCTGTGAGCCACTGCTAGAATAGCAGTAAATGAAGCTCAATAACTCTAGCATTAAACTTTAGGAAGAGTGGGATTTGAACATGAACTCTCTGTGCTGAATAACCCCTACTACACCATCACTCAGTAACATCTGCCTCTTTGTACTGTTGAAGCGATCTTTTGTATGTTAGCCTTCAGATAGTAAAACCCCTGGGACTCCGAATCCATATTCAATACACACACTTTTGCTTCAACACTCAACAGCCTTGTGTGGCGCTGTGGACTAGTGCGCTTGGCTGTAAACCAAGAGGTTGTTGGTTCGAATCCACCTCGGGGACAATGGTGCTTTTAACATGATCCGAAGCAGTACTGTTTAAACATTCTAGCTCTGTTTAACTCAAAAGCACCAGGAGAAATCTCCTGAATGCCCCAAGGTGCCTTGGCTCAATGGTGTGGAGCGCTTGACCCGTTGCCTCTGCTACAGACAGTTGGCAGGTTCAAGTCCCATGTCATGACGTCAAGGTGCTGGGAAGGACCATCGGGAGACGGTGCTCTCTCCCCCTGTTTCCTGAGATGTAACGGTCGAGGGTTATGTTTGAAAGAACCCTGTCCACGTAAGGTTTTACAGATGAGAATTAGGTCAAACGTTTAAAAATAAAATAGCAATGCATTTTGGTACATCATCTGACAGGATAGTCTGTGTATTTGCATACTGGAGCCCGATTATAATCCTGGACAATGGCAATGTCATTTTCTTGACTTTTGACAATGAAAAAACTACACACTATAGTATATTTGTTTAATCATTTTCACCTTTTTTTTAATCGACATTTTCATGGTAAAAGGTTAGCTGGACAGGGTTCTTTCAGACATAAGCCCCAACCGTTACATCTCAGGAAACAGGGGGAGAGAGCACCGTCTCCCGATGGTCCTTCCCAGCACCTTGACATCATGACATGGGACTTGAACCTGCCAACTGTCTGTAGCAGAGGCAACGGGTCAAGCGCTCCACACCATTGAGCCAAGGCACCTTGGGGCATTCAGGAGATTTCTCCTGGTGCTTTTGAGTTTTTATTTTTTATTCAAGCCTTGAAAAGTTCAAATTACTGCAGCATTGAGCTGTGGGAGGAACAGGCCTTGAACATGGAATGTCTGTACTGAAAGCCTGATGATTAGACCACTGCACCATCAGTCAGACACTCTCAGGCAAAGTCTCCTGGTAATTTTGAAGTGATCTTTTGTTCGTTAGCCTTCAGTTCGTAAAGTTTAAATAACACAGCATCATATTAATCAGATGTTTCTTAGCGCTAAATGGTAAATGGTAAATGGTGCATTTATATAGCGCCTTTATCCAAGGCGCTTTACATAGATTGTGCATTACAATCACCCATTCATACACCGATCACGGCGGAAGCCATGCAAGGTACCAACCAGCACATCGGGAGCAATTTGGGGTTCAGTGTCTTGCCCAAGGACACTTCGACATGTAGACAGGAGGAGCCGGGATTCGAACCGCCGACCCATGGATCATTGGACGACCTGCTCTACCTCTTGAGCCACAGTCGCCCCTAGCGCTGTTGAGGTCTTCTTTTGTATGATAGTGTAACAGCCGGGAATCGAACCCTGGTCTCCCACATGGAAAGCCAACATCTTAACCACTACGACAATTAGAGTTTTGAGGTAGTCAGGCTGAGGCTGAGGCTGAGGCTGTGAGCCACTGCTAGAATAGCAGTAAATGAAGCTCAATAACTAGCATTAAACTTTAGGAAGAGTGGGATTTGAAAATGAACTCTCTGTGCGGAATAACCCCTACTACACCATCACTCAGTAACATCTGCCTCTTTGTACTGTTGAAGCGATCTTTTGTATGTTAGCCTTCAGATAGTAAAGTTGAAAGAATCAAGAGTTGAACATAGAATCACGTTCATCAGAGTGTAACACCCAGGAATCGAACACAGGTCACCTGCACTGAAGGCCAACATCTTAACCACTAAGCCAAAGCAACTGCCTATGGCTCAGGGGAGACATGAGACTTTTGAGGTCATCAGGCTGAGGCTGTGAGCTAAAAAAAAATTAATAATAATCAAAAAACGATGGGCTATAACCCATGTTTTTTTTTTTTTTTTTTTTTTTTTTAATCCTCAAAAATGATGAAAAACGGCGTGCTATAGTATGCCGTACGGTATGGGCTATAGCCCATGGTCAAAAATGATGAAAAACGAGGTAATCTTTTTTTTCAAAAATTCAAAAAACGATGGGCTATAACCCATGTTTTTTTTTTTTTTTTTTTTTTCAAATCCTCAAAAATGATGAAAAACGGCGTGCTATAGTATGCCGTACGATATGGGCTATAGCCCATCGTCAAAAATGATGAAAAACGAGGTTAATTCTTTTTTTCAAAAATTCAAAAAACGATGGGCTATAACCCATGTTTTTTTTTTTTTTCATTTTTTTCAAATCCTCAAAAATGATGAAAAACGGCGTGCTATAGTATGCCGTACGGTATGGGCTATAGCCCATGGTCAAAAATGATGAAAAACGAGGTTAAAAGGAGGCTGAGGCTGAGGCTGTGAGCCACTGCTAGAATAGCAGTAAATGAAGCTCAATAACTCTAGCATTAAACTTTAGGAAGAGTGGGATTTGAACATGAACTCTCTGTGCTGAATAACCCCTACTACACCATCACTCAGTAACATCTGCCTCTTTGTACTGTTGAAGCGATCTTTTGTATGTTAGCCTTCAGATAGTAAAACCCCTGGGACTCCGAATCCATATTCAATACACACACTTTTGCTTCAACACTCAACAGCCTTGTGTGGCGCTGTGGACTAGTGCGCTTGGCTGTAAACCAAGAGGTTGTTGGTTCGAATCCACCTCGGGGACAATGGTGCTTTTAACATGATCCGAAGCAGTACTGTTTAAACATTCTAGCTCTGTTTAACTCAAAAGCACCAGGAGAAATCTCCTGAATGCCCCAAGGTGCCTTGGCTCAATGGTGTGGAGCGCTTGACCCGTTGCCTCTGCTACAGACAGTTGGCAGGTTCAAGTCCCATGTCATGACGTCAAGGTGCTGGGAAGGACCATCGGGAGACGGTGCTCTCTCCCCCTGTTTCCTGAGATGTAACGGTCGAGGGTTATGTTTGAAAGAACCCTGTCCACGTAAGGTTTTACAGATGAGAATTAGGTCAAACGTTTAAAAATAAAATAGCAATGCATTTTGGTACATCATCTGACAGGATAGTCTGTGTATTTGCATACTGGAGCCCGATTATAATCCTGGACAATGGCAATGTCATTTTCTTGACTTTTGACAATGAAAAAACTACACACTATAGTATATTTGTTTAATCATTTTCACCTTTTTTTTAATCGACATTTTCATGGTAAAAGGTTAGCTGGACAGGGTTCTTTCAGACATAAGCCCCAACCGTTACATCTCAGGAAACAGGGGGAGAGAGCACCGTCTCCCGATGGTCCTTCCCAGCACCTTGACATCATGACATGGGACTTGAACCTGCCAACTGTCTGTAGCAGAGGCAACGGGTCAAGCGCTCCACACCATTGAGCCAAGGCACCTTGGGGCATTCAGGAGATTTCTCCTGGTGCTTTTGAGTTTTTATTTTTTATTCAAGCCTTGAAAAGTTCAAATTACTGCAGCATTGAGCTGTGGGAGGAACAGGCCTTGAACATGGAATGTCTGTACTGAAAGCCTGATGATTAGACCACTGCACCATCAGTCAGACACTCTCAGGCAAAGTCTCCTGGTAATTTTGAAGTGATCTTTTGTTCGTTAGCCTTCAGTTCGTAAAGTTTAAATAACACAGCATCATATTAATCAGATGTTTCTTAGCGCTGTTGAGGTCTTCTTTTGTATGATAGTGTAACAGCCGGGAATCGAACCCTGGTCTCCCACATGGAAAGCCAACATCTTAACCACTACGACAATTAGAGTTTTGAGGTAGTCAGGCTGAGGCTGAGGCTGAGGCTGTGAGCCACTGCTAGAATAGCAGTAAATGAAGCTCAATAACTAGCATTAAACTTTAGGAAGAGTGGGATTTGAAAATGAACTCTCTGTGCGGAATAACCCCTACTACACCATCACTCAGTAACATCTGCCTCTTTGTACTGTTGAAGCGATCTTTTGTATGTTAGCCTTCAGATAGTAAAGTTGAAAGAATCAAGAGTTGAACATAGAATCACGTTCATCAGAGTGTAACACCCAGGAATCGAACACAGGTCACCTGCACTGAAGGCCAACATCTTAACCACTAAGCCAAAGCAACTGCCTATGGCTCAGGGGAGACATGAGACTTTTGAGGTCATCAGGCTGAGGCTGTGAGCTAAAAAAAAAAATCAAAAATTCAAAAAACGATGGGCTATAACCCATGTTTTTTTTTTTTTCTTTTTTTTTTTTAATCCTCAAAAATGATGAAAAACGGCGTGCTATAGTATGCCGTACGGTATGGGCTATAGCCCATGGTCAAAAATGATGAAAAACGAGGTTTAAAAAAAATTCAAAAAACGATGGGCTATAACCCATGTTTTTTTTTTGTTTTTGTTTTTTTCAAATCCTCAAATAGGATGAAAAACGGCGTGCTATAGTATGCCGTACGGTATGGGCTATAGCCCATGGTCAAAAATGATGAAAAACGAGGTAATTTTTTTTTTCAAAAATTCAAAAAACGATGGGCTATAACCCATGTTTTTTTTTTTTTTTCTTTTTTTTCAAATCCTCAAAAATGATGAAAAACGGCGTGCTATAGTATGCCGTACGATATGGGCTATAGCCCATCGTCAAAAATGATGAAAAACGAGGTTAAAAAAAAAATTCAAAAATTCAAAAAACGATGGGCTATAACCCATGTTTTTTTTTTTTTTCATTTTTTTCAAATCCTCAAAAATGATGAAAAACGGCGTGCTATAGTATGCCGTACGGTATGGGCTATAGCCCATGGTCAAAAATGATGAAAAACGAGGTTAAAAGGAGGCTGAGGCTGAGGCTGTGAGCCACTGCTAGAATAGCAGTAAATGAAGCTCAATAACTCTAGCATTAAACTTTAGGAAGAGTGGGATTTGAACATGAACTCTCTGTGCTGAATAACCCCTACTACACCATCACTCAGTAACATCTGCCTCTTTTTACTGTTGAAGCGATCTTTTGTATGTTAGCCTTCAGATAGTAAAACCCCTGGGACTCCGAATCCATATTCAATACACACACTTTTGCTTCAACACTCAACAGCCTTGTGTGGCGCTGTGGACTAGTGCGCTTGGCTGTAAACCAAGAGGTTGTTGGTTCGAATCCACCTCGGGGACGATGGTGCTTTTAACATGATCCGAAGCAGTACTGTTTAAACATTCTAGCTCTGTTTAACTCAAAAGCACCAGGAGAAATCTCCTGAATGCCCCAAGGTGCCTTGGCTCAATGGTGTGGAGCGCTTGACCCGTTGCCTCTGCTACAGACAGTTGGCAGGTTCAAGTCCCATGTCATGACGTCAAGGTGCTGGGAAGGACCATCGGGAGACGGTGCTCTCTCCCCCTGTTTCCTGAGATGTAACGGTCGAGGGTTATGTTTGAAAGAACCCTGTCCACGTAAGGTTTTACAGATGAGAATTAGGTCAAACGTTTAAAAATAAAATAGCAATGCATTTTGGTACATCATCTGACAGGATAGTCTGTGTATTTGCATACTGGAGCCCGATTATAATCCTGGACAATGGCAATGTCATTTTCTTGACTTTTGACAATGAAAAAACTACACACTATAGTATATTTGTTTAATCATTTTCACCTTTTTTTTAATCGACATTTTCATGGTAAAAGGTTAGCTGGACAGGGTTCTTTCAGACATAAGCCCCAACCGTTACATCTCAGGAAACAGGGGGAGAGAGCACCGTCTCCCGATGGTCCTTCCCAGCACCTTGACATCATGACATGGGACTTGAACCTGCCAACTGTCTGTAGCAGAGGCAACGGGTCAAGCGCTCCACACCATTGAGCCAAGGCACCTTGGGGCATTCAGGAGATTTCTCCTGGTGCTTTTGAGTTTTTATTTTTTATTCAAGCCTTGAAAAGTTCAAATTACTGCAGCATTGAGCTGTGGGAGGAACAGGCCTTGAACATGGAATGTCTGTACTGAAAGCCTGATGATTAGACCACTGCACCATCAGTCAGACACTCTCAGGCAAAGTCTCCTGGTAATTTTGAAGTGATCTTTTGTTCGTTAGCCTTCAGTTCGTAAAGTTTAAATAACACAGCATCATATTAATCAGATGTTTCTTAGCGCTAAATGGTAAATGGTAAATGGTGCATTTATATAGCGCCTTTATCCAAGGCGCTTTACATAGATTGTGCATTACATTCACCCATTCATACACCGATCGCGGCGGAAGCCATGCAAGGTACCAACCAGCACATCGGGAGCAATTTGGGGTTCAGTGTCTTGCCCAAGGACACTTCGACATGTAGACAGGAGGAGCCGGGATTCGAACCGCCGACCCATGGATCATTGGACGACCTGCTCTACCTCTTGAGCCACAGTCGCCCCTAGCGCTGTTGAGGTCTTCTTTTGTATGATAGTGTAACAGCCGGGAATCGAACCCTGGTCTCCCACATGGAAAGCCAACATCTTAACCACTACGACAATTAGAGTTTTGAGGTAGTCAGGCTGAGGCTGAGGCTGAGGCTGTGAGCCACTGCTAGAATAGCAGTAAATGAAGCTCAATAACTAGCATTAAACTTTAGGAAGAGTGGGATTTGAAAATGAACTCTCTGTGCGGAATAACCCCTACTACACCATCACTCAGTAACATCTGCCTCTTTGTACTGTTGAAGCGATCTTTTGTATGTTAGCCTTCAGATAGTAAAGTTGAAAGAATCAAGAGTTGAACATAGAATCACGTTCATCAGAGTGTAACACCCAGGAATCAAACACAGGTCACCTGCACTGAAGGCCAACATCTTAACCACTAAGCCAAAGCAACTGCCTATGGCTCAGGGGAGACATGAGACTTTTGAGGTCATCAGGCTGAGGCTGTGAGCTAAAAAAAAATTAATAATAATCAAAAAACGATGGGCTATAACCCATGTTTTTTTTTTTTTTTTTTTTTTTTTTAATCCTCAAAAATGATGAAAAACGGCGTGCTATAGTATGCCGTACGGTATGGGCTATAGCCCATGGTCAAAAATGATGAAAAACGAGGTAATCTTTTTTTTCAAAAATTCAAAAAACGATGGGCTATAACCCATGTTTTTTTTTTTTTTTTTTTTTTCAAATCCTCAAAAATGATGAAAAACGGCGTGCTATAGTATGCCGTACGATATGGGCTATAGCCCATCGTCAAAAATGATGAAAAACGAGGTTAATTTTTTTTTTCAAAAATTCAAAAAACGATGGGCTATAACCCATGTTTTTTTTTTTTTTCATTTTTTTCAAATCCTCAAAAATGATGAAAAACGGCGTGCTATAGTATGCCGTACGGTATGGGCTATAGCCCATGGTCAAAAATGATGAAAAACGAGGTTAAAAGGAGGCTGAGGCTGAGGCTGTGAGCCACTGCTAGAATAGCAGTAAATGAAGCTCAATAACTCTAGCATTAAACTTTAGGAAGAGTGGGATTTGAACATGAACTCTCTGTGCTGAATAACCCCTACTACACCATCACTCAGTAACATCTGCCTCTTTGTACTGTTGAAGCGATCTTTTGTATGTTAGCCTTCAGATAGTAAAACCCCTGGGACTCCGAATCCATATTCAATACACACACTTTTGCTTCAACACTCAACAGCCTTGTGTGGCGCTGTGGACTAGTGCGCTTGGCTGTAAACCAAGAGGTTGTTGGTTCGAATCCACCTCGGGGACAATGGTGCTTTTAACATGATCCGAAGCAGTACTGTTTAAACATTCTAGCTCTGTTTAACTCAAAAGCACCAGGAGAAATCTCCTGAATGCCCCAAGGTGCCTTGGCTCAATGGTGTGGAGCGCTTGACCCGTTGCCTCTGCTACAGACAGTTGGCAGGTTCAAGTCCCATGTCATGACGTCAAGGTGCTGGGAAGGACCATCGGGAGACGGTGCTCTCTCCCCCTGTTTCCTGAGATGTAACGGTCGAGGGTTATGTTTGAAAGAACCCTGTCCACGTAAGGTTTTACAGATGAGAATTAGGTCAAACGTTTAAAAATAAAATAGCAATGCATTTTGGTACATCATCTGACAGGATAGTCTGTGTATTTGCATACTGGAGCCCGATTATAATCCTGGACAATGGCAATGTCATTTTCTTGACTTTTGACAATGAAAAAACTACACACTATAGTATATTTGTTTAATCATTTTCACCTTTTTTTTAATCGACATTTTCATGGTAAAAGGTTAGCTGGACAGGGTTCTTTCAGACATAAGCCCCAACCGTTACATCTCAGGAAACAGGGGGAGAGAGCACCGTCTCCCGATGGTCCTTCCCAGCACCTTGACATCATGACATGGGACTTGAACCTGCCAACTGTCTGTAGCAGAGGCAACGGGTCAAGCGCTCCACACCATTGAGCCAAGGCACCTTGGGGCATTCAGGAGATTTCTCCTGGTGCTTTTGAGTTTTTATTTTTTATTCAAGCCTTGAAAAGTTCAAATTACTGCAGCATTGAGCTGTGGGAGGAACAGGCCTTGAACATGGAATGTCTGTACTGAAAGCCTGATGATTAGACCACTGCACCATCAGTCAGACACTCTCAGGCAAAGTCTCCTGGTAATTTTGAAGTGATCTTTTGTTCGTTAGCCTTCAGTTCGTAAAGTTTAAATAACACAGCATCATATTAATCAGATGTTTCTTAGCGCTGTTGAGGTCTTCTTTTGTATGATAGTGTAACAGCCGGGAATCGAACCCTGGTCTCCCACATGGAAAGCCAACATCTTAACCACTACGACAATTAGAGTTTTGAGGTAGTCAGGCTGAGGCTGAGGCTGAGGCTGTGAGCCACTGCTAGAATAGCAGTAAATGAAGCTCAATAACTAGCATTAAACTTTAGGAAGAGTGGGATTTGAAAATGAACTCTCTGTGCGGAATAACCCCTACTACACCATCACTCAGTAACATCTGCCTCTTTGTACTGTTGAAGCGATCTTTTGTATGTTAGCCTTCAGATAGTAAAGTTGAAAGAATCAAGAGTTGAACATAGAATCACGTTCATCAGAGTGTAACACCCAGGAATCGAACACAGGTCACCTGCACTGAAGGCCAACATCTTAACCACTAAGCCAAAGCAACTGCCTATGGCTCAGGGGAGACATGAGACTTTTGAGGTCATCAGGCTGAGGCTGTGAGCTAAAAAAAAAATCAAAAATTCAAAAAACGATGGGCTATAACCCATGTTTTTTTTTTTTTCTTTTTTTTTTTTAATCCTCAAAAATGATGAAAAACGGCGTGCTATAGTATGCCGTACGGTATGGGCTATAGCCCATGGTCAAAAATGATGAAAAACGAGGTTTAAAAAAAATTCAAAAAACGATGGGCTATAACCCATGTTTTTTTTTTGTTTTTGTTTTTTTCAAATCCTCAAATAGGATGAAAAACGGCGTGCTATAGTATGCCGTACGGTATGGGCTATAGCCCATGGTCAAAAATGATGAAAAACGAGGTAATTTTTTTTTTCAAAAATTCAAAAAACGATGGGCTATAACCCATGTTTTTTTTTTTTTTTCAAATCCTCAAAAATGATGAAAAACGGCGTGCTATAGTATGCCGTACGATATGGGCTATAGCCCATCGTCAAAAATGATGAAAAACGAGGTTAAAAAAAAAATTCAAAAATTCAAAAAACGATGGGCTATAACCCATGTTTTTTTTTTTTTTCATTTTTTTCAAATCCTCAAAAATGATGAAAAACGGCGTGCTATAGTATGCCGTACGGTATGGGCTATAGCCCATGGTCAAAAATGATGAAAAACGAGGTTAAAAGGAGGCTGAGGCTGAGGCTGTGAGCCACTGCTAAATGTGTGTATAATAGCATAGAATAGCAGTAAATGAAGCTCAATAACTCTAGCATTAAACTTTAGGAAGAGTGGGATTTGAACATGAACTCTCTGTGCTGAATAACCCCTACTACACCATCACTCAGTAACATCTGCCTCTTTGTACTGTTGAAGCGATCTTTTGTATGTTAGCCTTCAGATAGTAAAACCCCTGGGACTCCGAATCCATATTCAATACACACACTTTTGCTTCAACACTCAACAGCCTTGTGTGGCGCTGTGGACTAGTGCGCTTGGCTGTAAACCAAGAGGTTGTTGGTTCGAATCCACCTCGGGGACGATGGTGCTTTTAACATGATCCGAAGCAGTACTGTTTAAACATTCTAGCTCTGTTTAACTCAAAAGCACCAGGAGAAATCAGGAGAAGTGATGAGTGAAGACAGTTGGCAGGTTCAAGTCCCATGTCATGACGTCAAGGTGCTGGGAAGGACCATCGGGAGACGGTGCTCTCTCCCCCTGTTTCCTGAGATGTAACGGTCGAGGGTTATGTTTGAAAGAACCCTGTCCACGTAAGGTTTTACAGATGAGAATTAGGTCAAACGTTTAAAAATAAAATAGCAATGCATTTTGGTACATCATCTGACAGGATAGTCTGTGTATTTGCATACTGGAGCCCGATTATAATCCTGGACAATGGCAATGTCATTTTCTTGACTTTTGACAATGAAAAAACTACACACTATAGTATATTTGTTTAATCATTTTCACCTTTTTTTTAATCGACATTTTCATGGTAAAAGGTTAGCTGGACAGGGTTCTTTCAGACATAAGCCCCAACCGTTACATCTCAGGAAACAGGGGGAGAGAGCACCGTCTCCCGATGGTCCTTCCCAGCACCTTGACATCATGACATGGGACTTGAACCTGCCAACTGTCTGTAGCAGAGGCAACGGGTCAAGCGCTCCACACCATTGAGCCAAGGCACCTTGGGGCATTCAGGAGATTTCTCCTGGTGCTTTTGAGTTTTTATTTTTTATTCAAGCCTTGAAAAGTTCAAATTACTGCAGCATTGAGCTGTGGGAGGAACAGGCCTTGAACATGGAATGTCTGTACTGAAAGCCTGATGATTAGACCACTGCACCATCAGTCAGACACTCTCAGGCAAAGTCTCCTGGTAATTTTGAAGTGATCTTTTGTTCGTTAGCCTTCAGTTCGTAAAGTTTAAATAACACAGCATCATATTAATCAGATGTTTCTTAGCGCTGTTGAGGTCTTCTTTTGTATGATAGTGTAACAGCCGGGAATCGAACCCTGGTCTCCCACATGGAAAGCCAACATCTTAACCACTACGACAATTAGAGTTTTGAGGTAGTCAGGCTGAGGCTGAGGCTGAGGCTGTGAGCCACTGCTAGAATAGCAGTAAATGAAGCTCAATAACTAGCATTAAACTTTAGGAAGAGTGGGATTTGAAAATGAACTCTCTGTGCGGAATAACCCCTACTACACCATCACTCAGTAACATCTGCCTCTTTGTACTGTTGAAGCGATCTTTTGTATGTTAGCCTTCAGATAGTAAAGTTGAAAGAATCAAGAGTTGAACATAGAATCACGTTCATCAGAGTGTAACACCCAGGAATCGAACACAGGTCACCTGCACTGAAGGCCAACATCTTAACCACTAAGCCAAAGCAACTGCCTATGGCTCAGGGGAGACATGAGACTTTTGAGGTCATCAGGCTGAGGCTGTGAGCTAAAAAAAAAATCAAAAATTCAAAAAACGATGGGCTATAACCCATGTTTTTTTTTTTTTCTTTTTTTTTTTTAATCCTCAAAAATGATGAAAAACGGCGTGCTATAGTATGCCGTACGGTATGGGCTATAGCCCATGGTCAAAAATGATGAAAAACGAGGTTTAAAAAAATTTCAAAAAACGATGGGCTATAACCCATGTTTTTTTTTTGTTTTTGTTTTTTTCAAATCCTCAAATAGGATGAAAAACGGCGTGCTATAGTATGCCGTACGGTATGGGCTATAGCCCATGGTCAAAAATGATGAAAAACGAGGTAATTTTTTTTTTCAAAAATTCAAAAAACGATGGGCTATAACCCATGTTTTTTTTTTTTTTTCAAATCCTCAAAAATGATGAAAAACGGCGTGCTATAGTATGCCGTACGATATGGGCTATAGCCCATCGTCAAAAATGATGAAAAACGAGGTTAAAAAAAAAATTCAAAAATTCAAAAAACGATGGGCTATAACCCATGTTTTTTTTTTTTTTCATTTTTTTCAAATCCTCAAAAATGATGAAAAACGGCGTGCTATAGTATGCCGTACGGTATGGGCTATAGCCCATGGTCAAAAATGATGAAAAACGAGGTTAAAAGGAGGCTGAGGCTGAGGCTGTGAGCCACTGCTAGAATAGCAGTAAATGAAGCTCAATAACTCTAGCATTAAACTTTAGGAAGAGTGGGATTTGAACATGAACTCTCTGTGCTGAATAACCCCTACTACACCATCACTCAGTAACATCTGCCTCTTTGTACTGTTGAAGCGATCTTTTGTATGTTAGCCTTCAGATAGTAAAACCCCTGGGACTCCGAATCCATATTCAATACACACACTTTTGCTTCAACACTCAACAGCCTTGTGTGGCGCTGTGGACTAGTGCGCTTGGCTGTAAACCAAGAGGTTGTTGGTTCGAATCCACCTCGGGGACGATGGTGCTTTTAACATGATCCGAAGCAGTACTGTTTAAACATTCTAGCTCTGTTTAACTCAAAAGCACCAGGAGAAATCTCCTGAATGCCCCAAGGTGCCTTGGCTCAATGGTGTGGAGCGCTTGACCCGTTGCCTCTGCTACAGACAGTTGGCAGGTTCAAGTCCCATGTCATGACGTCAAGGTGCTGGGAAGGACCATCGGGAGACGGTGCTCTCTCCCCCTGTTTCCTGAGATGTAACGGTCGAGGGTTATGTTTGAAAGAACCCTGTCCACGTAAGGTTTTACAGATGAGAATTAGGTCAAACGTTTAAAAATAAAATAGCAATGCATTTTGGTACATCATCTGACAGGATAGTCTGTGTATTTGCATACTGGAGCCCGATTATAATCCTGGACAATGGCAATGTCATTTTCTTGACTTTTGACAATGAAAAAACTACACACTATAGTATATTTGTTTAATCATTTTCACCTTTTTTTTAATCGACATTTTCATGGTAAAAGGTTAGCTGGACAGGGTTCTTTCAGACATAAGCCCCAACCGTTACATCTCAGGAAACAGGGGGAGAGAGCACCGTCTCCCGATGGTCCTTCCCAGCACCTTGACATCATGACATGGGACTTGAACCTGCCAACTGTCTGTAGCAGAGGCAACGGGTCAAGCGCTCCACACCATTGAGCCAAGGCACCTTGGGGCATTCAGGAGATTTCTCCTGGTGCTTTTGAGTTTTTATTTTTTATTCAAGCCTTGAAAAGTTCAAATTACTGCAGCATTGAGCTGTGGGAGGAACAGGCCTTGAACATGGAATGTCTGTACTGAAAGCCTGATGATTAGACCACTGCACCATCAGTCAGACACTCTCAGGCAAAGTCTCCTGGTAATTTTGAAGTGATCTTTTGTTCGTTAGCCTTCAGTTCGTAAAGTTTAAATAACACAGCATCATATTAATCAGATGTTTCTTAGCGCTGTTGAGGTCTTCTTTTGTATGATAGTGTAACAGCCGGGAATCGAACCCTGGTCTCCCACATGGAAAGCCAACATCTTAACCACTACGACAATTAGAGTTTTGAGGTAGTCAGGCTGAGGCTGAGGCTGAGGCTGAGGCTGTGAGCCACTGCTAGAATAGCAGTAAATGAAGCTCAATAACTAGCATTAAACTTTAGGAAGAGTGGGATTTGAAAATGAACTCTCTGTGCGGAATAACCCCTACTACACCATCACTCAGTAACATCTGCCTCTTTGCCGGGACAACGCTCCACACGTCCCAAACTCTTCTCCCTTCTGGCTCCAAAACTGTGGAATGCACTTCCCATTGCAGTCAGAACTGCAGCATCACTCCCAATCTTCCGCCGTAGCCTGAAAACCCACCTTTTCAGACTCCATCATGGCCCATAGCACTTACCCTAACCCCTTCGATAGCATTTATGTTGGCTTAGATAGCATTTGACACAGACTTATAGCATGTTATGTAGACAGCACTATAATTGTATTGTATATAGTCATAGCACGCCATAGTACATATGTATAGCATAGTAGTGAATATGTATAGTTTATTATGTATAGTGTATGTATAGTTGTGTATGTATAGTCATATAGATATTCCGCTGTTACCTTCTTAGCTTACGCATGTTTCATGATAAATGCTTTTATGTGATGTATTCCCATGCTTTTGTTCTTGCCTAAATGTAAGTCGCTCTGGATTAAGAGCGTCTGCTAAATGCCTAAATTGTAAATTGTAATTGTAATTTGTACTGTTGAAGCGATCTTTTGTATGTTAGCCTTCAGATAGTAAAGTTGAAAGAATCAAGAGTTGAACATAGAATCACGTTCATCAGAGTGTAACACCCAGGAATCGAACACAGGTCACCTGCACTGAAGGCCAACATCTTAACCACTAAGCCAAAGCAACTGCCTATGGCTCAGGGGAGACATGAGACTTTTGAGGTCATCAGGCTGAGGCTGTGAGCTAAAAAAAAAAATCAAAAATTCAAAAAACGATGGGCTATAACCCATGTTTTTTTTTTTGTTTTTTTTTTTTAATCCTCAAAAATGATGAAAAACGGCGTGCTATAGTATGCCGTACGGTATGGGCTATAGCCCATGGTCAAAAATGATGAAAAACGAGGTTTAAAAAAAATTCAAAAAACGATGGGCTATAACCCATGTTTTTTTTTTTTTTTTTTTTTTTCAAATCCTCAAATAGGATGAAAAACGGCGTGCTATAGTATGCCGTACGCGGCGTACGGTATGGGCTATAGCCCATGGTCAAAAATGATGAAAAACGAGGTAAATTTTTTTTTTCAAAAATTCAAAAAACGATGGGCTATAACCCATGTTTTTTTTTTTTTTTTTTTTTTTTCAAATCCTCAAAAATGATGAAAAACGGCGTGCTATAGTATGCCGTACGATATGGGCTATAGCCCATCGTCAAAAATGATGAAAAACTAGGTTAAAAAAAAAATTCAAAAATTCAAAAAACGATGGGCTATAACCCATGTTTTTTTTTGTTTTCATTTTTTTCAAATCCTCAAAAATGATGAAAAACGGCGTGCTATAGTATGCCGTACGGTATGGGCTATAGCCCATGGTCAAAAATGATGAAAAACGAGGTTAAAAGGAGGCTGAGGCTGAGGCTGTGAGCCACTGCTAGAATAGCAGTAAATGAAGCTCAATAACTCTAGCATTAAACTTTAGGAAGAGTGGGATTTGAACATGAACTCTCTGTGCTGAATAACCCCTACTACACCATCACTCAGTAACATCTGCCTCTTTGTACTGTTGAAGCGATCTTTTGTATGTTAGCCTTCAGATAGTAAAACCCCTGGGACTCCGAATCCATATTCAATACACACACTTTTGCTTCAACACTCAACAGCCTTGTGTGGCGCTGTGGACTAGTGCGCTTGGCTGTAAACCAAGAGGTTGTTGGTTCGAATCCACCTCGGGGACGATGGTGCTTTTAACATGATCCGAAGCAGTACTGTTTAAACATTCTAGCTCTGTTTAACTCAAAAGCACCAGGAGAAATCTCCAGAATGCCCCAAGGTGCCTTGGCTCAATGGTGTGGAGCGCTTGACCCGTTGCCTCTGCTACAGACAGTTGGCAGGTTCAAGTCCCATGTCATGACGTCAAGGTGCTGGGAAGGACCATCGGGAGACGGTGCTCTCTCCCCCTGTTTCCTGAGATGTAACGGTCGAGGGTTATGTTTGAAAGAACCCTGTCCACGTAAGGTTTTACAGATGAGAATTAGGTCAAACGTTTAAAAATTAAATAGCAATGCATTTTGGTACATCATCTGACAGGATAGTCTGTGTATTTGCATACTGGAGCCCGATTATAATCCTGGACAATGGCAATGTCATTTTCTTGACTTTTGACAATGAAAAAACTACACACTATAGTATATTTGTTTAATCATTTTCACCTTTTTTTTTATCGACATTTTCATGGTAAAAGGTTAGCTGGACAGGGTTCTTTCAGACATAAGCCCCAACCGTTACATCTCAGGAAACAGGGGGAGAGAGCACCGTCTCCCGATGGTCCTTCCCAGCACCTTGACGTCATGACATGGGACTTGAACCTGCCAACTGTCTGTAGCAGAGGCAACGGGTCAAGCGCTCCACACCATTGAGCCAAGGCACCTTGGGGCATTCAGGAGATTTCTCCTGGTGCTTTTGAGTTTTTATTTTTTATTCAAGCCTTGAAAAGTTCAAATTACTGCAGCATTGAGCTGTGGGAGGAACAGGCCTTGAACATGGAATGTCTGTACTGAAAGCCTGATGATTAGACCACTGCACCATCAGTCAGACACTCTCAGGCAAAGTCTCCTGGTAATTTTGAAGTGATCTTTTGTTCGTTAGCCTTCAGTTCGTAAAGTTTAAATAACACAGCATCATATTAATCAGATGTTTCTTAGCGCTGTTGAGGTCTTCTTTTGTATGATAGTGTAACAGCCGGGAATCGAACCCTGGTCTCCCACATGGAAAGCCAACATCTTAACCACTACGACAATTAGAGTTTTGAGGTAGTCAGGCTGAGGCTGAGGCTGAGGCTGTGAGCCACTGCTAGAATAGCAGTAAATGAAGCTCAATAACTAGCATTAAACTTTAGGAAGAGTGGGATTTGAAAATTAACTCTCTGTGCGGAATAACCCCTACTACACCATCACTCAGTAACATCTGCCTCTTTGTACTGTTGAAGCGATCTTTTGTATGTTAGCCTTCAGATAGTAAAGTTGAAAGAATCAAGAGTTGAACATAGAATCACGTTCATCAGAGTGTAACACCCAGGAATCGAACACAGGTCACCTGCACTGAAGGCCAACATCTTAACCACTAAGCCAAAGCAACTGCCTATGGCTCAGGGGAGACATGAGACTTTTGAGGTCATCAGGCTGAGGCTGTGAGCTAAAAAAAAAAATCAAAAATTCAAAAAACGATGGGCTATAACCCATGTTTTTTTTTTGTTTGTTTTTTTTTAATCCTCAAAAATGATGAAAAACGGCGTGCTATAGTATGCCGTACGGTATGGGCTATAGCCCATGGTCAAAAATGATGAAAAACGAGGTTTAAAAAATATTCAAAAAACGATGGGCTATAACCCATGTTTTTTTGTTTTTTTTTTTTTTTTCAAATCCTCAAATAGGATGAAAAACGGCGTGCTATAGTATGCCGTACGCGGCGTACGGTATGGGCTATAGCCCATGGTCAAAAATGATGAAAAACGAGGTAATTTTTTTTTTTCAAAAATTCAAAAAACGATGGGCTATAACCCATGTTTTTTTTTTTTTTTTTTTGTTTTTTTAAATCCTCAAAAATGATGAAAAACGGCGTGCTATAGTATGCCGTACGATATGGGCTATAGCCCATCGTCAAAAATGATGAAAAACGAGGTTAAAAAAAAAATTCAAAAATTCAAAAAACGATGGGCTATAACCCATGTTTTTTTTTGTTTTCATTTTTTTCAAATCCTCAAAAATGATGAAAAACGGCGTGCTATAGTATGCCGTACGGTATGGGCTATAGCCCATGGTCAAAAATGATGAAAAACGAGGTTAAAAGGAGGCTGAGGCTGAGGCTGTGAGCCACTGCTAGAATAGCAGTAAATGAAGCTCAATAACTCTAGCATTAAACTTTAGGAAGAGTGGGATTTGAACATGAACTCTCTGTGCTGAATAACCCCTACTACACCATCACTCAGTAACATCTGCCTCTTTGTACTGTTGAAGCGATCTTTTGTATGTTAGCCTTCAGATAGTAAAACCCCTGGGACTCCGAATCCATATTCAATACACACACTTTTGCTTCAACACTCAACAGCCTTGTGTGGCGCTGTGGACTAGTGCGCTTGGCTGTAAACCAAGAGGTTGTTGGTTCGAATCCACCTCGGGGACGATGGTGCTTTTAACATGATCCGAAGCAGTACTGTTTAAACATTCTAGCTCTGTTTAACTCAAAAGCACCAGGAGAAATCTCCAGAATGCCCCAAGGTGCCTTGGTTCAATGGTGTGGAGCGCTTGACCCGTTGCCTCTGCTACAGACAGTTGGCAGGTTCAAGTCCCATGTCATGACGTCAAGGTGCTGGGAAGGACCATCGGGAGACGGTGCTCTCTCCCCCTGTTTCCTGAGATGTAACGGTCGAGGGTTATGTTTGAAAGAACCCTGTCCACGTAAGGTTTTACAGATGAGAATTAGGTCAAACGTTTAAAAATAAAATAGCAATGCATTTTGGTACATCATCTGACAGGATAGTCTGTGTATTTGCATACTGGAGCCCGATTATAATCCTGGACAATGGCAATGTCATTTTCTTGACTTTTGACAATGAAAAAACTACACACTATAGTATATTTGTTTAATCATTTTCACCTTTTTTTTAATCGACATTTTCATGGTAAAAGGTTAGCTGGACAGGGTTCTTTCAGACATAAGCCCCAACCGTTACATCTCAGGAAACAGGGGGAGAGAGCACCGTCTCCCGATGGTCCTTCCCAGCACCTTGACATCATGACATGGGACTTGAACCTGCCAACTGTCTGTAGCAGAGGCAACGGGTCAAGCGCTCCACACCATTGAGCCAAGGCACCTTGGGGCATTCAGGAGATTTCTCCTGGTGCTTTTGAGTTTTTATTTTTTATTCAAGCCTTGAAAAGTTCAAATTACTACAGCATTGAGCTGTGGGAGGAACAGGCCTTGAACATGGAATGTCTGTACTGAAAGCCTGATGATTAGACCACTGCACCATCAGTCAGACACTCTCAGGCAAAGTCTCCTGGTAATTTTGAAGTGATCTTTTGTTCGTTAGCCTTCAGTTCGTAAAGTTTAAATAACACAGCATCATATTAATCAGATGTTTCTTAGCGCTGTTGAGGTCTTCTTTTGTATGATAGTGTAACAGCCGGGAATCGAACCCTGGTCTCCCACATGGAAAGCCAACATCTTAACCACTACGACAATTAGAGTTTTGAGGTAGTCAGGCTGAGGCTGAGGCTGAGGCTGTGAGCCACTGCTAGAATAGCAGTAAATGAAGCTCAATAACTAGCATTAAACTTTAGGAAGAGTGGGATTTGAAAATTAACTCTCTGTGCGGAATAACCCCTACTACACCATCACTCAGTAACATCTGCCTCTTTGTACTGTTGAAGCGATCTTTTGTATGTTAGCCTTCAGATAGTAAAGTTGAAAGAATCAAGAGTTGAACATAGAATCACGTTCATCAGAGTGTAACACCCAGGAATCGAACACAGGTCACCTGCACTGAAGGCCAACATCTTAACCACTAAGCCAAAGCAACTGCCTATGGCTCAGGGGAGACATGAGACTTTTGAGGTCATCAGGCTGAGGCTGTGAGCTAAAAAAAAAAATCAAAAATTCAAAAAACGATGGGCTATAACCCATGTTTTTTTTTTTTTTTTTTTTTTTTAATCCTCAAAAATGATGAAAAACGGCGTGCTATAGTATGCCGTACGGTATGGGCTATAGCCCATGGTCAAAAATGATGAAAAACGAGGTTTAAAAAAATTCAAAAAACGATGGGCTATAACCCATGTTTTTTTTTTTTTTTTTTTTTTTTCAAATCCTCAAATAGGATGAAAAACGGCGTGCTATAGTATGCCGTACGGTATGGGCTATAGCCCATGGTCAAAAATGATGAAAAACGAGGTAATTTTTTTTTCTCCAAAAATTCAAAAAACGATGGGCTATAACCCATGTTTTTTTTTTTCTTTTTTTTTTTCAAATCCTCAAAAATGATGAAAAACGGCGTGCTATAGTATGCCGTACGATATGGGCTATTAGACGAGCGTCTAAAAATGTCTAAAAATAGACGTCTAAAACACGTCTTAAAATAGACGTGTTTTAGACGTCTATTTTTAGACGTTTATTATCCCATTTTTGACCATGGGCTATAGCCCATACTGTACGGCATACTATAGCAAGCCGTTTTTCATCATTTTTGAAGGATTTGAAAAAAAAAACGAAAAAAAAAAAAAACCATGGGCTATAACCCATCGTTTTTTTTTTTCATTTTTTTCAAATCCCCAAAAATGATGAAAAACGGCGTGCTATAGTATGCCGTACAGTATGGGCTATTAGACGAGCGTCTAAAAAGGGATAAAAATAGAAGTCTAAAACACGTCTAAAAATAGACGTGTTTTAGACGTGTATTTTTAGACGTTTTTTATCCCATTTTTGACCTTGGGCTATAGCCCATACTGTACGGCATACTATAGCAAGCCGTTTTTCATCATTTTTAAGGATTTGAAAAAAAAAGAAAAAAAAAAAAAAAACGATGGGTTATAGCCCATCGTTTTTTTTATTTTTGAAAAAAAAAAAATCCTCGTTTTTCATCATTTTGGACCATGGGCTATGGCCCATATCGTGCGGCATACTATAGCACGCCGTTTTTCATCATTTTTGCCATTGAGCCCCATTGTAAATTTGAAAGCACTATATTTCTAAAACTATGAAACATTTCAAAGATTCCTTTTCAGGCAAACATGTCCACCGTAAGATGAACCTAAGTAGGCTAGAATGGGGTTGCTAGGTGTAAGTATGTAGGACTAGTAGCATGCCAAAGTTTGTGCTATTGCCATAGAGAATGCATTGGCCATTTAAGTTAAATAACTCAAAAACTACAAAACATAAAAATAAAAAGAAGTTCCAGCATGTGTCTCCACAGTAAGCTGAATAATAAAAAGTGTGAATGGAGTTTCTAGGTGAAAGTGACTTTTGACGTGCCTATAGAGCTGCCATTGAGCCCTATGTTAAATGTCTCAAATTTGAAAGCACTATATTTCTAAAACTATGAAACATTTCAAAGATTCCTTTTCAGGCAAACATGTCCACCGTAAGATGAACCTAAGTAGGCTAGAATGGGGTTGCTAGGTGTAAGTATGTAGGATTAGTAGCATGCCAAAGTTTGTGCTATTGCCATAGAGAATGCATTGGCCGTTTAAGTTAAATAACTCAAAAACTACAAAACATAAAAATAAAAAAAAGTTCCAGCATGTGTCTCCACAGTAAGCTGAATAATAAAAAGTGTGAATGGAGTTTCTAGGTGAAAGTGACTTTTGACGTGCCTATAGAGCTGCCATTGAGCCCTATGTTAAATGTCTCAAATTTGAAAGCACTATATTTCTAAAACTATGAAACATTTCAAAGATTCCTTTTCAGGCAAACATGTCCACCGTAAGATGAACCTAAGTAGGCTAGAATGGGGTTGCTAGGTGTAAGTATGTAGGACTAGTAGCATGCCAAAGTTTGTGCTATTGCCATAGAGAATGCATTGGCCATTTAAGTTAAATAACTCAAAAACTACAAAACATAAAAATAAAAAAAAGTTCCAGCATGTGTCTCCACAGTAAGCTGAATAATAAAAAGTGTGAATGGAGTTTCTAGGTGAAAGTGACTTTTGACGTGCCTATAGAGCTGCCATTGAGCCCTATGTTAAATGTCTCAAATTTGAAAGCACTATATTTCTAAAACTATGAAACATTTCAAAGATTCCTTTTCAGGCAAACATGTCCACCGTAAGATGAACCTAAGTAGGCTAGAATGGGGTTGCTAGGTGTAAGTATGTAGGATTAGTAGCATGCCAAAGTTTGTGCTATTGCCATAGAGAATGCATTGGCAGTTTAAGTTAAATAACTCAAAAACTACAAAACATAAAAATAAAAAAAAGTTCCAGCATGTGTCTCCACAGTAAGCTGAATAATAAAAAGTGTGAATGGAGTTTCTAGGTGAAAGTGACTTTTGACGTGCCTATAGAGCTGCCATTGAGCCCTATGTTAAATGTCTCAAATTTGAAAGCACTATATTTCTAAAACTATGAAACATTTCAAAGATTCCTTTTCAGGCAAACATGTCCACCGTAAGATGAACCTAAGTAGGCTAGAATGGGGTTGCTAGGTGTAAGTATGTAGGACTAGTAGCATGCCAAAGTTTGTGCTATTGCCATAGAGAATGCATTGGCCATTTAAGTTAAATAACTCAAAAACTACAAAACATAAAAATAAAAAAAAGTTCCAGCATGTGTCTCCACAGTAAGCTGAATAATAAAAAGTGTGAATGGAGTTTCTAGGTGAAAGTGACTTTTGACGTGCCTATAGAGCTGCCATTGAGCCCTATGTTAAATGTCTCAAATTTGAAAGCACTATATTTCTAAAACTATGAAACATTTCAAAGATTCCTTTTCAGGCAAACATGTCCACCGTAAGATGAACCTAAGTAGGCTAGAATGGGGTTGCTAGGTGTAAGTATGTAGGACTAGTAGCATGCCAAAGTTTGTGCTATTGCCATAGAGAATGCATTGGCCATTTAAGTTAAATAACTCAAAAACTACAAAACATAAAAATAAAAAAAAGTTCCAGCATGTGTCTCCACAGTAAGCTGAATAATAAAAAGTGTGAATGGAGTTTCTAGGTGAAAGTGACTTTTGACGTGCCTATAGAGCTGCCATTGAGCCCTATGTTAAATGTCTCAAATTTGAAAGCACTATATTTCTAAAACTATGAAACATTTAAAAGATTCCTTTTCAGGCAAACATGTCCACCGTAAGATGAACCTAAGTAGGCTAGAATGGGGTTGCTAGGTGTAAGTATGTAGGATTAGTAGCATGCCAAAGTTTGTGCTATTGCCATAGAGAATGCATTGGCAGTTTAAGTTAAATAACTCAAAAACTACAAAACATAAAAATAAAAAAAAGTTCCAGCATGTGTCTCCACAGTAAGCTGAATAATAAAAAGTGTGAATGGAGTTTCTAGGTGAAAGTGACTTTTGACGTGCCTATAGAGCTGCCATTGAGCCCTATGTTAAATGTCTCAAATTTGAAAGCACTATATTTCTAAAACTATGAAACATTTCAAAGATTCCTTTTCAGGCAAACATGTCCACCGTAAGATGAACCTAAGTAGGCTAGAATGGGGTTGCTAGGTGTAAGTATGTAGGACTAGTAGCATGCCAAAGTTTGTGCTATTGCCATAGAGAATGCATTGGCCATTTAAGTTAAATAACTCAAAAACTACAAAACATAAAAATAAAAAAAAGTTCCAGCATGTGTCTCCACAGTAAGCTGAATAATAAAAAGTGTGAATGGAGTTTCTAGGTGAAAGTGACTTTTGACGTGCCTATAGAGCTGCCATTGAGCCCTATGTTAAATGTCTCAAATTTGAAAGCACTATATTTCTAAAACTATGAAACATTTCAAAGATTCCTTTTCAGGCAAACATGTCCACCGTAAGATGAACCTAAGTAGGCTAGAATGGGGTTGCTAGGTGTAAGTATGTAGGATTAGTAGCATGCCAAAGTTTGTGCTATTGCCATAGAGAATGCATTGGCAGTTTAAGTTAAATAACTCAAAAACTACAAAACATAAAAATAAAAAAAAGTTCCAGCATGTGTCTCCACAGTAAGCTGAATAATAAAAAGTGTGAATGGAGTTTCTAGGTGAAAGTGACTTTTGACGTGCCTATAGAGCTGCCATTGAGCCCTATGTTAAATGTCTCAAATTTGAAAGCACTATATTTCTAAAACTATGAAACATTTCAAAGATTCCTTTTCAGGCAAACATGTCCACCGTAAGATGAACCTAAGTAGGCTAGAATGGGGTTGCTAGGTGTAAGTATGTAGGACTAGTAGCATGCCAAAGTTTGTGCTATTGCCATAGAGAATGCATTGGCCATTTAAGTTAAATAACTCAAAAACTACAAAACATAAAAATAAAAAAAAGTTCCAGCATGTGTCTCCACAGTAAGCTGAATAATAAAAAGTGTGAATGGAGTTTCTAGGTGAAAGTGACTTTTGACGTGCCTATAGAGCTGCCATTGAGCCCTATGTTAAATGTCTCAAATTTGAAAGCACTATATTTCTAAAACTATGAAACATTTCAAAGATTCCTTTTCAGGCAAACATGTCCACCGTAAGATGAACCTAAGTAGGCTAGAATGGGGTTGCTAGGTGTAAGTATGTAGGACTAGTAGCATGCCAAAGTTTGTGCTATTGCCATAGAGAATGCATTGGCCATTTAAGTTAAATAACTCAAAAACTACAAAACATAAAAAAAAAAAAAAGTTCCAGCATGTGTCTCCACAGTAAGCTGAATAATAAAAAGTGTGAATGGAGTTTCTAGGTGAAAGTGACTTTTGACGTGCCTATAGAGCTGCCATTGAGCCCTATGTTAAATGTCTCAAATTTGAAAGCACTATATTTCTAAAACTATGAAACATTTCAAAGATTCTTTTTCAGGCAAACATGTCCATCGTAAGATGAACCTAAGTAGGCTAGAATGGGGTTGCTAGGTGTAAGTATGTAGGACTAGTAGCATGCCAAAGTTTGTGCTATTGCCATAGAGAATGCATTGGCCGTTTAAGTTAAATAACTCAAAAACTACAAAACATAAAAATAAAAAAAAGTTCCAGCATGTGTCTCCACAGTAAGCTGAATAATAAAAAGTGTGAATGGAGTTTCTAGGTGAAAGTGACTTTTGACGTGCCTATAGAGCTGCCATTGAGCCCTATGTTAAATGTCTCAAATTTGAAAGCACTATATTTCTAAAACTATGAAACATTTCAAAGATTCCTTTTCAGGCAAACATGTCCACCGTAAGATGAACCTAAGTAGGCTAGAATGGGGTTGCTAGGTGTAAGTATGTAGGACTAGTAGCATGCCAAAGTTTGTGCTATTGCCATAGAGAATGCATTGTGTTGCGGAGGATGAGAGGAATGCTCTCATCCATTCTCATACACCGCTATACACCGCAAGGATATGGACTATAGCCCATATCATACGGCATACTATACTGTAGCATGCCGTTTTTCATCATTTTTGAGGATTTGGAAAAAAATTTAAATTAAAAAAAACGATGGGTTATAGCCCATTGTTTTTTTAAATTTTTGAAAAAAAGAATATCCTCGTTTTTCATCATTTTGGACCATGGGCTATAGCCCATATCGTACGGCATACTATAGCACGCCGTTTTTCATCATTTTTGAGGATTTGGAAAAAATGAAAAAAAACCGATGGGTTATAGCCCATCGTTTTTTTAATTTTAGATTTTTTTTTTAATCCTTGTTTTTCATCATATTGGACCATGGGCTATAGCCCATATCGTACGGCATACTATAGCACGCCGTTTTTCATAATTTTTGAGGATTTGAAAAAAAAAAAAAAAAAGAAAACGATGGGTTATAGCCCATTGTTTTTTTTAATTTATGAAAAAAGAATTATCCTCATTTTTCATCATTTTTTACCATGGGCTATAGCCCATATCGTACGGCATACTATAGCACGCCGTTTTTCATAATTATTGTTGTCACATCCAGAATATATTTTTCAATGTATTGTTCTTAAACAAAAACTCATACAGTTTTCCCCCAGTGAGATCAGCCTGGGAGTCATACGGTTTTCTGTACCTCATTTGACCTGCTGAAAACCGGTTCCATTTGTACACTGTCAAAGTAACTAACTTAATACTATCAACATCTATCTATTCTATAGTCCCTCTACAACAGTGGTTCCCAAACCTTTTCTTGTCAAGGACCCCCACATTTACACTTTATTAACCTGTGGAACCTGAACCTGAACCTAACCCTAACCCTAACCCTAACCCTAACCATAACCCTAACCCTAACCCCATAAGAGAAGATTGTTACAGATCTAGCAGTGATCTAGAATTATCAATTATATTAATAAAACGTCAAAAACTGTGAAAATGAAGAAAATGAAGTTGAGGAATCACTATAAATCGAAAACAGGTCAGAGTATTTCATCCAGTTATAAACAAGGAAGTGGTCCGGGTCTGCGACCATTTGATTGGAGGAGACAATGTAAGGAGCCCTAGGATTGGCTGAAGGCAGACCGATCTGATTGGCCAAGGAATCTGTCAATCAGAATGATTGGCACGTCAAAAACCATGACAGCACCCTAACTCAGTTACCTATTGCTATCTGCAACAACAGTCTTCCTTTGCCTGTGAGTTAGAGTTTGGAGTTGGATTTTGGCTGATATTTTGTAATCCTCCAAATCATGAAGTACACATGTATGTCTTCCAAACCCATGAACTATAGTATGTCTTTTTTTATCCTTCAAAATCATGAAAAACAACATATTATAGTAAGTCTTCCAAAACTATATACAGTTTTCTGTAACTCATTTCAACTGCCGAAACCCAGGATTGAACTAGGGACGTTTAGATCTTCAGTCTAATGCTCTTCCAACTGAGCTATTTCGGCTTGTAAGTGACACATCCAGAATGTATTTTTCAATGAATTGTTATTTCTTAAACATAAACTCAAAGTTCATCCCGCAGTGAGATCAGCTTGAGAGTCATACGGTTGTCTGTACCTCATTTCTACTGCAGACTCACCATCTCCCGATCATGTGGCAGCGTTCTAACACACTGAGCCACTGGCTCGAGACAATTCACAATGCTTTTTTGTTTGTTTTCTTCTTCTGAAATTGGTCTTGAAAATAAAGAATTATTTGGGGTTTGAACTCACCATCTCCCAAACATGTGGACAGTGTTCTAACACACTGAGCCACTGGCTCCAGACAATTCACTTTTTTGTTTGTTTGCTTGTAAGTGAAACATCCAGAATGTATTTTTCAATGTATTGTTAGTTCTTAAACATAAACTCATACAGTTCATCCCACAGTGAGATCAGCTTGAGAGTCATACGGTTGTCTGTACCTCATTTCAACTGCCGAATCTCAGGTTTGAACCAGGAACCTTCAGATCTACAGTCTAACGCTCTCCCAACTGAGCTATTACGGCTTGCAAGCAACACATCCAGTATTTATTTTTACATTGACTGTTACTTGTTACTTCTTAAACAAAAAAACTCATAAAGTTTTTCACCCAGTGAGATCAGCCTAAGAGTCATAGGATTTTCTGTACAGCATTTCAAGTGCCATGTTTGAAGTAGCTGTCTGGTGTGGTCATTTCCGGGTATTTCGCCCCGGATAGAGACCTTTTCACAGTTCCTAAGTTGTTCGCAGCGGTCATATTAGCCAAGAACAGTTGAGATATTCTCTGCTAAATGAAGTGCATACATTATCTTGACTTAGCCAGGTCCTGGAGTATTAGCAGCCCTGGTAAAAAGTGACACAGAGATGAAATATGTGGAAATTCCAGCCGGTACTCATTCCCCATCTGAGTCACAGATTAGAAGAACACAGCGCAAAAAAACATTTAAGCTTCTCGACTCCGTATACAAACTCAACACTAACCTATAAGAATGGCCGACCTTAAAATACAACTGAGCATAGTTTAAATAACTCCTTTAACACCTTGGTAGTAGAATCCTATGCCCTCCCCGCCCCTCCTTTTTCTGTAAATATACCATATAATGCTACTGATTATGTATTACTGATTCAGTGAGTACAGTGCTATCTCTTTAGCATAACCTTTGACTGTACTACCTGTACTGTCTACATGCAAACTTGAAGATACGCTATACTTTTGTCAAGCAATGTATAGCATACTCTACTCGACATCGGTTGTTTTATATGGACAGAGTAGGATGTTCTGCATTGCACAACCTGCAAATTTGAAGTTTCATGATCTTTTCTAAAGCAAATATTGAAATAGTCTATGTATTATGCTTGGTTTTAAAGAAAAATAACATTTCACTGCAATTTCTTAAAACCAGGAAAGCATCTGTGTCATTTTAGAGTTGAGCTAAAAGGCAGTATTTGATACTTTGGATATTCAAATATAGCAGATGCTCATGGTGCATCACTTTGTGCAGTACTGTGAACTTGTAGATCTGCTATTTTAGAAAAATCGTGAAAATGTGTGCAAATCTTTGAATATTATATTATATTATATTCTTTTAAAGTGAACATTTTTAACTAAAATATTTGCTTCTGGGGGTATCTGGGGGTCCGCGGCCAAATACATCATTTTGACATGTAAAGGTTTTAGCACCTCCAACATAGCAGCATTAGTTTTCAGAAAACTAAAGGGAAAGGATTTAGAAGACACTTGTAGCCTCAGAAATGACTCTTTGCTTGAACCCTTCCGTGGTCCCCTGATCAAAGTACTCAAATGCTTTACTTATGTATCAATACTGCAATGTAGAACTACTGTTACAAGTAAAAGTCCAGAATTCAAAATGTGCTTGAGTAAAAGTACAAAAGTATTGGCAGCAAAATAAAGTACTCATTATGCAGAATGTCTCGGTTCAAGTTATAAAAACAAGAATTGATGAACATGAATTAATTACCAGCTGTAACATTTCTGAAACCCCTTACATGTACTGTAAATAAGTTCAGAGAGACCCCACGGCTGTGTCTTTTGTGAAACAAGCTTCTAAATATACCTGAAAACCCCTTAGGCTTACAGTACCTGTACTTTTTGAGGTAAAAGCGCTCAAACTTTCTTCTTTCCTGCCTTGATCTCCTTACCTCCCCTCCCCTCCTCTCTCTCTCTCTCTCTCTCTCTCTCTCTCTCTCTCTCTCTCTCTCTCTCTCTTTTCTTCTCTTCTTTGTTTTCTTGGTTTTCTTACATGATGGGAACTATGCACAAAAATGAATTTCACCCACTTTTTACTTGTAAAACTTTGATGAGACAATAAAGATGATTCTGAAGCGGCTTCCTCTCGCTGTCCACCAGCGGCAGGAAGGTGACCGTGATGTCATCGCTCCCATAACAGAGCCAGGTACACACACACCCACACACCTGTGACCTACACACACACACGTGACCCGGGCCGATTAAAGTCACATTAAACAATTAATTATATCACAACTCATGAGTAAGCTTCGATTACACTCTTAATTAAATCAGAAAAAGGACACTCAGGTTCTTTTGTTATACCAGGTAAAGAGCAATTTAAGGAATGACTGAGACCAACACAGCGGGTAAAAGTGGTGACAAACCATGTAAATAATTATTCATTAGACTAATACAAGGGGCACTCTATATGGCCGAATAAAATACAATATATCAAAAGTTAAAACCCTAATCCTAAAATAAACTAACTAAACCCTAACTAAAAGAATTAACCAAAATAATAACGAAAACACAAAACCAATCACTTTAAAACTCCGGGATCAAACTGTGCAAAAATGCATTAAACAGGGAATCAGCAGCAGCCGTAAGTGGTTTCTCTCAATAAAGTGTTCGTTGTGCAGAGGTGTGGAGGATAGCCTGGTACTTTTCTTCTTACATCACGACAATCAGTCACTGTGAACACACAAGTACATCTGGGCCAGTACTTCTATTTTGACAAATATGACTTCAGCAGTGTGTGTGTGATGTGTTGAGCACAGCAGGGAGTAGACTATGGTGGACTGGATACAGCAGAATAGACGTCAGTCCAGGTATTTCACACAGACACAGATGAATGTCACTAAGCTGGTTTATTTGGAAGCCAACTAATAGAGTATTGATTCAGTATTGACCATATTAAGCCAGGTCTCAAGGCAGACAGCACTAATATAATAAACAAAAGGTGAACGGAGCATACAGTCACACTGCGCGCTAACATAGTACACGCAATAGTGGAAGTGACGTCAGATCTTCTACACACAGCAAAACAAAAGGGAGCCAACTGGCACTGCATACTGACTGTTACAAGTGGTACTATGAAACTGGATAACGTGGCAAGGTACTGCGTACTTACACACAACCCAGGGTATTAGTCCTGTCAGGGACGAATTGTTTTCATAATCCCCCCCCCCCCCCCCCGCAGCCCTGCCCCCATTATTCACATACCATTCAGCACATGAGGAAAGTGTTTCACACACACACAGACAGCAATTTATAGGGTTTTTTGAATAAAGCGTAATTTAGTTTGTCATATTTTAGTCACCTGAGACTGAAATGTTAGTGCAGTTGTGGTCGACTATCATAACATTTAATAGTTGACTAAATCTACAGTTGATTAATATATAAATACAATATTTTGGCGGGCCTTGAAGGCGTTTTAATGCCCGAGTCTACACTTTGTTGCATGCTGATGTAGCCCACAGGTTGGGAATCACTGCCTTAGACTACTGCAATTCCCTGTACATCAGCCTAGATCAGTCATCCCTCAGGCGCCTGCAGCTGGTCCAGAACTCAGCAGCGCGCCTTCTCACTGGCACAGAGACGCGAACATATCAGCCCTGTCTTGGCCTCACTTCATTGTCTCCCTGTCAGAGTAATTTTTAAGGTCCTTTTATTCGCCTATAAATCCCTAAACGGGCTAGCCCCGATATACCTCACCGAGCTTCTGCCTTACATTACAACTCCCACAGCCATAATACTAGAGGGAGTGTAAATATTGATCTGGTGCCACCCATTTTCAGAACAAATATGGGTAAATTCACATTTCACAGCACTGCCACTCAAGTGTGGAATGCCCTGCCCCCTTCCCGCAAAACAAGCAGATTACTGGTTTCCTTTAAAAAGGGTCTGAAAACTCACCTGTCACTGTCATCAGGTCAAAGGGAGAGAAGGTGATTGGCTCTCTCCCCCCCCCCCCCTTTTTATGTTTTATTAATGTATTTCTATTCCAACCTGTACATATAGATTTAGTGTGTTTGAGAAACGTATTGTTTGTTGTCACTGTTGTCATTGTGAATGAATGCATGGGACCCGAATGGAAACAAGACCGCAAGGTCTTTCTTCGGTGCTGTCCTTTTGGACCAATGCTGTGCTTGACTGTACCCTAGTACAGTTTGGTTCGCAGTAGCTATGAACCAAAGGAGATCGAGCTTTCGAATTTGTTGCACCCACACTGTGGAATGATTTACCACTCTGCTTGAGAAACGCTGTGTCTGTTGAGATCTTTAAGAAACTACTGAAAACGCATTTGTACCGCAAACATTTTGGCTTGCTCCAGTGATTTCTATGTATTGTTTTATCTATTTATCTATTTCTAGGTACTGTCTTTGCTGCTCTGTTTCTTATTTCATTGTTGGTTTACTTTTGATTGAAATGTTCTTATTTTATTCCTTTTATTTTATTGTACAGCACCTTGTAACAACTGTTTTGAAAGGCGCTCTATAAATAAAATTACCTTACCTTACCTTACTGTTTGCAAAATACAATATCAGTACTGTGGCTAGTTGAATGTTACATATACTTAGATCAGGTGCAAAGAGGCCCGGTTAGCTTATTGTACAGCAGTTATACTGTTATTTTAGTGTTCACCAAGTAACTCACATTAGTCATGAATCACCCAACGCAAGAATTAAATTGTTATAATAAAGGCCTCAAAGTCCTTTTGACCCTGATGAACAAACAAATTATATAGAAAAAGTGCCCCTTGGGGCACACAGGTCTCCACCAGGCCAGGTTATAGTGGCCTCCTGGCGGCGCTATAACAGGCCAATGTGAAAAGGGTGGGATATATTCCTTAGCCTAGTAGGAAAGTGTGTGAAAGATTTCACGTAGATTGCACGCTGTGTTCATGATTTGAGGCATTTTGTTCAAAATGGATCTTTGGAAGGCAATCTTAGCCAATGGGGATGGAATATGGTGAAGTGGACAGGTCTGTGTTGCTGACATCACTGTAGAGATGGTGTATAGCCTACCGATTTGCATGATGGACCAAATGTGTACGAGCAATATAAAGATTTATTTTGCATGGTGGCACTATAACAGGCAATTCTGGAGAATGTGGGGCAGAGTTTCGTCGTTGGCATCCAGGGAGTGTGTGCAAAGTTTGTCATCGACCGGGTTTAGCGGTGCCGGAGTTAGCTGTACGCAGACAGACGGATGGACACACACACACGGACGGAGTGAAAAATATACTCTCCCCATGCCTTTGGCTGGTGGAGACAATTAAATAAACTCCCTAGTCCCCAAAAAAATATAGAAAACTAGACAAAGTGCCAATCGGCACAGGTCTCCACCAGGGCAGGTCAGGTTGTGGCCTCATGGTGGCGCTATAACAGGCTGTTGAGGAAGATTTGGGCCGGAGGTTCGTGTTGGAGGGATGCAGGTACAATGTTTTTCCATGTGTGCATACATAAGTTGTATACAGATCGATGCAGTTATAGCTAAAAACAGGAATTGGCCTGTTATAGCGCCACCGTGAGGCTGATTTTGAGGAAAAAATTGTGGCATGTCGTCCTCGGCCTAGTGAAAATGTGCGTGTATAATTTAACGGAAATTGCACACTGTGTTTGTGATTTGTGGCCTTTTTTCGAAATGGACGAATCGTGTGAGCTTTGGAAGCCAATCTTAGCCAATCAGGATGGAAGATGGGAAATGGTGCCGCTCCGTGTTGATCACATGACTATGGAGATAGTGTATACCGATTTGCGTGAAATTTGGATAAAATCTGAAGGAGTAATAATAAAAATGTGTTTTACATATGTCGGCCTCCTGGTGGCGCTATAAAGAGCAGATGTAAAAATTCCAGGCAAAGGTTTTTCCTTGGCCTCTAGGGAGTTGGCATACAAAGTTATCCACAGATCCGTGCAGTTAGAGGTAAAAACACTTTTCGGCCAGTTATAGCGCCACCTTGAGTCTGAGTTGAAATTGTTCATGTGGCATTTCGTCCTCGGCCTAGTGGGAATGTGGGTGCACAATTTCACGGAAATCACGCGATGTGTTCATGATTTGCAGCATTTTGTTTGAAACTGAGCACTCCTGTGAACTTTGGAAGCCAATCTTAACCAATCAGGATGGAGTGTGAGAAATCTGAAAGACCGGTTTCGTTGAATGGCTCTAGAGAGACTGTGTACCAATTTGCGTGATGTTTGGACAAAATCTGTAGGTGTACTGTGCAAAAACTTGTTTTGCACAAAGCGGCCTCCTGGTGGCGCTATAACAGGCCGTTCTGGAAAGTTTGGGGCAGAGGTTCATCTTTGGCATCCAGGGAGTGTGTGTGCAAAATTTGGCATTGACCGGGTTAACGGTGGCCGAGATTAGCTGCTCACGGACACACGGACGGACGGACGGACGGACGGACGGACGGACGGAGTGCAAAACATACTCTCCCCACATGCCTTCGGCCTGGT
The DNA here is from genome assembly GCF_964188405.1 of Protomyctophum parallelum. Taxonomy (NCBI): domain Eukaryota; kingdom Metazoa; phylum Chordata; class Actinopteri; order Myctophiformes; family Myctophidae; genus Protomyctophum; species Protomyctophum parallelum. The sequence continues at coordinate 35,256,273 of NC_139717.1, forward strand.
GGAGACAAAGAACCCATGGTTAGATTGACTCAGTTTACAGTACCAGACGTTGGCATGCTGTTGGAGCTCATATAGGAAAATGCTTACCGTAGTTAGGTGGGTAGATGGTTTGTACTCACAGTTCCTTAGAAAACCTGTGCAGGAGCTGCAGTGTCCAGGTGAATAGCATGCTGTAGGAAGACTCAAATACACCACTGTGCATGTGGACCTTCTGTACGCAGTGGCAAGCTCTGAGCTTTAATGTCACAGCTGGTAGCAATGAGCCGAACAGGTGTAGCTTCGGCCTGAATGTATTAGCCAGGCTTATGTCGCTGTGCTGGGCCTAGAAAAACTATCTTCTATTCAAGTCGAGGTTTTTGGCTTAACTTTACATTTAATTTAGATTTTTATTACCTTAATTAAACATGGTCATAAATACTTTATGCTTCCAGGCTCTACTTAAAAGGCTTCTCTCAATCACCATTATATGCTTTAGTAAATAATTGTCCCATTTGTTACAAAAATTTAGATAAAGTAGGGTATGCTGTGTGAGGGGCGTGGCTACCTTGGGACATTTACGCATGTGTTTGGGGAAGCTCGGTCCCAGCCTTGATGAGAACTCTAATGGAACGCCTCATAAAGACTTTTAGAAAAATAGGAATTACAAAAAATCCAAAAAGGTAGCACATCCAAAAATTAAACAAGCGGTGGACAAAGTACTCACATTTCCATTTCTTTATTGGCACACACCAAAAAGGAACGCTTACGCGTTTCGGCTATGCAGCCTTCATCAGAGCATTCACATCAAGTCAATTCAAGTTAATTTATACAAAAATTGAATTCTCAAGTCAATCAACAGGGTCCAATCACAAACTGATTTGAATAAGCATTTTGAGGCATAGTATATATCTCAGTTACACATCCAGGCATTAAAGCCAATCTTAACCCAGAAAGCATTTTAAGCTACAGTATAGTCATCTTTCAGTCCATTAGGTGTCATAGTATTGAGTGTGTATATCCACTGCATTTCTCTTTGGGCTAGTCTCTTTAGAATATCACCCCCTCTGCTGGGCATCTCGATTCTCTCAATCCCACAGAATTTGCCTCAAAATGCTTATTCAAATCAGTTTGTGATTGGACCCTGTTGATTGACTTGAGATTTCAGCTGTAGGTGAACTCTGACCATTTTGTATAAATTGACTTGAATTGACTTGATGTGAATGCTCTGATGAAGGCTGCACAGCCGAAACGCGTAAGCGTTCTTTTTTGGTGTGTGCCAATAAAGAAATGGAAATGCAAGTACTTTGTCCACCGCTTGTTTAATTTTTGGATGTGCTACCTTTTTGGAATATTTTTAATTCCTATTTTTTTTTTATGTATACTGGATTTGAGTTTGGCACTCCACTGAAAACCATTGCTGATGCGCAACCTCTTTTTCTCATTTAGCCTCATAAAGACTATTCCACATGAATTTGGAGTGGTGCAAAAACCGAAGGCTCTGGTCCACAAATGAGGGCAAAAGTGATATGACCAGATGAGCAATCTTTCAGTGCCAGCTCCACCCTCACTACTCACCGAGACCTCACTGCCATGGCAACCGCCAGCTCTCCGCCCTATCGCCGCCCTCGCTGCATCAAGGGAAGAGTATATATGCCAGCCTGTTTCGCCAGCCATTCGTGCATCGTATCTCGTACGTCTCGTACCTACACAGCACACGCTTCTAAAGCAAATTCTAGCGAAACTCACCATGGATAGTATTGATCTCTTTCCCTCTGATGATGACTTCCCCATCCCGGACTCGCCCGAAACGACGCTCCTCCAGAGGCTGTTGGCGGCCGGCGTGTTGCCTCGATCAGCTCCCGGTCACATCAGCGTATCGACGGCAACCCGGGTACGGCAGGCAACCTGGCGGGTAGCCTCCCCCCTGTCCAGCAAACACGGCTCCAGAAACGGCCAACGGCTCCGCCAACTCCCCCCGCTCCCTCCGCCTCACCAACGTCAGACACCCAGCGATCTCCCACCTCCACCTCCTCCACGTCGTGAGTCCATGCGAACGTGCGCCGCCTCAGGTCCGCAGTCCTCCGCACACAGGCCGGCCATTCCACCGCCTAACGAGTGGACCGTCGCCGGGCTCAAAAGAGCGCTCCGCGACAAAAATGTCGCTTTTCACAGAACCCTCAACAAGGGCCAACTGTTTAATCTGTTAGCCCACCTCCAGTGTTCTGCAACCTCCGCCATCAAATCCTGCAGGGAAATGATATAGACCTCGCCACCATCCTTAAACCCTCCGCCCACACCTTTCAGCCACGAGCAGTAGACTGCGGGGGGTTCTCAATAACCCTCCGCGACCTCACATCCTCCTCATCAACCCACTCCCCCCTCACCCACACAGAATTCACCCTGGCATTTTCCATATTCCGTGAGGTCATATGCTCTCAGTTCCCAGACAGGAGGGCAGAACTAGATCATTACTTATATATCCTAACGGACCTCGCAGCGCGCTTCGGCGGCTCACTGTTCTATGAGTACCATAGGCAATTTGCAGCAACAGCAGCAGCCCGCCTCCAGCAGTGGAACCAGACCACATACTGGGGCGCCCTCGATGTCGAGCTATACTGCCGGCTCTTCGCCGGCAGCGCCGCTCTCACCTGCTCCGTCTGCGGCTGCCCGTCCCACCCCACCACCGAGTGCGTCCTCTCAGCCTCCAAACCACCATCCAGACCCGCCCCAGCCCCCACCCACTCGTCCCACTCCCAGCCAGCCCCCGACAGGCAGCCAAAACCCCGTCCCACTGGTCCGACCGCCTTCCCCTCCTCCTCTCAAGCCTTGGACAAGCGGGGCAGGAAAATCATGTTCATTGGCTCCAAAATGCTTTGCAATAATTCTAACGACAAGGGGTGCCTAGTAAACTCCTGTAGAATGCTCCACGTATGCTCCTATTGCGGCGGAGCACACACCCGGCTCAGCTGCCCCCACAACCCCACCAAACCAGCCAGCAGCTGACTAATCAAGCACCTGGCCACCCCCGTTAACATCCCCGCCCTAACTCACCATCCCGACACCCCATTCATCCTTTTTTTCATCGACGGCCTCATCAACGGATTTTCACCAGGCCTTTTTTCACTCCCCGATCTATCCCACTCCTGCAATAACCTCCAGTCCGCCCTATCAGAACCCGACATCGTCACCTCCCTACTAGCAAAGGAAACACAACAAGGATTTATGATAGGACCATTCGATTCCCCCCCGTTCCCCTCATACCGCATCAGCCCCCTGGGCGTGGCAACCAGGAAATACTCCGGCAAGAAACGACTAATCATTGACCTATCCGCCCCACACGGTTCATCCATCCCCAGCATTAACAGTCTCATCCCCAGCGCCGACTACTCCCTCAAATACTCAACCATAGACCACGCCATCGCCCTGATCCTGATCGTGTGACTCGCACAATGGGTCCCCTGACCAAAATAGAGTCCCTGGGCATCGATCTCGATTCTGTCACATTCCAAGCCTCACTACCCCCAGAAAAATTTGACCGCATCTCACTCCTCATCTCCAACTTCCTCGAAATCCCGTCATGCTCCAAACAACAACTCCAGCAAAAAGTCTGGTGTTGAATTGACTCTGAGTCCATTTCAACTCTTTTTCAGACTCTATATAGGTCCACACTGTCTAGAGTTAAATTAACACTTTGGAAATAGTTCAACATTTAACACTAGCCCAAGAGTTCCTTCTTCTTGAAGTAATTAGACAAATAACACTTTAAATCAGTTTAAAACATTTATTAATTGTCGTTCATTCCAACATTATAAACACTATTTAAGCACTTGAAGCATCACTTTATGATCTATTATCCTTCCATTAGGACAACTGGCCCATTTTCAGCATAATGTTGTGTATGAGGTCTGAAGCTAAACACAAGATTATAAAAATATATAACAAAATCACTGGCTAAAATGCATGATATGGCCCTTGTGCATCACGGGGAAACCTCCTTTTTTCCCCTCAGTGGTGAGAATGGGGTTAACAATGAAAATCTATGGTTTCTTGGGTTGAACTTGAGTGTCGAGTATACAACTGGACATTTATTTTTTGTCATGCAAGCTATTTACAGAGAAGTTTGATGAGCATCATGCATTCAGAGTATCAAAAAGTGAGGCAAGGTGTATAATGAAACTGTCTGAGCTGAAATGTTCTACACCTTTTGATGTTCGGGTATATGTTTCAGATGAAGGTTTGTATATTATATAACTTCATTCGTAATGTTTGAATGATGCTCAAACTTATCTGTAAATACCTTGACAAAAATAAATGTGGTCTTTTCTCAACACTATGAACAATGTAAAAACATGCATGTCAGCCTGGCTGAGAATAACTTTACCCACTTCAATTCAAAGAATGCCATTATGGTCTGGTTCAGCAGCCGGGCTTTCAGTTCCACAACTCTGGGTGTCTCTCTCATTTTCCCATCATCGTCTTCAGGAATGTGTAGAAGATCACAAATACAGCATAGTAAGACTCAGTGCAAATAGCCTGTATCCTGCATCCTAGACTCACTACATTGAGAAAGGATGCAATCATGTCACCATCCAGGGGTCCTGGGATGCAATACTGTACTCTGTCGTCATTGAAGTCGGACACATGACATGTCCCTGGGAAAAAGACCACCCCGGGGCCCCGGCACCCATTACATAGAAAAACTATTTAAATCACTGAAGACACATTAAACACAAAATGTGCTTTGAAAGTGTCCCGAGTGAACGGTTTGCCTGGCATGGGATGAGGTGCTGATCCATGACGATGTAGAAGCTGCCGATCTTGCTCTTCTGACGCCCAACAGCAAGGAGGTACTGCTGTGGATTCTCCTGGTTGCGTAGATGCTCTTCCAAACTGCAGCATAACTAGGGTTGAGATAAGGAAACATTAGACAAGAGCTAAGGTGCAGCTGTGAATATCTTGCCACTCTCTCTATAGTAGGCTACATCGCACTCTGCGAGTTGACATACTACCAATATGCTAGACAGTAGACACAGATGATAGTGTAACAGGGCTGTTATAAAACAAGAATGAAACACAGCAGTGAAGTCTAGGAAAAGCAGCATTTCTCAGAAGAGAAGAGGAGGAATTACTTTTACATGAATGAAAATCACATCCCTGAAGACTGACATTATTATTATTTTAAAATCTCCATAATATCATTACCTTAAAGACATCACAGGGATTGACCTTTGGAGACTTCGGGCCCCAAGGTGATGGTGGAAGAACATGAAGCAACATCATCATCAGGGCCATTTCTGGGCCGTAGGCTAAAGACAGTCACAACAGAGAGAACCAGATAATTAGTTGAGGAAGAGTTCATGCTTTCACATCACACCTAGCCGACAAGCAAGATTACACAAAATACCAAACCTATTTTATTTTCATGATTGAAGCGTAACTAAACATTGCTCTCAATGTTTTTGAAGACATTTGAAGCGAGAAATAGAAGATGCAGTACCCGAAAATGTATTTCATTTGATCACTCACTTCCTTGTTTCCGAGGCGACTCGTTGCGCTCTGCAGGGCCAACTTGGAATACTTTCATTACCGTAAGGCGTAAGCAAGGAAACACTTAGTTTTGTTGTCACTTTTGGGTCAATTTATTATTTTGTATTAAGTAGCCGTGTAATAAGCGGGATAATGTATGGCTAAGTGGTCATTGTTTCTAAATAAATCACCCCATCTGTGATTTTATCTATCAATAATGACCACCTATTCATACATTATCCCTTATATATCGTTCACCCTAACAATGGAATGTATCCTACCAGAGACTCCGCCGGTCATCAAATGATTGGCTTAGGAATGTGACAAGAACGAAACTAAATCTCCACTAATTCAAAGTTTTCATGGGGTGTGAACATCTGTGTATTTGAAAGAAAATAAGTAATTTTTTGGGTGAACTACACCTTTAAAGCTGCACTATGTAGCAAAGGAGGAGCAACTTGGACACTCAGGCATGAAGGAAGCATGAGTTCAAGTCCGTTGCTCTCCCCGTGTCCCTCTATGGGGACTAGGTTGGCGGAGGGTGTGTAGAGCCCAGGATCACATTAGATAATTGACACAGGGGGGAAAAATGGGTTACAAAATCGTGGGATAAAAAAATAAAAAAGCTGCACTTTCCTCTTCTTTTACCATTGAACTAATAGAGCCTGCCTGCTCAGGGGATAATTTAAATCTTGACCATCAGGTCAATCTTCACACACTGATGATAGAGCATAACAGGGCTGTTATAAAACAAGAATGAAACACAGCAGTGAAGTCTAGGAAAAGCAGCATTTCTCAGAAGAGAAGAGGAGGAATTACTTTTACATGAATGAAAATCACATCCCTGAAGACTGACATTATTATTATTTTTAAATCTCCATAATATCATTACCTTAAAGACATCACAGGGATTGACCTTCGGTGGTGATGGTGGAAGAAGATGAAGCAGCATCATCATCAGGGAGGCCATTTCTGGGCCGTAGGCTAAGGACAGTCACAACAGAGAGAACCAGATAATTAGTTGAGGAAGAGTTCATGCTTTCACATCACACCCAGCCGACAAGCAATATTACACAAAATAACAAACCTATTTTATTTTTATGATTGAAGCGTATCGCATGGTAAATGGTGCATTTATATAGCGCCTTTGTCCATGGTGCTTTTATTACATTCACCCATTCACACACATTCATACACCGATTGCGGCGGAAGCCATGCAAGGTACCAACCAGCACATCGGGAGCAATTTGGGGTTCAGCGTCTTGCCCAAGGACACTTTGACATGTAGACAGGACACAGGAGGAGCCGGGATTCGAACTGCCGACCCATGGATCATTGGACGACCTGCTCTACCTCTTGAGCCACAGTCGCCACAATGGGCCATAACATTTTGGAGGCGTACCGACGGGTCACCACATCTAGCCAAATCAATTATATAGTGATGGAATCTGTAACTGCAATTATTGCAAATAAGTTAAAAGAATACAACTCACTTGATGCAGCATCAGGATCACTTCATGGGAGACCTGTGTTGCTATGGGCATGTTCCTGAAAATTAATAAATACGTGGCTCATAAGAAATCTCAGAACTTAAACTGTCAATGTCATGCACACAGCTTTATGTTACATCATGCAAGGAGGACATGATAGTGTCATGCGCAAATTACTATTATAGCCTGTACATGGTCCAGCTAAAATAAACCTAGAACATGTTCCCTTACAAAACACTAGGACTAGGAGTTCAAATTTGATGTGCCATGATATGCGTAACCGTAAAGTTACCTTCCTTCATGGAACTGCAGAAAATCAAGCAGTCCTTCAACTTTATCCAATTTCACATACTTCTGCATTTGTCTGTACCTGGACCAGCATTTTTAATCAGACCTGCAATAAAATATATAGTAAATGAACACAACTACAAATGAAGCTTAGAACTATATGCAGTAGTTATAGTAGGCTACCAAAAACTGCTTTTGTTTTCTTCCTTGTGAATTGCAAAACCGTCATGATGGTAAATCATACCTTACACTACCACCAGAAGATCAGTCAGGGTCTAATTTTAATGTTCAGTGATTCTTCTACACAGAAGGCAACACAATGAGAATTCTATCAGAGTGAATAAGAATAATGTAATGTTCACTGTTTGTAGCCTTTACAGTTTACAGCATAAACTTGTATTTTTGGCACCAAACGGCCAGTCGGGCCAGACCATGGACTCCATGGTTTGTGTAACATATTCACCATTAAGTCAAGACAAACATTTTGTAAAACCTACAGGCCTACAGTCTCCTACATCTCCGTGGATGTTTCCTTGTTATTAATCCATCCATTAATGCAGTCTGCAGCACACATTTGTAATTATTTCAATAAGTCTGCACTTACCATGAAATCATGTTAGAAGAACACACATTGAAGAAAATGTGACTTGTCCACCGTGCATGTCTGTTGCTGTTCTCTGTGTTCTGTGGAACTAACCGTTCTCTTCATCAATCAATTCAAACTGAAATGCAGGTGTGGGCAGGAGGAGCTTAATTACATCTCTGATGAGTTGGGTTAACGCTTGTGTGAACACCATTTAAATCAGAAAATGTTGAAATTACACTTTGGGAGTGGAAATCAACTCTGGATTTAATCAACTATTTAAAACAACTCCAAACACTTAACCATTACACCAGATAGTGTTAAAATTACACTTTTGGGGCTAGGCTGAGTTTGGTAACACTGGCGTGATCAACTCTTTCAAATGACTCCAACACTGAACCCAATTTAAATCTGAAGGTGTTAAAATGACACTTTGGGAGTTGAAATCAACTCTGCAATGTTTAACCCTGGAATTTCAACTCTCCAATTTTTGCTGTGTAAATAAATGCTAAACCATGTTAAACGATGTTCGATTGTATGTGTGGTCTGTACTAGTGAATAGTTTCTGAGTTATTTAACTTAAACGCCCAATGCATTCTCTATGGCAATAGCACAAACTTTGGCATGCTACTAGTCCTACATACTTACAGTACACCTAGCAACCCCATTCTAGCCTACTTAGGTTCATCTTACGGTGGACATGTTTGCCTGAAAAGGAATCTTTGAAATGTTTCATAGTTTTAGAAATATAGTGCTTTCAAATTTACAATGGGGCTCAATGGCAGACATTGGCACGTCAAAACCACTTTCACCTAGAAACTCCATTCACACTTTTTATTATTCAGCTTACTGTGGAGACACATGCTGGAACTTTTTACTTTGAAATGTTTTATAGTTTCTGAGTTATTTCACTTAAACGCCCAATGCATTCTCTATGGCAATAGCACAAACTTTGGCATGCTACTAGTCCTACATACAAAATGATGAAAAACGAGGATAAAAAAATTCAAAAATTCAATATATATAACCCATCGTTTTTTTTTTGTTTTTTTTTATCCTCAAAAATGATGAAAAACGGCGTGCTATAGTAAGCCGTACGATATGGGCTATAGCCCATGGTCCAAAATGATGAAAAATGAGGATAAAAAAAAATTAAAAAATTAAAAAAAACGATGGGCTATAACCGATCGTTTTTTTTTTTTTTTTTTTTTTTTTTTTTTCAAATCCTCAAAAATGATGAAAAACGGCGTGCTATAGTATGCCGTACGATATGGGCTATAGCCCATGGTCCAAAATGATGAAAAACGAGGATAAAAAAAAAATTCTAAAATTCAAAAAACGATGGGCTATAACCATAGACTGTAAAAAATATGGACAAAGCGTTCCCCGGGTCTAACATGAACGTAAAATGAAGCCTGTAATAATATGCTAATTCCTGATGTAAGTCGCCATCTTTGGTACCAGCTGGCCATTGGCTGGCTCCGTTTTGTATACCAGCTGGTCATTGGCTGCCCAGACAACGAGGCGGGGCTTCCCCCCTTCTTCTCCGTTGGTTTTTATTTTGACTCGAGTGGGAGGGGAATCCCGATCATAGACTGTAATGGTAGCCACGCCCCTCAGAACATACGCGATGGTTTTTTTTCTCTATGGTCATTTTTTTAATTAATGGGACCATAATTTTCCAAAAAGAATATTATGACATTAGAAATGAGACTTTAAACTAGTGACTGGAAGAAGAAAGTATTCATGACCATGTTTATTAAGGTAATACAGTCTAGGTGAAGTTGGGCCAAAATACATGGGCCTCTATGGAGCTATGGGGCTTTTTGGGTCCGGTCCAGCGCCACAACAGGCCATTATATGAACTACCGATTTCAAATGAGGCTTCACGAAATATCTGGCTGACTGCCCCCCTGGCTATAACCCATCGTTTTTTTCATTTCTTCATTTTTTTCAAATCCTCAAAAATGATGAAAAACGGCATGCTATAGTATGCCGTACGATATGGGTTATAGCCCATGGTCAAAAATGATGAAAAACGAGGATTAAAAAAATGAAAAAATGAAAAGAAACGATGGGCTATAACCCATCGTTTTTTTTTTTAATCCTCAAAAATGATGAAAAACGGCGTGCTATAGTTAAGCAATATTACACGAGAGGGTGTTGTTTAACGTGATTATTGCCACGACAGTGATGCGGTAGGGGAACTCGACTTCGTCTCGTTCCCTGGCATTACTAACCGAAACAGGGTCAAGTTAGGTGTTCTCTAACTTCCTATATCAGTCTGAATATAGAGCTAACATGACCACACAGCTAGGCTACATGAAACTCCCTGTCTCACTGACAGGAATTGTCCTCTCGTGGCGAGAGCTGGAGGGACTTTTACAATACATGCAATCAAGTAATCAGCTATGTTGGCAAATTTATCATTTGTAATGTAATCATGTCTTTTGTAATCATATAAACATGTGTGCCAACTATGTTGGCTAATTGATATCTGTAATAACGTCATATCTATTGTATAATGTATACTGTGTTCATATAGGTAGAGGCCTTGTATGAGCCCTTTGGGCATCTGGACTCCTACTCTTTTCCCTTTGCTACCCATTTTGTAGTTTTTTTTAAATTGTGCTAAATAAATCAAAAAAATTATAAATGAAATCTATTCTCTTTCGTTTTAGTTCATTTTGCAGTGTATACATTTATAGTTATATCGTCTAGTTTATATTATTATAACCTGTCCCACAGCACAGTACATATACTATAATTACACAACAACACACAATAACACAACAACTGGAAAGGGGTGCTCTGTGAAGGACATCCACCAGGCCGGGTGGACATTCTACAGTGTGACGTCAGTCATCTATGATGTGTCTGTGACATTATGACAACATATGTGTGGGGGCTAGGATTCGGCACAATCCGGGGTAGGTAGTGATGGGTGACGGACTGGTTCAGTCATTGGTGTAAAGTGTGTACACATTCTGTGCAGTGCTCTGGTTGGTATTAGTGAGTGCAAGTGTAGTAAAGTGGCTCAGCGCTCTTGGTTCTGCCTGAAGACCAAAGGCCATTAGGCATCTTACACAGTACATGTAGGTGGAAATTAGGTAAAGAGCTTTTTTAGTCTAACGTAGCTGTAAAACCGGCTCAGGGCATAGTTCAGGTATCCAAACTCAATCTTTGAGATCCTGGCCTGAATAACGGACCACAGACCCCAGAAAAAGTGTGATGCTAATGCATACCGGTTAGCTTCAATTAACATTTCCTCCTGGATGCGCGTCTGGTCCTCCTGTGTAGTATTATCAGGGTATCCGCCCTGCTCTGCCAAATAACTACGAATGAAATTAAGCTGCTGCTCTCTAGTTGGGTAGTTGTCTGGTGTGGCGTTGAAGAAAGGCCACTGGTTGTATGTGTAATCATACATCCACTCACAGAAGTGGTTCCCAAAGTCAAAGCCCCTGTAGTTGTAGCTGCTGTATTCAAAGTCTATGAGCCTGAGTCTCTCTGTCGAGGCTGGGTCCTGCCCATCCAAACACAGAATATTACCTGAATTCATATCATTGTGGCAAAATACCACTGGGGATGGGGTAGCTGCCAGCAACTCGCGGAGTCTCTCCAGCTCTGCAGGCAGGTCAAACTTAAGCAACTTCTTGAACTTCTTCACTTGCGCTTCTCGCTCAAACTTCAGCTTCATCACCTTGTCCATGTATGTATCAAGGGTCTCAAAAAGCCACTTTGGCTCTTTGTTGAAGGGCATCACCATTGTATGGAAACGAGCCATCTGGGTAGCGATCTCGGCAGAGATGGAAGGGTCTGAGAATTGCTCTGTGCGCATTAGGCTATTCGGTATGTGCTGTTCCAGGCGTCCCTGAGGAAAAGTGCCATAAAGCTTTGGCCCTAGAGTACGCTCTGCCAGAATAGCAAACATCACATTCTCCATCAAGGAGTCAAAGGTCACCAGCGAGGAGTCCTCTCCTCCTGCCACCTCAACGGCAAGGGACCGGCTGTTATGTCGAATAGCTCCATATATTCGGAGCAGGACCCTGCGAGGTTCGTCCCCCACACACTGAACATGGTCAGACAAAGTGCACATGTATAGCAGATTACTCAGTCCACCGCTGACAACGGTGATCTGGAAATGTGCTTCTGGAATGGTCTTCCATGAACCAGACAGGAACTCCTGGCACCACACAAACGCCTTGGCCTTCGTCTCCCTGTCAACCTCTTCACTCCGCCCACCCGGGTAGGACTCTGCATCCAAGTCATCCTCACCACCTTCATGGTCGACCAGATTTAAAGTGCTATCGCCGGCGGCTATATGGGCTTTCTTCTCCACGGCACTCTCATTCTCTGAATCTCTATTGATCTTTAGCTTGCTCTCTAGCTGGTCCTTCAGATCAACAATATTGTCCTCCAGTAGTTCACATGGCTCTTCCCAGGCTTTCCCTTTCTCCTCTGTCCAAAGGCAGCAGAGTCTCTCTTGAAGGCCGGAGATCTCTTTTCCCTTCTTCTCCAATGTCTTCTGGAGTTGTAGGATGGTCTCATCTCTTGCTCGCAACTGGTTTGCCGCAGTTCCCAGCTCCTCTTCTGTGGCTTTAAGTTTTTGCTCTGCAGAGAGGAACCGTTCAGCCAAAGCCTCTTTTTCTCTGAGCAGTTCATTTCTCTCCTCATTCCAGCTGTGCTCATTGGAAGCCATGTTATTCTTGAGATGCAATCAAATTTGAACGTTTATACTATCTGTTGTTTTTTCCGGGTTAAATACAAACTGAAAATATAGTTTTCAAAATAACTCTGATCACCTTGAATCAATCAATATATAGAATGACTCAGGTCTGATGTCACACAACATAAACTGATGTCATGTATGCCTAAAAATACAACACCCATTTGCGCATGTCCTTGTCCTAGAAAGTGAGCAGTGCTCTTCATCATCATACATCACATTCCTTGCTCAGTCAATCAGCTGAGCACATTCCGTGCTCATACAGACGCACATATACACACAAAGCTGTGCATAGTAAAAACAATTACACTTTTGGTATGACTTTCCTGTTGCTGACTTCATATCGATGATGACATCTTGGCCAAATATGGAGGGACGGATGAATTCACAAAATGTGAAGAATATTCACTCACAAAACCAAGATTAGGTGAAATGGCATGCTTTCCCTGTGGATTTCTGACATCATGATCAAACATGTTGATGATATCATAATGATGTCAGTCTTGACCAAATATGGAGAGACTTTTACAATAACCCGACACTGTTTGTAGTATAATTATAATGAAACAGGTATAAAACAGGTGTGGGGTCTCGCTAGGAAGCCCTGAGCAGGTGAGTGCAATGATATGGAAACCAACCACAAACAGGCCAGAGTGCGGTGCGAACGAGTACGACACGCCCTCGGACAGGTTTTGGGAGGAAAGTATGAGAGTGAGAGTGCCATGGAGTCTCATTAGATAGATAGATATATACTTTATTAATCCTCAAGGGCAAATTGAAGTGAAGCCTTTTGAAGCAGTGTGAGAGGATGCCACTACGCCCGCTAATCAACAGGCGCCAGTTGCGGGAGGAACGACACGAGACTACTACTAAAGCACACGCACTCTGTACTAGATAGATAGATAGATAGATAGATAGATAGAGTGGCAACCCAGGGGAGAATACTAGACTAGGTACAGATTCACAATAAAATAAGAGGCTCAGAGACAGCTTCACCATAAACTTAAATTGTCTTTTATTTAAAGAGTTCGGGAAAGGGGAAAACGGGGCAAAACTTCAAAAAGGGTTCCTCTTGTCAGGGGCTTAGGCTTCTAGTCACTTGCCGTCCTGTGGGTAGAGCAGAGAGAGAGCCAGTGACTATTTGAGTTGGGGGAGAGTGCTGTAGGCTCTCCAGTTCAGTTGGCTTGAGAGATCTCCCTCATCCCAGCCTCCTTATGAACAGAGATTCCTCCTTTCTCACTCCTCCATTAGTTCACACTCACTCACCAGACAGCTTGGGCGTCGGCTCTTTAACAGCTTCTGGTGATTGCCTTACTGGCTGCAGGTGCGTCCATGTCCAGGCTCCCATTGGCTGCAATACCTGTACAGGGTGATATACTCCCTCTATCACCTCCCCCAGCCTCATTCTGTGGGGAATAGGCCTGGCTGTTTCCCCTGGTTTGCCACAATCAATCGATCGATCGATCGATCGATCGATCGATAGATAGATAGATAGATAGACTATTTTCGTGTCATGCACACCTTGTGCCCAACCCTCATGGGTTTATAAGACACCATTTCACATTTGCAATTACAGCATTTTTTGACAATACATAATTTATGCATTTTACAGCATGTTACATTACATAATTCATTATATTACACCTCAGATGTATACAGAGTATTCTGTCTTCTTTCCCAAGCTTGACAGATACAATCTGCAACAACGGAAGTCCCTTTGGCAAAACATATCTCCATTTTTAAATCTAGGAAATCCCCACATATAGAAGACATCTTATTAACCAAAATATCCCTTAAGTCATCGTATTTAGAGCAGTAAAACAAAAAGTTAACTTCGTTTTCAATTTCATATAGATAACATAACAGACAATATCTCTCATCTTCAGGGGTGGCATTAAACCTGCCAGTCTCCAGTGCTAATGGTAATGTTCCTGACCTTATTTGAGCACAAAGAGATTTGTTTAAATTATACTTCACATAAGGTTCTACAGTGTATATGTCCTTTATAAGGCAGTAGGTTCGCAACTTAGGTTTGTACCATAGGTCCCTACCCTACACTAGTTTTCTTTGTATCTGGAGAACATTGTATTTCTAATTTGGCTGAACATTACATTGTAATCTATTTTGAAAAATAAAAAACAAATCATTTGAATAAAATAAACTTCTCAGTTCATTTCATCAGTACTCACCTGAACCCCTGTAAGAGTAAAAGAAAGCCCATACTTAGCCGGAAGGATCCCGACGCCATCAGTAGACAAAGACTGGAAGGGAAACGTCATTAATTATTATTACTAGCCCTTACCCGTTGTGAGATATTTGCCCCCCCCCCCCCTGGTGGCCGCGGGGGGTACTGCGCCCGGTGCGTTTTTAATTCACTAATAAATTCCTTATGCCTGTGTGAAAAGTGGGAGTGATTGGTGTAGGCAATGAGGAGATAAGTGTTTGTTTCTGACAGACAGACAGACAGACAGACATTGTTAGAATTATAGTATGATGATGGTGATGATGATGATGATGATAGTATGATGATTAACCACGTTTGTCTCTGATTCCCTGAGTTCATATTGACATTCCATGGCCTAATTCTCTTGACGAACACTTGCGTTTCAGTTACGAGGCCCAGAGGAAAGAAGACATTATTATTATGTTTTGAATACAATTGAACATTGATTGCATTTTCAGTTTTTCAGTTTGCAGTTTGTGGCTAAATAATTGGGGAAATAAACCCCTGCTGCGGCATGTTAAACCCTGTTTATTCCGATTCTGTGTGGTGACTTTGGTATCAGACTTCACACATAAAAGTTTCAAAAAGTCTCACTATTCCTGAAGTAGAACATTGAACATTAAAAGGGTTTTGAAAAAGGCGGGCCACATACGTGGTGATCCGGGAACCCTAGGCTGCAATGCCAGCCTGACAGCGAGTCACAGGTTCAAATCAAATCTCGATCCTGAAGACCGCGTGTCACTCCCATCTTTCTACCCATTTCATGTCAGTCGTCTGTCCTATCAATAAAAGCATAAAAGCCCCCCCCCCCCAAAAAAAAAAAAAACGGGTACTCAAAAAGTTAAGAGGATAACGGGCTTTATTAATTGTTAAAATACCAATGTTTCGACCATCAGGTCTTCATCTGGTCTTCCTCCCCTGATCTGTTCACTAAACATTGAATAGTTTAGAGACTATGAGAGCTAGAGCTGAGTCCAATAACGACATGGTTTCCATGGGTCTTTTGTACTTGCTGGCTTTAGAAGGTGACGTGTCGGCCCTGTTTGTCAGCTGTCTCTCTGCCACACTGCTGGTGGGTGCCACTGACACACGTTCCACGGCCAGGAGTTATTCTTCCCGCATTGAGGTGATCATCCTAAACAAAGCTGTCCCGTCGGGTGACAGCGTGTTTGGTCCGCACTTCAGTGCAGGTATGTTTCTATACGTTGCTGTTACGATCGCCTGCACTTAATAGTTGACTGTGATCTTGACTGTGAGCGCTTGTTGTGTTTTAGCCTTGGAGCTACTCACTCTTTCCTGCGTCCTGTTTGGCGTGTTGTGAAACAACACCACGCCACCTAGGTTGGTGTTCCTCCCTCTCCGCAGTATTTATATTCATTTGGTGTCTGTGATGCCATGAGTATAAACATGGGCTCTTGTTGTTTACAGTTGTGTTCTTTACCTGGCTACCGCTGCAGTGGGTACAACAACTGTGTACGTTGGCCTCATTAAAGCGGGTGAGTTTGTGTGTCTTGCTGTTCCTTCCTCAGTGACTAGTAGTATAAGAGTAGTATTTTAATACAGCCGTTGTGCTTTCAGGGCCAGCACTACACCTGCTGCTTTGCTGACCTTAACCATTCCACACACACTCGTACCGCAGTGTTCGAGAGGGCTCTTCACACGGCCACGAGTGGTCCTATCGTTGGTCGCCTGAATCGGGGCCCTGGTTGATTGTAGCCCATATCGGGCATCATTATATATATTCCTCCTGTATTAACGTATTCCACTTGATCTTGGTTGCTATATGTATTGTGGTGTCTCGATGGTTATTCACTGCCCAGGTAAGCATACCCCCGGAGGCCAGCAGAGGCAGAGAGACAGGAGAACACATAAACCACTGGGAGTTGTTTTAGAAGCCAGGTACATACCCCATCACCTGTTGGACCAGCTGGGATGTGCGTCACAGGTGTTCGCCCATCAGACTACAAAACTTTGCTCTCTCTGCCTCAGAGGAGATCACACTCCGGGGGGTGAGGTAGAGACTGCTAGGGCGGTGAGTCGAGAAAACCACTATCATTCACTGTCACCAGCCAGCCACATACCATGGATGGAGAGGGTGGTCGTCGACAAATGCATACGAGCACTGAGCACAGAGGCCCGACAGCACGTCGCACAAGTGAGCCGAGAGGTTGGTAGAAACATTAGAAAATTGGCAAGTCACTCGCGACATGATGAAACACACGCGCACCGAGGCACCCAAGCCCGCCACCGACGAGCGCTCTGGCCGGGACCGCCGCCAGTCCAGAGGGCCGCCACAAGGCCCGCCACCACCGAACCGTGGTGGCGGCTCCGACCGGTCCCCAAGAGCAGACAAGCCCCGGAAATGCTACGTATGTTGGAGGTTAGACCACATCGCTTGGGCCTGTCCCGAACGAGGCCGCGATGTGTCAATGGCCAGCGTGTCCTCGGAGAGCGCCCGCCCAGCGCTACACACCCAGACCAGAACAGTTCACTATCCCGGTGAAAATCGATGGCTCCGACAATATGTGAGCCGGGTGCTGGGAGTCCAGAAAACACACGATCGTGTGATAGACCGATTTTATTGGCCAGGCGTGAAAAAAGCCATAGAAGAGTACTGTAGGAGTTGTCCGGAGTGCCAGTTAACCGCTCCACGACCCTCTCAGCGCAACCCACTTATCCCCCTACCCATTATCGAGATACCATTCTCTCGAATTGCCGTGGACATTGTTGGCCCGTTGCCCAAGACGAACCGGGGCCAGCGATATATCCTAGTGATCCTAGATTATGCTACTCGATACCCCGAGGCGATACCATTACGCGCCGCCACGGCCAAGGCCGTGGCGCATGAGCTCCTCATGTTAATCAGCCGGGTGGGGATTCCGGATTCCGTCCTCTCGGATCAGGGTACGTGCTTCATGGCTCAAGTGATCACGCAGCTATATAAATGGCTCAAAATAAAACGAAGAGCAAATGCAGGTGCGAGCCAAGAGGATTTGGCCGCTTGTTAGAGAGCACATGAAGCAGGCACAGCAGGCCCAGTGCCGAGTCTATAACCGCGGGGCCACCCAGAGAGAATTCCAGGTGGGTGATAAAGTGCTGGTATTAATCCCCACGTCGGAATGTAAATTCCTGGCTAAATGGCAGGGGCCATATGAGATTGTGGTTTGATAATGTATATATTGCTGACCAATTAATTTATTAAAGACTTTTGTATATTGGTTACACACGTTTCTGCCTTGCCTATATATATATTACTGTATACTGAATCTGTGTTTGGGAGTCATTACGTGCTCAGGTTGTCCAGTATTGCATTTAGTAAATATCTCCTGGGGCGCAATTCCCCAGGTGGCGTAGTAGGCTACCTTAAGCAATACCACCTTGCCACACATGCAAGCACGCGCATGCGCTAGCGGGCATTAACGACTTTTGCAAGATAATTTGCGGATAAAAATGACCTAGGGCGCATGGCTTTGTCAGACTTTGGGACTCTATTGGACTCTATTAGACCACCGTAAAAGATGACTTTGCCAGTTTCCTCCAGCAAAAGTTTAATTCTATTTTAGATACAACATAGAGATCCTGTTATATGAGAACGGCTATATGGCTTGGGGCTGGCACGCATACATTTAGTCACATGACACAATGACACATTGCAGATACATGCTATATTGCTTTATATTTCCTACCAGTCAAACAGATTTATATAATGACACTTCTCTGGGAGTAGTATCTATAATATTTGGTATAAGTTTCACCCTGCTTTATTATTTGAACAGTACGCAACAGTAGGAACAGTAGGCCTAAACTAAAGCGGTTTCTTTTTGAGGGGCTCCTATACAAAGCTTTGTGTATGCGTGTCTGTCTGTCTGTTTGACCACGGAATGTTATCAGCTGATTGACTGAGCAGAATGTGATGTATGATGATGTACTATATGATGATATGAGTACGCCTTCACACGAGTGTGATTTTTTTAAACAACTTTATCTTCTGATGTTTGTTTGTTTTGTATATGCTTTTGTTTTCAAATAGTTTTTACGTCCGGATACCCCATCCAGGACAGTCTTCGGATGCGCCGCCTCAGGAGACTTGGCTCAGATCTGAATGGGGATAACAATCAGTGCCTTGGATTGGAGAGCCCCAGCTGTAACCTACTCTTGCAATTTGCCTTCTGATGTGCCCACGTGTGTTGTGCGTTTATATTTTGTTTTTTAGGGGCACTAGCCCCTCCTATATACAGCTTTTGTCCCCACACGTTTCAATATTTGCCATTGACAATGAAAGGAGAAAAATATGACATAAATTTTACCAATCACATAAATTCAGTTGTTCATGAGATGATGTATGATGATGTATAATGATAAGAGCGCCCCTCACTTCACACAGGTGTGATTTTAAATGAATAACTTACTGACTGTGTACTGTGTATCAATAGTTTCATGATTACTGTGATGTGCTGCTTGCAGTTTTAGTTTTTCTTGTTTGTTTATTGTATTGTGCTTTTTTTAACTAAAGTTTTATCCCACAATTTTGTAACCCAGTTTTTCTTTTCACCCAGTGCCAATTATCTAATGTAATCCTGGGCGCTACACTTCCTCTGCCAACCTGGGGGGGGCAGCGGACTGACCTCATGCCTCCTTCTATGCATGAGGAGTCCAAGCTGCTTCTTTTCACCTGACAGGGGGGAATTTCCCCGGCCGGACGTAGCGCGTGGAAGGGACACGTTATTCCGACCAGTTCCTTTCCCCTCCATCAGGCGCCCCGGCTGGCCAGGGGGAGGTAGTTTTAGAGACCAGGATTACTGCATGTTTTTGTGAGGGTATCTACCCTAGGGGACACGGGGAGAACATGCAAACTCCACAAAGAAAGGCCCTTTCGCCAACCACCGCCTCGGGTATGGGCACTGATGACGCGGAGGGAACACGCCGCCAGTGCCCACAGCATCCCCAGCGGGAATCGAACCCAGGACCTTCTAGCTGTGAGGCGACAGCACTACCAACTGTGCCACCCCCTGTATTGTGCTATTAATGTATACTTTTCTAGTTTGTCTTACTTTATTTGTTTACATTTATGATACATCTTTATGTGAAAACGTGTGGGGGTCCCTGGGGGGTCCCCGGAACATCCAGATCCCCAGGAACGTTGCTAAGGGGGTGGCCCGGTTCCAGCAAGCCGCCCCGCTCCCGAAATGGTTGAGAAATGACAGAGTTACCGTGTGGGGGTCCCCAGGGGGTCCCTCTACTGTACTGCAAATCATTGTACCCAAATCATCAGTTTGTGTGTGTGTGTGTGTGTGTGTGTGTGTGTGTGTGTGTGTGTGTGTGTGTGTGTGTGTGTGTGTGTGTGTGTGTGTGTGTGTGTGTGTGTGTGTGTGTGTGTGTGTGTGTGTGTGTGTGTGTGTGTGTGTGTGTGTGTGTGTGTGTGCGCGCGCGCGTGCGTGCGTGCGTGCGTGCGTGCGTGTTAGGCTGCGCAACAGTGACACTTGGTTCGTTGTGAAAACCAACCAAACCCAGGGACACACATAGCTGTCTATAGGAGTGGTTGCACCACTCAAAATACATTCTAGTGCCGTCCCCAACCTGCAACCCTCCAATCCCACCAACCACCCAAGACACAGCACCTGAACAAACACAAAACACTTAATTAAAAGAAAGGGAAAAAAGTAACAACAATGCAGTGGCACAGTATACATATATTACAGTAGCTCTATCTATAAATGCACCACGTCTCTGTGTGTACGTGCGTGTGTACGTACGTCTGTAATCCACATAACTCGAAAACCGTTCGCCCCACCGACTTAAAATTCGACACACGCGTTCCACACCCGCACAGGGAGTGCAGTGTTGGTGTCAAGTCCGTCGGATATAGCCGGTTGTCCAGAACTAGCACAAAATAATCTTCCCGGGTTCCGGACCTGATCACCCCTATCTGGCCTGTTCTGACATCTGCATAGACTCCATATTTGGGCATGCCTGACAAAGAACTCCATATATGGGAATAAAAGGGACACAGACATAATAACTCATGGGTGGAGCATGCATTTCCAACTTGCATTGTCCCAAGTAGACCAGTGCCCAACGGGCACAGCTCTTAGTTTTAAAGAATGAGGCGTTGGATTATAAATGAAGCAAATAGCTACAGTATGGCATTTATTTGACTGTAGTTTTGCATTCAGTGGGAAGTAACGGCAATGAGAACATTGTTTTGCAAAACTGCATGTCTGAAGACTTAAAAAAAACAATAAGAGTGTCTTGGGAATGTTGTAGTTATCTATAAGGGTAGAGAATGTAATAATAAGCATAGAACTCCTCCAGAGCCGTGACGTTTGTGATGATTCGATTTGAATGGGGAAATTGCTTATTTGGTTCCACTTTTGATCCAAATTCAGAAAGAACTTTTATCTAATTTTGAGAGACTGTTTTACAACTACTGTATATGAACTCAGATTCCAGGGTCAAACAATAATGACATTTCTTCTGATCTAAAACAGCATTTCCTTGATTTTCTATGGCATAATAATAATTTTATTGGAGTCTACAGTGGGACAGAACTTGAGATACGCACCGAAGCTGGGTGTAATATAAATATGGGTTTGGTTCTTTTCGCCTTTATGGATCATTAGTAGTCAGTAGTGAGCAAGCAGAGCAGGAACTTCTCCCCTTAAAAGATATGACGTTGAAAGGTATGTTGCAAGAATCCCTAGTTCTTGTAGTGAACACTGAAATCTGACCTTGTGTTTGTGCAGAGTAGCTAAGCTAGCTAGCCATCTATGTCATCTCGTCCACTGGGGAACTCACTGATCTTGTTTGCAAGGTGCTCTGCTACTTCTCAGCTACTGGCAAATATCTAGCTGTCAGACATCACATCAAAAGGTCAAAATGTCCATGGTGAAGGCCCTGCTTCTGCGATGATGCAGGCGGGGAAGAGAGGTATAGGTAGTGCGAGATATTGCATTAACCTTCATAATCAGAATTACTCACCTACACTGAAATGAGGCGAACCATTCACCATATTGACTTGGGATTCAGGGTGAATATTTATTGTTATTATTATTTGACATACCAATAATGACCTGCAACTGACCGGAGACATAGCTCCAAAGCTAGGATGAAGAGCCTGTAGCTGGTGGTATCCTACCGGAGCTATCGTCCTATTTAGCCGCCTATCCTCCTAGGAACCTCTCCCCGTCTCCTGTAAAAAAATTGTCAAGCAATTTATCTGTTCCCAAATCTTCACCTCCTTTTTCTTTTCTTTTTTGGCATTTTTATTTTTATAGTTTTATTTTGTTTATTGGAAGTTGTTGTGACAGTGTCATCAGTCAACGAATCTCAGCTTTGTGACATGATGGCATGTTTCACGCAAGCATGAAGTCACAATCACATCAATGATAAACTAAAGCAATAATGAATGTTTATGTAAAACTGAAAGTTCACATTCATTTCAAAATACTATATGCACTAGTAGTTACTATAATGTAACTTTACCAGCAAAATAAATAACAAAAAAAAGGCGACACGGTATGCATCGATAATAATATACCGGCATTGCGGTAATGTGGTAATATTGTCCCAGCGCCCTATTCGGTACTTTTACTTGGTGAAACGCTGGGGCATAACCCTTCTCCTTTCTCCTTGTTTGTTCCGTCTGACAACGCCTTGTCCTCCTCCTTTATGGAGAGCACCTCCAGCTCCGCTACAACTTTGTTCACTTTTGTCTGCGTCAACTCCGAGTTCTTTTGAGATTTTCTGACTTCTACAATGCACTCATCAAACTTCACCTTGAATTTTTGAGCGTGTTCTGCATTGACGAAACGTATTGCCAGGCGTTCAGGTTTGGGACTATCGTCAACGAAGTCTGCAGGTGTGTTCCATACCCAAGCCCTATCACTGCCGATGTTGGGCTTCAGCTCCATTGTGGGATGGATGTGGTGATTGGCACAGATCTTCAGGGTACGCTCCCTCCTCATCAACAGGCGGATGGTGCCCTTCTCTTTGTGTTTCATTAACTTCACATCACCAGTACCACGCTCCTTCCACTCAGGAGGGTCATTCTCAGAAGCAAAGCGGTAGAGCTTTGCCCGCATCTTGAAAAGCTCTTCCTCGTCCTCCTCTAGCGTTTTCACCACCTGCTCTGGGAGGGACACAATGGGCTCAAAGTGAGGGTCATGGTTCACATCAGGTTCCCCGTCTGTCGAAGTGCCATGGTGATCTTTAAAAATGATGGGCTCAATATGACGGTCCTTAACAGGTTTCACGTCTGTGGAAGCGCCATGGTCCTCCTGCTTGACCTTTGGATCTGCCATTCTAACCAGCTTGTAGACAGTGAAGGCAAACTCACCCCGTTCCCCCTCTGTTCACTCTTCTCTCCTATGGCGTGATATTCCTGAGGATACAGAAACTATCTCTCTACCCTTCAATTTTGATCTATTTCTCGTTCACTATAACCTACTGTACTCAAAGTCTATAAGCCTCTCGATCTGCTGCTCCCAACAAGTTCAGAAAACACAACACATTATATATGTTGATCAGGGCTCTGGTTTGACGTCATGTCACACATAACAAATCGTTGCCACACATGCCTAACAACACAACAGTTGTTCATCACAGGCATTCTGAATTTGTAGTTAATTAATCAGCCTTTATATATATCTGTGCTGGGCCGAAGGCAAAGCGAGTGATTTATGTTTTCACCCAGCTGTCACAGTCCCTGGCAGTGCCTTGTATTCTTGCATGGGTTTTGTGTGGTCATGTGTGTGGGGCCGTAAGCTTTACTCCAGACTAGTTAACAAGCTTGGCATGCCTGTTTCCACTCTTTGTTTTCATGGTGGTTTACTGCACTCACCTATACCTCCTCTCCTGCAGCTTCACACTCACCTACCTACCTGCCTGTCTGCCTGCCTAAAATTACATTGTTACATGCCTGTTACCTTGCCCTGCCTCTCACCTTCCCGCTTGCCTTGTCCTCATGAGCTGGACACTTCATACCACCATGACCTCAAGGTGCTTCAATTGTGTTGGAATAAACAGCAGTGTGTCCGCCAGTGTTTGAAACCGTGACACCCCATGTGTCTGCTGTCTTATCCACAACCACTGGGCTTATCATGACCAAAATCCTTGTGCATTCTGTCAATGAAGTACAATTGAATCTTCTATAGCATGGGTATATACTGCAAGTAGTAGTGTTAGGTAACCTTTATATCAGCAAGCATAGAATTCATAGGATTGCAGTGTAGGAGCTGACGGAATTTTTTGTGTTGTTGCTGATGACTATTCAGTTGTTTGCCGAGATCATAGTTCTCGTTCTGCAGCTCCGTGTTCCTCTGCTGAAGCCGGTGTTTTTCCTCCTGCCACTCCTCACGGCGGTGCTCCACAAGCCTCTCGGCCTCATGTTGGATCTGCTCAGCTTGTGACCTGGTCGAGATCAGCTCATCGCGGACACTGTCCAACGCTTCCTTCAGACGCTGGTTGGTCTCCACCAGTTCACTCTCAGAGTGGGATATCGTCTCCAGCTTGACACCCAGGTCCTGGTTCTTCTGTTTTAGTTCAGCCATCTCTGCGACTGCGTCCTGTCTTTTAAGATCATAGAGGTGTGAGCCTTTTTGGCGTTTGATCTTCAGGCCAATCACTTCCTTGCAGGCTGGGTCCAACTGTA
The DNA here is from genome assembly GCF_964188405.1 of Protomyctophum parallelum. Classification (NCBI taxonomy): domain Eukaryota; kingdom Metazoa; phylum Chordata; class Actinopteri; order Myctophiformes; family Myctophidae; genus Protomyctophum; species Protomyctophum parallelum. The sequence continues at coordinate 35,280,738 of NC_139717.1, forward strand.
CTTTTTGGGCCTGGCTAGTGGTGCTCTGCATCACCCGCTTCTGTTCTAGCTTTGCCAAGCCGTTCCTGGCAGTTTTCTTAATCTCCACGCAGGTGGCCGGCACCTTGTCAATGAGTTCCGTATCTTTCTCAGCCAGTACCGTTTTCTGCGTTTCCACAATTCCCTTCAAAACCTCAACATCATGCTGCAGATTGTCAAATTGCATCTTTAGCATATCCCTCCCTCCCTCCCCTTTTGACCAGGCACATTCTCCCTCCTCTTTAGACTGGGCTAATGTACGCTTATGTTCACGGTCCACCTGTTGGGTTGTGATGTTGTCCCTCATCCCAGTAACCTTGCCTTTCAGTGAAGCCTCCAGGTGTTTCAGCTCTGACCTGTTCTTCCTGAGCTGTTCTGTAACTATTTGTTTCTCCTCCATCTCCTCCTGCTTCACTTGGGCCTCAATGTCCTGCAGTCGTTGAGGGGTCAAAAAGCACAGCTTCTCCACCTTGATGGTTTTGTCCAGTGGCTCTTTGTCCGGTGGCTCACATTCCAGCTTGTCGGTGGCCACATTCAACTTCTGTACCTCAGGTAAAATATCCCCAAATTCCCCTGATGGTATCCAATTCCCCTCTTCAAATGTGAAGCTCTGCCCCCCGACATTCAACACAGGGGGTCGATACTCAAGATTGGACCTTGCGGCAGACCGGCGAGGAGGAGTCCTTTTTGGACTGAACCTGTTACTGAAGAGCCACATATACATGTTTACGAATCGACTCACTCTCCGGAGCATATCGGCATTTCTATCTTCTTTTGGTCTCTCATTCATTCCCACAGAGTGGATAACAATGGACAGCAGATAGACCCTACGCCTGAAGACATCTTCACCCTAAGACACTTACATAGGCTGACCTGAGCTCTGGTCTGACGACACTCGTAACACAGACCGTTGCCATGCATGGCTAACAACCAGCGGTGGACAAAGTACTCAACCCCACTTGAGTCAAAGTTCAGATACACCTTCTCAATTATTGACTTGAGTTGAAGTACTGGAGTACTTTGACTCAAGTGGAAGTGAGGGGCGCTCTTATCATCATACATCATCCATTCATTGTCTCGAATTTAAGACTAGTTAACAAACTAATCTTTGTGTAGGACAATAATAGCCGATTTGCTTGTCTACATATGACATAAATTCTTAATTCTCCATTCATTGTCAATGGGAATTTAATGTTAGTGTTGGACAAAAATACAGATTTGCTCAGACACATATTATGACATAAATTCTCCATTCATTGTCAATGGCATGGTTTGTGTTAGGACAAAAATTGACACTACTGTATAGCTGAATATAGGAGGGGCTGGCGCCCTTCAAAAATGCTCAAGTATTCAAAAGTACAAGCATTTAAAAAAGACTTAAATATTATAAGAGTAGAAAAGATCTATAATTGCGATGTGTTTTGAGTTGTAGATATATGCTAATGGTTCTTACACACTGGGTGCGTCAAATGGGGGGTCAAATTATGACAGGAAATTCCTGCTGTGACCCCCCAGTCAAAAAACACTTTGTTTGAAATAGACACTCATGCTTTCCAAGGTGTGATTTGGGGTCCTAAGGATGAATACAAAATGAATATCAATAGTATCAACATCTTAAAACCAAAATGTTGAATTGCGGGTTTGAGCTCACATGCCCTTTTGATGTAAATCAAAGGGGGGGTAACTACCTGTCAGTGGGGAGTGTTGGCTGGGAGGAGGAGTAGGACTAAGGCCCTGTACGTCCTCTCTGGGGGGGGGGGGTACTACCTGTCAGTGGGGAGTGTTGGCTGATGAATGAATATCAACATCCTAATACATCCTAATACTGGGGGGTCAAATTATGACAGGCAAAAAAACACTTTGTTTGAAATAGACACTCATGCTTTCCAAGGTGTGATTTGGGGTCCTAAGGATGAATACAAAATTAATATCAACATCTTAAAACCAAAATGTTGAATTGTGGGTTTGAGCTCACATGCCCTTTTGATGGGGGTAACTATAGTAACTACCTGTCAGTGGGGAGTGTTGGCTGGGAGGAGGAGTAGACATTTATGAATCCAATCACAGGCCAACGGTATAGACGGAGTATCAAATGTCAGTTTGATAGTCATTGTCACTTTGGTGACATAAATCATGTTTCTGCAACAAACTGTGACATTTGTAGTATTTGTGTTGCCGCATATGGCTGTAAGTTACTTCATAGTGAATGATTAACTTCCGCTCCTCAAAACATAGCCAAAAGGATGACAAGGTGTTGTAACCTAACCCCAACCACAAAGCTGCACTGACATGGACAGAGAGCACCTATAATGTTACAGGATAAAGAAGTATGTATGAATTTACATAAATATGTGAAGCAGGGTAATGAAGTAGGGTGTGCAAGCTCAGCATTGCCCTTCCTTTAATAAACATGGCTTAATTATATGTTAAATCACACCAGTTATTGCCACTAACCTAACAAATTATGCCCTGGCTACAGTGGCCCGTAGCCTACGGTAGCTGATCTTCCATAGACAGTTACTCATCTGTTGCACAAGAGGGCATGAATCATTCAATTGTCATGTAGCCTACAGTAAACATTCCTGACCTTTATATATATAGGTTATATCTGCCACATAGATTGGGAACCTTTCTTTACTATAGGCTACTGTAATTTTTCATTTCCACAGAATTGCGACGTTCAAATGTATACTTGCTGTAAAGCACATGACGTCACGTGCAAGATCGGCTACTTTCAGCGAAGAGTGAAAACGGAAAAGACATCCCTGAGGGACCATATAGGGTTTAAGTGGTTAATTTAGGAGATCTATGTACTTATGACACTAATGACAGATACAAATAATAATAAGTAATAATAACTAGAAGGTGCAATTCTGGGAAATAGCATTATTATGGTAACTCAGAACCTTCCTGAAACTGTCTCCATGAAGGGGGAGGTACACGCACACAACTGCACTGTCTGCATACTACCAAGTAGAGTTAGGCGTTGGAATTCTCTGGGTTGGGATATTATATTATATTTTTGTGCAAGGGAAGGGGAGGGGGAGGGTGTTCTTTGTTACTATAGTCACTATATGACTAATATGTTATGTTAGTTACAAAACAGCGTTGTCAGAATTCAGAAATAAGTTATACAACACAAATAAGTTGTTATACAATACAGTTGTTATACGTTATAAAAACAAGACTGGGTCTAATAATAATACCAGTACAGCTTCCATGCGCATCTTGCACCAGATGTGGTCAGTCTACTCTGTGAATTCAAATCATCTATTACATATCTCTGACGCATGACTCCTCCCTACTTGGACAAAGTTTCAGCTCCATCTGATGGCCATTCACTTCCATTTAAAATTATGACAGTTAAATATGTTATTTTAAAAAATAACATATGTGGAAAGAAATAATGCTTGGGGGGGGGGGGGATTAATAAACTTCAGTGTACTGTGTAGGCACAGTGGGGGGTAGGCCTATGGCGTAATGGCAGTGTGTGCAGCTGGTTGACAAACAAACAGAGACAGAAACACAGAAATTGGAGAGAGAGCCGTTTGTAGATGTGTGGTCTCTTAGCTGGAGCACAACGACACGTGGTGTAATGAGCTTTACAGCACGTCACAGCACGAGAGCGGCTACTTTCAGCGAAGATATTTAATGTAGAGTGAAAACGGAAAAGACACTACATCCCTAAGGGACCATATAGGGTATAAGTGGTTAATTTATAGGAGATGTATGTACTTGACACTAATGACAGATAAAAATAATAATAAGTAATAATAACTAGAAGGTGCAATTCTGGGAAATAGCATGTGTGGTTGCACTTCTTCATGTGGAAAGCCATTAATTTCCACACAAAGTTCTGTTCTTGATTAATTTTGTCTTGCCATTTACCGGTCTATAACATATAACATTGCTGTCCGGAAGAAACCCCCTAACTAAATTTTTGAGTTTTTTGACCACCCAGCCTTTACGTCTGTGTGTTGGTTAAAAACATATTGAATCAATGATTAGAAACTAAGTGCTTCGACAAAACTCCAACTCCACTTGAGTTTAGCTTTGTCCCCAGCCTAGCCTTGTCCCCAGCCTTAGCCTGGTGACGACCTAGAGCTTAGCCTTGTCCCCAGCCTAGCCTTGTCCCCAGCCTTATAGCCTGGTGATCTAAGGCAGAGAGTGAGCTTAGCCTTGTCCCCAGCCTTATAGCCTGGTGATCTAAGGCAGAGAGTGAGCTTAGCCTTGTCCCCAGCCTTATAGCCTGGTGATCTAAGGCAGAGAGTGAGCTTAGCCTTGTCCCCAGCCTTATAGCCTGGTGATCTAAGGCTGAGAGTGAGCTTAGCCTTGTCCCCAGCCTTAGCCTGGTGACCTAAGGCAGAGAGTGAGCTTAGCCTTGTCCCCAGCCTTAGCCTGGTGACCTAAGGCAGAGAGTGAGCTTAGCCTTGTCCCCAGCCTTAGCCTGGTGATCTAAGGCAGAGAGTGCATAGCCGGAAGTGTCGGGCCGAAACATCCGTCAGATGTATTTCCTCCTCACGGAGAATGTAAACAAATTTGTAAAGCGTCAACGTCATTTCCTTGAGCGGTATACTTCAGCTGGATTTCCTGAAAAATGTACATTTTGGAGTTAGGTGATGTCTTCCACACAGCAGAGATATTGTGATGTCACTCCTGTCTGATTGTATGATTATATGGTCCAATCAGAAAATGGACAGAAAATTAACTTTTGGGGTTACAGAAAAGGTTACAAAAACGTCCATTGAACTCACAAAAAACGTTTATTCAGAGCAGGGGTTTTCAACTGATTGTGAACCAGGGACCACCACCCTGACTTCGAATCAACCTGGGGACCACTATTGTGTTGGGTGGGGAACTGGGGATATGGGCTAAGATTAGTGCTTTTGTCAGTTAACACTTGCTATGCATCCCATGTGTATACATCCCACTGTTTCTCAACCGTTGACTACTACTGGTAAAATGTCCTAATAATAATGACTCAACCAGACTTCTCAGTAAATGACTACATGGATGGACTCATCACAGGTCACTAGTTGACGGTTTCTCAACAGTGGAAAGAACATTTAAAACAAATCCTACATTACTAAATGCATGGTCAGGGACCACATGCAATACCTCCATGGACCACCAGTGGTCCACGGACCACCTGTTGAAAACCCATGATTTAGAGCGCTTATGCCATAAATGGAATAGCAGTGAACCAAGTCTATGGACTTTTTAATAATGTTTGTTTATGGCAGCAGTTAAACAAACATTGACGACGCGAGACATCATGTGGCCAATAGAAATACATTGGGCGCCCCTCACTTCACACAAGTGTGATTTAGCACATACAATAGGGCTGAACCACATACATGGAAAATGATAACTTGTGACGGACGTTGTCACCCTTGTGAAAAATAATGTAATATAAATAAAAAATATTTAAAGTGTTATTTAATTAAAAACTTTAGTTATAGAGGGCAATTATAGTTCACTAAGGCATATAAGGCTTATTAGCCAGGGATCCTTTTTTACGGAACTGCCCATGATCACGATCAGTCATTTTTATTTTATGGCAATGTACATATAGGAAAAGGAAGCATGCACACAGATGCTCAACAAACACCATTTCAACTGTCTCCTGGGCTGTTCCAATTAAGGTTTGATTTCCCAGCACTCCACTTCAAACTCCTGAGCGTCAATGTAATTCCTCTGACTCACTGGTTTAGACATGACTCACTCATTTTTAACCCATTGAAACGGGGAAAGCATCCGTGACATTTTAGAGAGTCTTGCATTGGCTAGACAGAAATAGCAGATCTACAAGCTCACAGCGAGCTTGTAGTACATCTACTATTTTTGAAAACAAATGTTGATAGAACTACTGTGGCGTTCGTAGAATGGGCCTCAGGTCTTACAGGGTTAAACAGTGTAAGCCTTAATTTATACACCTTAGCTCACATTTGGTGATTTTTGTGTGTGTGTGTGTGTGTGTGTGTGTGTGTGTGTGTGTGTGTGTGTGTGTGTGTGTGCGTGCGTGCGGGCGTTTGAGTTTGAACCCACAGGAATACGCCCAGGGTGACGGACCGCTTCCGGCGAGCAGCCCCGTGTCCGAAACGGTCCAAAAATGTTACCGTGTGGGGGTCCACAGGGGGACTGTACTGTACTGCTCGGACAGGGACGGACACAGCCACACACATAGCTGTCTATAGGAGTGGTTGCACCACTCAAAAACACCATGAAACACACAAACATCAGAAAGAGATATTGCACACATTCCCTTGATAAAGTGCAACTAGTCAATAAAGTCTAATAAAATCTAGTCAGTTATGGTTGCTGCCATTTAGCAATCTCTGATTGAGGTTTTTTATTGACAGAGGAACAAATTTGTGTTTAAATCTATTATACTCACAACGTGGAGTTCTATACCTCCTACCGGATGGCATTAGCTCGTACTCTCTGTTTAATACATGCAAAGGGTCAGATACAATAATCAGAGCTTTTCTTTCTTTCTTTTTTTGCTAGCCTATTCATTTGAGATTTGTATTTTACAATTAGATTGCCAAACCAGTTAGACATACCATATCTCACGATAGATTCTTTACTAGCCCTGTAAAAGGCTAGTATAGAATCCATCTTGAGATATGGCAAGATAGATGGCACTCGTGTGCGCGCGCGGATGCGCGCACACACACACACACACACACACACACACACACACACACACACACACACACACACACACACACACACACACACACACACACACACACACACACACACACACACACACACACACACACACACACACACACACACACACACACACACACACACACACACACACACACACACACACACACACACACACACACACACACACACCCCTCCCACCACCACCATCACCTCAATCACACTTTGAGTGTCTTTGCACTGAACTTCTTGTGTCTATAAAAAGAGACAGCACAAAGGGATGCTAGAGGAAGCAGACCTTCAGCCACAGAACAACTCACCAGAGAGCAGTTAGGGAGAAGAGACAAAGACATTCAACAGTTGTTGCCGGCTGCAAACAGACAGTCCTGTGGGAGCAGAAACCTTAGGAAAAGGACACGAGAAGTCGAGAGATTTTGCAAAGGTAAGATTGATCAATTCCTGGCTCAAATTTGTTATGTTCACAGTCAAGTGATATATTATTCTGATGTGATCAGACTCAAACAGCATGGCATTTGCCACAGCATAATTGTTTACATTATGCACACAGAGATAAGATCAACATTAGGCTTTTTTGTATTTTCAAAAGTCAACTATAACATTGCTCAACATGCATGTTTACAATCTAACCCTAAACCATATATTTACATCTTTTATGTCAGCGATGCATGACACAATATTGTCATTTTGTTTTAATTCCAACTCAGAAGGCTGACAATGTGTGCAGACTGAGCCAGGCTGAGCTGAGTGAGTCATACTGTGTAGAACAATAGTGCAGGGCAAAGTCAGTACAATCCAATGGAACTCCTCCACAAGTGAATGAATTTATCCTCCATCATCCAGTGTTACCAGAGTTCAGTATATATATTTTGTCAAACCAATTTTCTTTTTAATCCTGTCCAGAAAAGATGAGAGAAAAGTTTGCTCTCTTGTTGAAAATTGTCTAAAGGTTTTCCAGTCAAGTGCGTTACTGCGTATGCCAAACAGAATACCAAGAAGACTTCTCGCACGCCAACATAACAAAGGCAAGGTGGACAGAGGTTTGGCACTGGCAGATAATGCAAAAAACTCATCATTCTGCAGACTGATGATGGTAACAAACAAAAAAGATATAGATTAAAGCAAAGATAAATTGTTTACAAATACAATACAAGAGCTATGGGTGTGTGAGTGAAATAGTACAGAATGCTGACAGATTGGGGTTAAATGCACAGTGTGATGTTCCTTTACAAAAAAACACTCGCCTTTCTAGTGTTTACATCATTAGTCGATAATCAAAAGCTGCTGACCCAGGTGTATGGTACAGTCACAACTGGTTTCTGTGTCTTTTATGCTGTGCCAGGCAGAAGATGCTGTGTGTATACTGGTTGTTGGCCGTGGTTGTGGTGTATGTGTGCAGTCCAGCAGTTGGGGAGCTGTGCTGGGGCAACTCTGTCTGCAAGAACAGCCTACTGGTACGTATGATCACCATTTCCAAAATTACAGCAACATATTGATCCATACAGCCTTCATTAACATCGACATGAGATCCACGAACCTCAAGTCATTATGACAGCCACAAGGACTCCTATTGGTCAATTACTAGGGGTGTAATACATTTTAACAGCGATTCGATACGCATCACGATACATGGTTCACGATACGATACATGGACGACATTGGTTCATTATGGCGATATGGTACGATTCAATGATTTGAAATTAATACAGTAACTATTTAGCAAATACATTAAATGTGTGAAACTTGTGGATAGTGCAGGTTTTTCAAGGGAAAGATTTATTATGGATATAAATAAGTGATTCTCTGGCAAATAGATGGACATTGTATTTGAACACATGTGGACAAACCCATACCTTGTCAAAAAGATAAATTTATTGACAACGTTTCGAGCCAAGGCTCTTCATCTGGTCAAACCAAAGCCTTGGCTCTAAAAGTTGTCAATAAATTTATGTTTTGGAGCATATGAGTGTGCGGGTTCCCTTCTCTTTTCCTGTCACTTTTTGAACCCAGCACCTCCAAATACAAAGTCAAACGATACTATATTTGCTGTTTACCTATCGATATACTTCGAATTCTTTAAATTGATATTTCGTTACTATATTGTTACACCCCTATCAATTACCTTAATGTCTGTACAGCAGTGGTTCCCAAACTATTTCATGTCAAGGACCCCCATATTGACACTTATAAGCCTGCGGACCCCCATTTGAAAAGATATGCCAGGGACCCGCATAAGAAAATATTTTTATGGCTCTAGCAGTGATTCTCAACCCGTTTAATTTCAAAGACCCCCAGTTTGACATGAACTAGTCTACGGACCCTCATTTAATGGCATTTCTACCCCCAATTTATATTGTAAAATCAATGTTAATTTAACTCTGAGAGTGTACAAATGGAACCAAACGGACCCGTAGTAGTACACTCTCAGAGTTACAGACCCATAAGGGTCCATTTTGTTCCAAACTATAATTTAGCTGGGGACCCCCTGGAACTCCCTCAAGGTCCCCGGACCGCACTTTGGGAACCACTGCTGTACAGTATGGACTCACCTGTATTCAAATTGTCTTGGTACGACTCACAGAATTGCTTTCACCTGTGCCCATGTTCCTGAATTAGTACCCGGGGCTAAGTGCCTTGGTGGGGTCACCTGATCAGGAGAGGCTCTCACTGGGTGTCCTGCTGGCCACTTTGACCTCTAAGGGGAAGGTCCTGGAGTCAGATCCCAGTTCCCGAAGTGAGGATCGGCGTTCTAGCTACTCCATGGAGCATTTCCGCTGGGGGAAACCGGCTCTCCGCAAGCGGCGGCCTATCAAAGTCTACTCCATCCCTCTAGAGCAGGGCGATTCCAAGGACAGCTTTGACCTGCAGGCACGCAGACAACTGGCCAGCGCGGAGGATGAGGGCAATGGGGACGTCCTGGACCTAGCAAGGCTTTATGAGCAGGAGTCGCAGGGAATTTTCACACCAAAACCAGCTTCCCTGCTGGTGTCCCCACAGGACAGAAACTACGAAAACTACCGGATGAGTCACTTCCGGTGGGGCAGTCCAACAGCGAGGAAGAGATATGGTGTCTTTGCGAAGCCGCGGGAGCAGGGATCTCAAAAGCCTGTGCCCAAGCAGTTCAGGAACATAATTAGATTAGAGTAGAAATAAGTTTCAACGACAGAAGGAGCAGCAGAATGGGGAGAGGGGAAAAGCAAGGTTAAAGAGCAAAATGCATGCCATTGAAACACACACCTCTTCATATAAAATCACAGGCATTCCACAATACCAGGAGCATGCTATAGTTCATCTTTTGGACCAATAGTATCTTTTTCTGACCCTATTTACACCCCATTTAAACACAAACAGGGAAGTGTTATCGGTTTGAACTCACCACCTACTGCCTTGAGCTACATGGCCTTGGTTTGAATGTTGGGGAATATAATTTCATGTGGGAAACTGTAGAACGATATATATGTAAAGCTGGTGGGTGGGATCAAGACAATTTCTTTTTCTCTTTTCATGTAGAAATGATGTACTAAATGTATTAAAGATCATACAGAAGAATAATGGTCACTGTCATGACTTGTCATGAATGCAAGACAACAAGAGCAGTGCTCAGCAATGTTGAAATGCTGACCATGGAAAATACAAACACTGTTTTATTTAATGATAGAAAACAGTCGGATACAAAAGACATCATTTCAAAATGTTGGTTTGTGGTTCTTCAAATAAAAAAGCAATTTTTGTCTTTGAGATGTGCGTGACAAGAGACACAAGAGACACACATCTGGAAAAGCTCAGATTGCACATGGTTTAGAGATTATAAAATAGTTTTGAGCTATATTCTATATTAGTGCAGTGCGCAAAGGAGGAAGTAGACTACACACATCCATATGTAGAATTTTATTCTGAACAAACATCCAATCTGACAGAAATAAAAACCATTTGTAGCAACAGATGGTAAAATGAGCCCCGTATCAACACCATGTCATTGGAGTTTCCATTACACGGAGAGTCTGAAAAGGTCTCATACCGCACATAGCCAGATATAGATAACAAGATAACACTTATTTACTGCTGTGAATACTGTGGTGAGCGACACTGCAACTGTGATAAAGAAGTTAACAATAACCCATGTCACATGCAGTCAGGTGTGTGTGTGTAGGTCTCCGACCTTGTTGAGTGACCTGTGCGACAATGAGTTGTCCTGGAATCTGGAAGTTTTAACAAAATCTACACAAATTAATGCCAATGTTTTCAGCATTCTGTAGCTCATGCAGCTAACCTACATTTGATTAGGACTAGGAGTGGAGTTCCATTGACTTCTGAACAACATAAATCTCCTACTTAGTTTTCCTGACAGAATTCCAGTATCATGAACAAATATCAATTTACAGCCAACTGGATCAGAATTAAATGGTTACAGATGAGTTTAATTTCACAGAAGGTCAAATGACTGTACAGCACAGCTACATCACTAGCATGCAAAGTCAGGTCTGGCGCTCGTAAGGCATCTTCTCCATGTAAAAGCTGCCTTTGTCACTAGGTTATCCAGTTTTAAAGTGCAAAGTTCAGATTTGACCTACAGCACTATGATGTAAACAGATATATTCACCAGACATGTAAATGTGAGTGGATCACTGTAAGTTAAGGTTACATCATACAGTATGTACTATGTATAGCTGCTCAATAGTTTTTACAAGTCTTCACTGCAAAGTGGCAAGGTGCTGTAAAAATGATTAGTCGTGGCTCCTGAAACCGTACCTAACCGTTTTAGGAGCTCTGGCTTCTGGTGTTTGAGGTCTTACTTCCCTTATAGACCCTTATTCTGAACCCAACTACACCAAATCCACGATTTACCGTATTTAACAATCTCTAACCTAATGCCTAAGGACAACGGTTTTTAAGGTCATACTTTAAATTAGGCCGGCACTTGCTGTTCGCACAATGCATCGTCGGTATGACAGTTCAGGAGCCACTACAAAGAGGATTTTACAACTGTAGCATAATGTGAGTGTGAGTGGAAGGTTTAGACAGCTGCACACTGCTGTTACAGTAGCTAACATGTTCTCCATAAAATCATAGGAAACTGGTTTGTAAACAGGGCATGAATTTGGTCATGGGTAACGCGCGCACACACACACACACACACACACACACACACACACACACACGCACACGCACACGCACACGCACACAAAAATGCACACAGACAATTACAAAGTGAGTAAACATGAACACTGGTTAATGGCCAATCTGATACACTGGCATGTATGGACAAATATACACGCATTCAGGACTCTACAGTACATGGCAACAACTCAGTACAACAAACAGAGCTGACTGGACAGCAACAGGACAATCAATCTATGAAATGCGGCTGGCCACACAGAACATTGCATGCCCAGTCAGACAAGTCAATTCACTGAAGCACAAGATGGGAAGGGTCTCTTTACAATGTTATAGAATTTGAAGCAGGCAAGTATCAAAACCGACAAGAGGACATGCTACTTAAACTTTGGCCTTGTTTGTCAAGAGAGCCAATCTCTTTCTAACGCACTCTCACGCATTGTCCTCACTAGGCCATGCAATGTCCTTCCAGAGAAATACAAATATCACACTAAATTATTGCCATTATACTTTGTGGGTGTGTGTGTGTGTGTGTGTGTGTGTGTGTGTGTGAGTGTGTGCAATGTCTGTCATTCACAAGTACTGGAAAGAAACTAATGCACTCTTAGAAGCTAGCTAGCTGCTGCAAGAAGTTACAACAATTAAGCTGTAGGGGGGGGGGGTCATCAAAGTACAGACAGCAATACTAAAAGCAGGTCCATAAAAAGAAGCTCTCGGCTAGTGTCATCGAGTTGAAAATGGCAGTTAAGCTTGTTGTCTCCTCACGGTAATCAGATGGATTGGAGTAAGAGTCCGGTCAGACCCAACATGCAGGTTGGCAATGACGTGAATGAACACTAGTAGCCTGCAGCAGGCTGTCACAACTTAAGTCACAATCTAGCATCCAGTTCCATTTGATGTCATGCTGGTTAGTTGTTGATGAGAACGTCAACAAACAAACACATTTGATACTAGCCAAGTACTTATCGTTCTCTTTACCATTATCTATGGGAGAAAGTAGACTACACAGATCCATATGTAGAATTTTATTCTGAACAAACATCCAATCTGACAGAAATAAAAACCATTTGTAGCAACAGATGGTAAAATGAGCCCCGTATCAACACCATGTCATTGGAGTTTCCATTACACGGAGAGTCTGAAAAGGTCTCATACCGCACATAGCCAGATATTGATAACACTTATTTACTGCTGTGAATACTGTGGTGAGCGACACTGCAACTGTGATAAAGAATTTAACAATAACCAATGTCACATGCAGTCTGGTGTGTGTGTGTAGGTCTCCGACCTTGTTGAGTGACCTGTGCGACAATGAGTTGCCCTGGAATCTGGAAGTTTTAACAAAATCTACACAAATTAATGCCAATGTTTTCAGCATTCTGTAGCTCATGCAGCTAACCTACATTTGATTAGGACTAGGAGTGGAGTTCCATTGACTTCTGAACAACATCAATCTCCTACTTAGTTTTCCTGACAGAATTCCAGTATCATGAATTTTCACACCAAAACCAGCTTCCCTGCTGGTGTCCCCACAGGACAGAAACTACGAAAACTACCGGATGAGTCACTTCCGGTGGGGCAGTCCAACAGCGAGGAAGAGATATGGTGTCTTTGCGATGCCGCGGGAGCAGGGATCTCAAAAGCCTGTGCCCAAGCAGTTCAGGAACATAATTAGATTAGAGTAGAAATAAGTTTCAACGACAGAAGGAGCAGCAGAATGGGGAGAGGGGAAAAGCAAGGTTAAAGAGCAAAATGCATGCCATTGAAACACACACCTCTTCATATAAAATCACAGGCATTCCACAATACCAGGAGCATGCTATAGTTCATCTTTTGGACCAATAGTATCTTTTTCTGACCCTATTTACACCCCATTTAAACACAAACAGGGAAGTGTTATCGGTTTGAACTCACCACCTACTGCCTTGAGCTACATGGCCTTGGTTTGAATGCTGGGAAATATAATTTCATGTGGGCAACTGTAGAACGATATACATGTAAAGCTGGTGGGTGGGATCAAGACAATTTCTTTTTCTCTTTTCATGTAGAAATGTATTAAAGATCATACAGAAGAATAATGGTCACTGTCATGACTTGTCATGAATGCAAGACAACAAGAGCAGTGCTCAGCAATGCTGAAATGCTGACCATGGAAAATACAAACACTGTTTTATTTAATGATAGAAAACAGTCGGATACAAAAGACATCATTTCAAAATGTTGGTTTGTGGTTTTCCAAATAAAAAAGCTATTTTTGTCTTTGAGCTGTGCGTGACAAGAGACACAAGAGACACAAGTACACACATCTGGAAAAGCTCAGATTGCACATGGTTTAGAGATTATAAAATAGTTTTGAGCTATATTCTATATTAGTGCAGTGAGCAAAGGAGAAAGTAGACTACACAGATCCATATGTAGAATTTTATTCTGAACAAACATCCAATCTGACAGAAATAAAAACCATTTGTAGCAACAGATGGTAAAATGAGCCCCGTATCAACACCATGTCATACATTGGAGTTTCCATTACACGGAGAGTCTGAAAAGGTCTCATACCGCACATAGCCAGATATAGATAACAAGATAACACTTATTTACTGCTGTGAATACTGTGGTGAGCGACACTGCAACTGTGATAAAGAAGTTAACAATAACCAATGTCACATGCAGTCTGGTGTGTGTGTGTGTAGGTCTCCGACCTTGTTGAGTGACCTGTGCGACAATGAGTTGTCCTGGAATCTGGAAGTTTTAACAAAATCTACACTGCCAATGTTTTCAGCATTCTGTAGCTCATGCAGCTAACCTACATTTGATTAGGACTAGGAGTGGAGATCCATTGACTTCTGAACAACATCAATCTCCTACTTAGTTTTCCTGACAGAATTCCAGTATCATGAACAAATATCAATTTACAGCCAACTGGATCAGAATTAAATGGTTACAGATGAGTTTAATTTCACAGAAGGTCAAATGACTGTACAGCACAGCTACATCACTAGCATGCAAAGTCAGGTCTGGCGCTCGTAAGGCATCTTCTCCATGTAAAAGCTGCCTTTGTCACTAGGTTATCCAGTTTTAAAGTGCAAAGTTCAGATTTGACCTACAGCACTATGATGTAAACAGATATATTCACCAGACATGTAAATGTGAGTGGATCACTGTAAGTTAAGGTTACATCATACAGTATGTGATAACAAGCTGCTCAATAGTTTTTACAAGTCTTCACTGCAAAGTGGCAAGGTGCTGTAAAAATGATTAGTCGTGGCTCCTGAAACCGTACCTAACCGTTTTAGGAGCTCTGGCTTCTGCTGTTTGAGGTCTTACTTCCCTTATAGACCCTTACTCTGAACCCAACTACACCAAATCCACGATTTACCGTATTTAACAATCTCTAACCTAATGCCTAAGGACAACAGATTTTAAGGTCAAACTTTAAATTAGGCCGGCACTTGCTGTTCGCACAATGCATCGTCGGTATGACAGTTCAGGAGCCACTACAAAGAGGATTTTACAACTGTAGCATAATGTGAGTGGAAGGTTTAGACAGCTGCACACTGCTGTTACAGTAGCTAACATGTTCTCCATAAAATCATAAGGAAACTGGTTTGTAAACAGGGCATGAATTTGGTCATGGGTAACGCACACGCACACACACACACACACACACACACACACACACACACACACACACACACACACACACACACACACAAAAATTCACACAGACAAAAATTCACACAGACAATTACAAAGTGAGTAAACATGAACACTGGTTAATGGCCAATCCGATACACTGGCATGTATGGACAAATATACACGCATTCAGGACAGTACGTGGCAACAACTCAGTACAACAAACAGAGCTGACTGGACAGCAACAGGACAATCAATCTATGAAATGCGGCTGGCCACACAGAACATTGCATGCCCAGTCAGACAAGTCAATTCACTGAAGCACAAGATGGGAAGGGTCTCTTTACAATGTTATAGAATTTGAAGCAGTCAAGTATCAAAACCGACAAGAGGACATGCTACTTAAACTTTGGCCTTGTTTGTCAAGAGAGCCAATCTCTTTCTAACGCACTCTGAATTGTCCTCACTAGGCCGTGCAATGTCCTTCCAGAGAAATACAAATATCACACTAAATTATTGCCATTATACTTTGTGTGTGTGTGTGTGTGTGTGTGTGTGTGTGTGTGTGTGTGTGTGTGTGTGTGTGTGCAATGGCTGTCATTCACAAGTACTGGAAAGAAACAAATGCACTCTTAGAAGCTAGCTAGCTGCTGCAAGAAGTTACAACAATTAAGCTGTAGGGGGGGGGGTCATCAAAGTACAGACAGCAATACTAAAAGCAGGTCCATAAAAAGAAGCACTCGGCTAGTGTCATCGAGTTGAAAATGGCAGTTAAGCTTGTTGTCTCCTCACGGTAATCAGATGGATTGGAGTAAGAGTCCGGTCAGACCCAACATGCAGGCTGGCAATGACGTGAATGAACACTAGTAGCCTGCAGCAGGCTGTCACAACTTAAGTCACAATCTAGCATCCAGTTCCATTTGATGTCATGCTGGTTAGTTGTTGATGAGAACGTCAACAAACAAACACATTTGATACCAGCCAAGTACTTATCGTTCTCTTTACCATTATCTATGGCCGAAATCAGTCAGTGGACCGTCATCGGTTTCCTATATATATATACACACACACACAAAAAACACACAAGTGCCTTCGACTGAACACTGCTTCACTTTTAACTTGAGTTACCTTGTAAGGCGCACACGCACACACGCACACGCACACGCACACACACACACACACACACACACACACACACACACACACACACACACACACACACACACACACACACACACACACACACACACACACACACACACACTCCTAAGCCAAAAATGTAAAAAATACAAAAACACTAATATAATAATATATAATTATAATAAATACAATTATAATAACGGCAATAAAAACTATTCAAGGAAAATGCCCCAGATAAAATAAAAATAGCACTTACGGCAAAGTACACTAAAATGGCAAAATTAAAAAGCTACAGTACAATTGTGAATTGAACACTAAACAACTCATTTGGCGCTCAAATATTTGGGTTAGAATGGAACAGGGCAGTGAGTTTTACTTAATAAATCCCCTCAAAACATCAATTTCAGCAGTAAAGTGTGTTCCACGCTTTCTTCCTCAAATAAAAAAATAATAAGAATTCCATTTAAAATATCCTGTTTGATGTTCAATCCGAGTTTGTGTTATAGCTTACAATGGCAACCTACAAGGGAGGGAAAAATAATCTAAAATAAAAAAAGTACTTATGTTGGTGAATTGTAGTGTATTCAAGTTAGTGGTCATGCTGCAAGTCAGTTGATATGGAAGGTATTCAATGGGTTGCAACTTGCAAGTAACAATCTTCCCTTTTCTCAGCCCATCAGTGTCTGTGACAGTATTATTCCCGCAGTTCTTTACACGTCCTGTCAAAATATACAGTAGATTGCTTTGAAGTTGGCTTTAAACACAGAGGTGGACCCCTCTTTCCCCATGGCCTTTGATTTATTTCAGGATAAAGTTGCCTTTGAGTACTGACCCAGGACAAGTTTACCCCATCCCTTTTAACAAACCTCAACCATTAGTCGGGAAGTGGCAAAAACCGTCCCTTTATCAGTATTCTACAGGCAACTTTCACCTTTGAACAGTTCCTTGATCGCACAGAGACCTGTGGCGCCTTTGGACTAGTATACACAGAGGTCGGGGAACTTCATCTCGTAGACTGGTACAGATCTGCTCTGGGTTTGGCCGTAACCTGATGAGATGGTGCCAGAGGGGCTGGGTGGAGGTCTGGGGGAGGACAAGAACACTAAATTAAAGTACACAGTTTGTTCCTTGCTTAAGATTAACTTTTTGTTTTGTTTTAAAAATATGATGCTTTGTTTATAATATAAACAAAGCTGGACCATATTATGTTAATTGCTTCCAGCAATATTCTTTTAAAGGATGCATCATTATCAGTCCTCATGGGGTGATTATTTTAAGGCTAGAACATTAAGCAAGAACAAAAAAGCATGGGAATACATCACATAAAAACATTTATCAAGAAACATGCGTAAGCTAAGAAAGTAACAGTGGAATATCTATATAATGAAGCTATACATATAAACTATACATCTATACTACTATGATATATGTACTATGACGTGCTCAGGGGTTAAAGCCAAAAAAAATCCCAAGACTGAAAATTTTCAGACCACTTTTCAAACCATGTGGCGAACCCCCCACATTTGCACCGATCTACCCCTGTCCTAGACAGCGATAAAATAAATAAATACAAATGAATCATAAATTAATACCATGGCGCGCGCAGCGCACACCAAATTTTGGGGTTGTAAAATGATGTTTTCCCAAAGTTGCCTTTACCGAATGTGTGTCAATCCATGCTTCATTTTATAGAAGCAGCTTTTGAAGTTATGTTGTATTATATTGCTAGTCCGGCCAATCAATAAATACTCTGAAATGACTGTAGGGCTTGCCTTTACAGCCACATGGTGCATAGCAACAGTGTGTTAAAGTAAAAAAAAAAAACCCAGAGGAAGACACTTATAGGCATGTAGCCTTCAGTAGACCATTATGCACCTGCATTATAAGGTTGCAAGTGAGAACAAAAGTCAATTACAAGAGAACCCATTGGTTTTGGCAACTAAAATGGGACAGTGGGATAGGTGGGCAGTGGGCACTATATGCAGCTCCATATCACTGAATTAGAATATTTTGTAAAAGTACATTTTCTTCTGTAATAAAATTCAAAAAGTGAAACTTTCATATATTCTCATTTCATTGTGCATAAAGTGTACTTCAAGTACTTCAAACATTTCTTGTTTTAATCTTGATGATTCAGGTCAGGCCAGTTGGCTGGTCAGTTAAGCACAGTAATACCATGGTCAGTACACCAGTTACTAGTAGTTTTGGCTCTGTAGGCAGGTGCCAAATCTAGCTGGAATTTTGGAAAGGAAAATTAGCATCTCCATGAAGCTTGTCAACATACTGAAGCTAAAAAGATGTGTTGAAACCATTGTTAAGTTTTCACTGTCAGTGGACCAACACCATGCAGATACCATGGCCTAAATCAGCACTGTGTTTTGTCATGTCCAGAGTCTCAACACAACCATCTATTATGATATTTTACAGCACTGTGTGCCTCTGTACATTGACAAGCTTTATGTTGATGCTGATTTTCCTTTTCCAGCAGCACTTGGCACCTGCCCACAGAGCCAAAACTACTAGTAACTGGTGTAATGACCATGGTATTACTGTGCTTAACTGACCAGCCAACTGGCCTGACCTGAACCCCACATTGAATCTAGGTTGTATTGTCAAGAGGAAGGTGTGATACATGAGACTGAACAATCCAAATTAAATTACGGCTGTTATCAAAGCAAACCTGGGCTTCCATAACACCTCAACAGTGCTACTGGCTGATCACCTCCATGCCACGCCCCATTGATGAAATTATTTGTTCAAAAGTAGCCCAGACCAAGTATTAACTGTATACTTTTCAGAAGGTCGACATTTCTCGTAAAATATTCTAATTCATTGAGATATTTTTTTATTTTTATGAGCTGTATGCCATAATCATCAAGATTAAAACAAGAAAAGGTTTTAAATACTTCACTTTATGCACAATGAATTGAGAAAGATTATATGAAAGTTTCACTTTTTGAATTATATTACAGAAGAAAATCAACTTTTACAAAATATTCTAATTCAGTGAGATGGAGCTGTAGTTCCCAGCAACATCTGGGCACTTTGGCTATTTAGTAATAGTATAGTTATAGTAATTATATTTGAAAACGAATGTGCATGGTACATTTATGTCTACATTCATTAGCCTCTGTGTAGTTTATCACTGTCTTCCCTGTGAGTTCCATTCAATATTATAAAATCAGTATTCATATTCAGTACAGTTGAGCAGGAGAATGTAGAGGCTGGCAGACAGGAGGACAAGGACCGATGCACGCAGCTAACGGCTACTAGGCTAGTAGCCACTAGCCAGCTAGAGAGTGTTGCTTGTTATACCAACAACGAGGCAAGCAATACACATTTGCGTTGAAAATAAATCCTCCACAGTATCACTGCACTAAGCTAATTTAAAGGAAACCCTCTGACTGTTCTGGCCTGGGTAGAGGGAAATATGAACGCATTTAGGCTCTCTCTGTCAGCAGCGCAGGAGCAGTGGAGCACCGTGCTCTCTCTCTCTGAGCGCAGAGAGTGGGGAGTGGGAGGGGCGAGCACGCACACTAGCTTTAAAGAGACAGGCTGCATTTTCACGGATTTGGCCATCATATCGCTACACTATACACATACTCCCCCTTACATTTTTTTTTTTGCTAATCTGCGCTGATCTCATAAAAGACCTATGAAATCCTCAGGACGGAAATCCGTCCCCAGGACGGAGAACTTTAAGCCCTGCGTGCTATGACTACATACAATGCAATTATAGTGCTGTCTACATAACATGCTATCTAAGGGGGTGGGGTAAGTGCTATGGGCCATGATGGAGTCTGTCGGTTTTCAGACTACGGCGGAAGATTGGGAGTGATGCTGCAGTTCTGACTGCAATGGGAAGTGCATTCCACAGTTTTGGAGCCAGAAGGGAGAAGAGTTTGGGACGTGTGGAGCGTTGTCCCGGCGTTTTTAGTGAGGGTACTTCCAGCTTCCCTGCGTTGGCTGATCTGAGTGCGCGGGAGGGTTTGTAGGGTTCGATCATACTTGCAAGATATGGGGGAGCCATACCTTTGGTTGCTTTGAATGCCAGCACCAGAGTTTTGTATTCTGTGCTATGCTGTTGTTACCATTTCACCCCACAGACACTCATTTGATTTCCTCACAGTGTATTATGGTTTATATTCAAACTATGTCCATAGCACTGATATAGCATTGCCTCTTACCTGATTGTAATCTCGAAGATCTGATTCAGTTTGCTTTGCAGCAATGTGGCCTGCAAAGAGATGGGCAGAGTAGCATCAGACAAGGATAAAAACAGTTTTCAGTGGTACTCAAAACCTTTTCAAGGATCCCAAAAATTATATGTATTTGGCTGTCAACCCAGATCTCAAAATATTTTGTTCCAGGGAACCCCAGAGGCAAAGAGGAGTTAAAAATGTCTGCTTTAAAAGTATATATTCAAAGATTTGCACACATTTTCAAGCTCATAGTGCAGCACAAAGTGACGTGCTATGAGTTTGTATATCTGCTATTTTTGAATATCCAAAGTAATGGTTAAAATCTAAAATGAGTCCGCAACACAGTTTGTATATCTGCTATTTTTGAATATCCAAAGTAATGGTTAAAATCTAAAATGAGTCCGCAACACTGGTTAATACTCAGCTACACTGTTTTTTATTTTAAAAACTTTTTTGTGGCTTTCGTATAGAGGGATAGATAGTAGGCCGACAGGAAATGGGGAGAGAGAAATCTCAGAAATTGATTGGGTTTAATATGTTCCAAGGCACAAACACAAACTATCAATACTAGATTAAGACTAATTCAGTATAATTGGATAATGAGAATTTACATAACCCCGGAGAAAGTAAATACATTTTATCCAAACATTCCTGATTCATGTTATAAATGTGGGGAACATAAAGGTACACTGTTCCACTGCTTATGGGAATGTGAGGAGATTAAAACATTCTGGAGGTCTGTGGTCCATTATGTCTCTCAGATTACATCAGGTCCAGTTCCTCTTTGTCCTAAATTATGTATACTCAGTATTTATCCATTAAATTGTACACTAAATGGTAATGAAAAAATGATGACCGACCTTCGCCTGTTACAGGCCAGACGCTCAATTGCGCTATGTTGGAAGAATGTCAATGCCCCTACGATCGGCTTTTGGCTGAGGAACTTAACAACCAGTTTGGCACATGAGAAACTAACATATGTAATTAGGAAGAAACCTGCGGTATTCTATAAGATATGGGAGAAGTTCGTGGACTTCATTAAGCGAGGTGATATTGAAGAGGCTTTGGGTGTATAGTGGTTAATTGGAGTAGTCAGCTGTGGGGTGGGGGTAGGGAACTGTGACGGACATTGTTTGTTTAACTGTATGTAATGTGTTTTATTTTATTTTTATTTTTGTCATTATTTATTTATTTTTGTTCTTTATTTATTGTTGTCAAAACGTTTCGTGATAAGATTTTGTTTGTATTTGTGCTGCCATGGGGATGTTGGGAGGGGGGGGGGGAATATATGTAAATTGTTTTGAAAATACTTCTTTGTAAAGAAAATCAATAAACATATGTTTAAAAAAAAAAAGGAAATGGGGAGAGATGGGGGGGATGACGTGATCGGGAGTCAAACCCGCAGTACACCGCCAGAATGGATTGCCAGCCAAGGTGCCTGGACCGCTGACCACTTGGCCAGCTCCACTGGTTTATTGCAACGTTTCCATCCAGTTGGATCTTCTTCAGGAATAATACGATATCCAACTGGATCCAAATGTTGAAGCAATAAGCCCCTCCAATATTCATAGAGTGGTAGATGTTGTTCCAGGGAGGGACCCCCCCAGATTAAAGCAAAGATTAAATAGCAGATCTACAAGCTCACTATGAGCTTGTAGATCTGCTATTTTTCAACAGCTAAAGTATAACATAATCTTTAAAACACCAAAAGGGGTTCCCGTCCGTCTGAATGGGTTAAATAATAACTATCCCTCCATGTCTGACTGAAAGAAAGAATGTTGTAGAGTGAGAAGTGAGCGTTGTACCCTGGCACCGCAATGGGCAGCTATCTCCTCGAATGGAGCTTTCTGGAACTTCTCCACCACCTGTCTCCGACGCTCCCTCTCCTGCTCCTCCATACCGACAGTGTCCACTGGGGGGCAACATACACACAGCAAACACTTTAATACCAACATTTCTACAATGCCATGTAAATGCTTAGTTAAAACCCACAAAGGTGTATAAGTGGTTTGACCTACCGATGGCATTTTTCAGGGTTTCAAATGTAATCTCCTCTGCCGGTGTCCTCTGTAGAGCAATGAAATAATATGTGCGAAAAGCGGTTAGGAAACGGTACCCATAATCGCGCGTTATACACTACAGAGAGAAAACTCCCCCCACTCAACACTGTTCAAAGCTATTGGACCTCCAGAAATAACAGAAAAAACAGTCAATGTATGATGGTTAATGAACAGTCTGAGTCATAGCATCAGTGGCCATCATGCGGGTGCTTTGAACACCTTACCTCCTCTTTCTCCGGGCTGTTCCTGGACTCCACCTCCACCTGCAGCGAGATGGTTTCTCCAACGCTCTTTCTCTTGGACAGACGGTCCTCGTCTGAAAATGACACAGTCAGCCTCAGTCAGCACAGGCAGTCAAAAGCACCCCAGAAGGCAAAGTCATTGAAAAGTCATTGAAAACAGACCACTTAGGGTTTACCGTTTAAGTAGGTAAATGTGAGCTTTAAAGCTTATACTACAAAGTAAAGTAACAAACCCTTTGCATGCTGTTTGACTACTGCAGCTGGGTAAACATTTATCATGTTAAAAGCCTGGAAATAATATCTGTGTGCAAATTAGCATTAGTTTTAGCAATATTAAAGGTATATTTAATTGCCCTGATTCTCAATTAAGCTGCAACAGTGCAATCTCTGAAGTAGGCATAGATCCTGTCAGGGTCATCTTCATAACAATCTCGTAATAATTAAAACAATCATGTGCACAAAAGTGCACATGGCCCAGGTGGCTAGTGTAGCGGTCCGGGCACCTAGGCTGCTAAGCACGCCTGACAGCGTGTCACGGGTTCGACTCCCGATCCCAACGACCTTTGCTGCATGTCACTCCCCATTTCTCTCTCTCCCCATTTCCTGTCAGTCTACTGTTAAAAAAGCCCCCAAAAATATTTTGGATTTCTTCTCTCCTTTCTTTCTGTCTTTCAATAATGTACATCGACCTGACAAAGACATGACAGCTGCAACATAAATAGACAAGTACATATTAATAAATAAAACCTCCCCACTTCACCATAGGGCAGCAAGCCGCCAACAGGCGTTCAACATCCCATATGTTACATTGAGATGTTCCTGTTCTGTGTGGGGCTCCCCTCACCTGTGTACTGTGGGACGTAGGGCGTGGCCAGTCTGTCTGTGTTATAGCCACTGCCTCCCAACACCTCCGTGATCTTTGACTGGAGGAACAGCACCTCACCCTCCACCTTCTCCAGAGAGGACGGAAGCCTGGATGGAGAAGGTGGAGAGGAAAGGACGTAAAGAACCATAAGACGAAAAGAAGGGCAAAAGGTTAAGGCAAAGTAAAAAAATGCGGACGGACAGGTTCACTGGCACATACTTGGGGATCTCTATGAAAACGTCCTCTGGAAGAAGGTAGGCCGTCTCCTTCTGTCTAACCTCGATCACCTGGCGGTGGGGAGAGGACGTTAGAAAATTAAAGATTCATCATACTGACGGTAGTCAGGCTGGCGTCTGCGCGCACGCACGCACACACACACACAGGCACACATGCACGCGCACACACACACACCTCCTGTATGTGCTGGCAGAAGGCAGGTACAGTGGTGAGCTGGCAGATGAGGTTGAGGTAGGCAGCGGCAAGAGCGTGCACAGCACATCGGTTGTACACTGGCAGTGACTCCTCGGTGGACAGGGCCATGTCCTGCAAGGCAAAAGAACAGCAGTTCAGGTGTGTGTGTGTGTGTGTGTGTGTGTGTGTGTGTGTGCGTGCGTGCGTGCGTGCGTGCGTGCGTGCGTGCGTGCATGCGTGCGTGCATAAGTGTCATCTATGGGCTCTGGTTCATATCCAGATAGAGCCATGTGTTGTACATCTTTCCTCCTCTACTTTCACGTCTCTATACTCTAAATGTAAATAACTCTCTATAATCTAAATAAAGCCATAATAACTGAAAAAAGGAGGGGGGGGGGGGATAATAAAGCTATAATTGCCTTAAACAATATAAGAAAAAGAAAGTGTAATAAGAGATGACATGTTAATTGTCATCTCTTGTATGCAGAAGGAAATAAATAATAAAAATGTGAGTGTGTTGTCGTGTGGTTCGTCTGCTTCTCAATATAAGTCAGTGAGTGCATCAGTCTCTCAGGGGTCATTCTAACATGCAGCGTGGTGGTCGATACTACCTGCAGGTGTCATTCTAGCATGCAGCGTGGTGGTCGATACTACCTGCAGGTGTCATTCTAACATGCAGCGTGGTGGTGGATACTACCTGCAGGTGTCATTCTAACATGCAGCGTGGTGGTCGATACTACCTGCAGGTGTCATTCTAACATGCAGCGTGGTGGTCGATACTACCTGCAGGTGTCATTCTAACATGCAGCGTGGTGGTCGATACTACCTGCAGGTGTCATTCTAACATGCAGCGTGGTGGTCGATACTACCTGCAGGTGTCATTCTAGCATGCAGCGTGGTGGTGGATGCTACTGTACCTGCAGGGCGAGGGCCAGGCGGATCAGGTCCACCACCACCTCCTCGTTGGCCAGCTCCATGCTGAGCAGAGCCAGCAGGGTGAACAGGGTCTCGTAGTGCAGCTGGCCGCTGCTGGGCTCCTTGCAGCCCAGATAGATGTGTCTGTACAGCTGCTGGCCATGCTGAAGGACAAGTTCAAGGTTCAAATTCAAGGTCTTGATTACTGTCCCAGAAGGGCAATTAGGTTTACAGCAAGATAAGTGGTTTAAAACACTGATGGAGACACAGCCAGAGAGCGATGTTTTGTTTTAGTGGGGTTTCTTTTGCTCAAGTTGCAGATTTAAGTGCATGCTGGTGAGAAACGGTGGACTGTTTACACCCTGAAGAAGGCTCACACCAACACACATTGGTGTTTTTGTCTGTAGCCCACATAACCCAGATTTTTTTATGCGTGCCGTTATGTGTGATTTTGTTCTCTCCTGAACTTATTTCCTTCCATAAGAACCAGTAGTCTGAGGGATACCAGTAGTGCTCCTGTAACTTATTTTTTCTCACTGTTAGAATTGCTTTCATTGGCCCAGGCCGTAGCGTAACGGTCTGGGCACCGGACTGGTGATCCAGTCGCAGTGTGCCGCGGGTTCGACTCCCGGACCCGACACGGCCTTTACTGCATGTCATCCCCCCATCTCTCTCCCGTTTCCTGTCAGCCTACTGTCTGTCCCTTCAAAAAACAATAAAAAGGCGTAAGCCGCAAAAAAAAATATCTTAAAAAAAAAAAGAATTGCTTTCATTTTCAAAAGTACAGGAGAAGATTGTATCAATGAGACCAAAATATTGAATTGTGGGTTTGAGCTCACATGCCCTTTTAATGTAAATCAAAAGGGGGGGGGGGGGGGGGGTAACTACTGTACCTGTCAGTGGGGAGTGTTAGCTGGGAGGAGGAGTAGGACTAAGGCCCTATACGTCCTCTCTGGGGGGGGGGGGGGGGGGTACTACCTGTCAGTGGGGAGTGTTGGCTGATGAATGAATATCAACCTCCTAATACATCCTGATACAGGGGGGTCAAATTATGACAGGCAATTCCTGCTGTCAAACTATGACCCCCCCAGTCAAAAAACACTTTGTTTGAAATAGACATGGTGAGGCAGCAAAACTTTCTTTTCCCTGCCTGAGTTTATATTCTATCCACAAAAACTAATAACATAACCCAATATTATCCAGAGAAAATAATCTAAGTTGCATAGTGAAATATGTGAATATTCAATGAAGACACAGAGGGGGGGGGGGGGGGGGGAAGGAATATACAGTAAGTAGCTGTAAAGTTAGCAATTACATTAAACACACTCAGATGAAGCCCAGCTCTAGCAGAGACAATGGAAGAGGTAGAAAGTGAACATATACCTTCTTCATGAACAAGTTGTCTTGTCTGGAACACTTGTCAACTTTGAGCTTGAGCACCGAGATATCAGAGATAATGCTGCACAGAGAGACACACACAGGGTAAGTTTCACGGAGGTTCAATGCTGCGCACACACACACACACGCACACACGCACACACGCACACACGCACACACGCACACACACACACACACACACACACACACACACACACACACACACACACACACACACACAGAGACAACATGCACTCACTGAGGTTCAAGATGGAGGAGGTCCAGTTACAATAGTGTTAACTCTTGAGAGAACAATTAACTCCATAACACCTAACACTTAAGATGACAAAAGATGGTTAGCCAATGGATGGATAGCCACCCTAAGGACTACTATCTGTACCAAGTAGACCGCTGGACCTTACACATGTAAACAGAGCTGCATCTGAGTTTTCTGTATACTATTTAAATAGTCCTGAAAAAAAATGCTGCCAAAGTGACTGCAAAAAAGTGCTGCTATTTGTTTAAAAAAAAGCTTTATACCCTGTTATAACATATAACGCAATGTGACATAGCTCCGTTTACAAAATGCTGTAGCCCTCCAACTGTATTTGGCCATTTTCAACTGTTTTTATTGTATTGTGACACTTGCTTTGGCAATGTAAACGTTTGTTATATCATGCCAATAAACCTCCTTTGAATTGAATTGATACACCCACAGCCTCAAAACAAGCACACACAACATTTGGGCGTAAGCTACGTGCCTACGGGTGGTAAATAATACATTTGGACGGATGATTTATTTGTACGTGCGTATTCGGGTTATGTCTTATACACACAGTCACACTCATACAGTACCTTATGGTGGAGACCTGGGGCCTGTTGTCATGTCGGTCTATGAGGCTGATGAGGATGGTGAGCACCAGCAAACGGACCTCTGGGTCTTCGGTCAGAGAGAAGGACAGCAGAGGCTCCAGGAAGGAGCTGGGAAGAGCTGTTAACATGTTGGTGGTCTGGAAGCCCACCGTTACCTGGAGGACAGGGTTGTAGAGCGGTGGTTCTCAATTAGATAATATACTGCAGCATTGGTTTTTACCACATTAACTCTATTTTCTGCTTCAGCTAATTAAAACATTAGCTGATCTACAAGCTGTATTCTCGCTGCTGTTGTTCTGTGTGGTAGCTATAGTGTATTTGTTTTTATTTTCTCCTGTACAGCACTTTGTAAACCCTGAGTTTTGAAACGTGCTATATGAATAAAGTGGATTGGATTGGATTGGATTGGATTGGAAGCTCACAACGCATCAGAATGCGCCCTGTTGTGAGAGAGATCATTTGAAAAATCTTTTAAAATGTTGAACATTTTTAACACAAATCTTCTCTTTGGGGGTTCCTGACACAAAATCATTTCAGACGCGGGTTGCAGAGGCAGATCAGCTACGCTTGGGGCTGTAGATAACATGAGAGAAGCAGGTAGCTGACACTTGCAGTGTTTTATTGATCCCATTGTGGGATATTATATTATAATAATATATATTATTATATCCCTTGTGGAAGATTTCCTATAATGAGGGCAGTGTAATGTATAATTCAGTAAAACACCTGCTCTCAATGGATCTTGCCAGGAATTTGCGAGCCATCTAATAATTCAGGGCCAAAGGCTCACCTGGACCAAGGACTTGAGCAGCATCACTTGGATCATCCTGGTGCCTTCAGGCCTGTCGGTAAGGAGGGATAAAACAATAAGTCAGTCTCTGACTGACTTCAATCTGATCTTCAAAATGCTTGACCCTTGAGCTTCTCGTACAACTTTAGCAACAATAAAAAAGGTTAAAAACTATATAAAAGTAACCACATAGAATAAATGTCCTCACTCAGTATAGAATTCAGCAAGGCAGTGAGTAGATCTACGGACGGCAACTACCAACAGAACTGATCTAATGCAGAAATGTTTTCTTCAAAGGGATTATGCAGTGTGTGTGTGTGTGTGTGTGTGTGTGTGTGTGTGTGTGTGTGTGTGTGTGTGTGTGTGTGTGTGAGACAGAGAGAGAGAGAGAGAGAGAGAGAGAGAGAGACAAAAACAGAAAGAAAAGGAAGCGTGTGGAGCTGTATAGACAGTTTCAATTAAGCATACAACAAAGACAACTGTCCACTGGTTATTATGGTTAGAAGAAAAACATACTGGGAATGAATGTTTAATGTTTCCCTGACCCGTTCCATCGTTGGGCAATTTTATATTAAAGCGTTGACCACAAGATGACATTAAGCAACCGAAATGACAGATGCCTGGATGTGTGTCTCACCCAGAGCCTGTGGAGGCTAGTGCAGGGTGGACTCCAGGGACAGGGGTCTTGCCCATGATAAACAGCATAACCTCTGAACGCTGGTACGTAGGCAGGGTGTTGGCAAACGAACCTGATGAGGGGAAACAAGAAGAAGAGGACCGTGGGGGGAAAACAGAGGGAAGGAGGGAGAAGGAGAGATATGAAGGCAAGGCGAAGGTTGATATCTTTTTTAGCAGGGTAAGCTACCCAGCAGTGTGTCATTTGGTCTATAATTAAAAAACTAGAAAGGTGCAATTCTGAGGAAATTGAGGAAGTGTGCACCAACGCGAGTCGCCGGTGAAGTTTTTAGTGCGAAGGACACCCAAAATGATATGCAGATGTACAAGCTCACAGCGCAGCACAACGCAAGCTTGTACATCTGCTACAGAACATATACAATATGGATAAATATGTTAAAATGATTGTGATGCCATATTTACAAATTTAGCTGGGGACGCCCTGGAACCCCCTCACGACCCCTGGGAGTCCCTGGACCACACTTTGAGAAACACTCACTGTTCTAAATCCAGAAACAGTTTTCTGAAAAACGTATGTTGCCATTGCTAAAATCTAAACACAGATGCCTTCCTGGTTTTAATGATGTCCTCCACTGCAGTGCACATCCTACACAGAAACACACCTATGGTCCGGATGACGGCTTCCTGCAGCTGTCGCTCCTCGTGTGTTTTGATGGGCTTGGTGCCAATGTTGTGGTCGTAGCAACCCGTCAGCTCATAGTCCACACTCAAACGCAACTGACGCAGTAGAGTGTTGAATACCTCCAACACCGTGGGGCCTGGGTGCACACACGCACACACAATGAATGAACAAACAAACAGCATGAAATGTGGAAATTGTATGCATTTACAGTGTGTGTGTGTGTGTGTGTATAGACTCACCCACAGACCCACTGGACGCGATAGCAGCCGCCTCCAGTAGGACCTCCACAATCCCGGCTCTCACTGTGGCCGAGTTCTTACTGTTGGCATCCAGGTGACTCAGCAGCTGTTGAATCACTAGATGAGAGTGCTGAGACTGAGAGAGAGAGAGAGAGAGAGAGAGAGAGAGAGAGAGAGAGAGAGACAGAGACACAGAGACAGAGACACAGACAGAGAGACAGGGAGAAAGGGACAGAGAAAGGGAGGAGTGGGTGGAAGAGAGAGCGAGAGACATGACATGAATAAAGAATTATAAAGAGAGTAGACAGAGATTATTTGTGGAAGAGCAACACAATATAGAAAGAAATAACCTTTTTTTAACCAGGTAAGTTAACTGTAACTAAATTAACGATCTGGGGACCACGTGGCAAGATATAAGAATGCAATTTCAACATAATAAATTATCTTAAAGAAAGAAAGAAAGAAAGAATGTACAGTATATAGAGGAACAGAACAGGAAGTGGCGTGGTGTGTTACCCACTTTCAACCCGACGCCCCCATTTTGATTAATTATACCAGGCAAAATTGGTATTATTATAATCTTATTTGTATAGCACATGTACTAGCTCATAACCACCACACCTTGTCATTTTGACGAGCTATAAAATCGGCCTTAAGCCATTCAACCAGGCCAGTGACCTAAAAGCCAAAGGCTGGACACAAAGCACTTGGTGACTTGCGTTTCTGAGATACGGTCATGAGGAGAGAGCTTAATGGAAGCTGTGCACATTGTTCCATTTGGCTGAGAATGGCCCCGGAAAACCTATTAGCGTTGAAGTGCATCGGCAATTTTTTCACTGTGTGCCATTGATCACTCACAGAAGTCACAACATACAGTGAGCGGTGTGTGTGTGTGTGTGTGTGTGTGTGTGTGTGTGTGTGGCTGTCAGAACACAGACGTCATGAGTCTACAGGTAAACAGCTTGAAGAAAGACTGACAATGACACAATACCAAATGACCAATAATCAAAATAATGAACGTACAATAACCAAAATAGGCCATAATTGAATCCTTTTATAAAATGTATGAAGACTTTTCAACATAGAAACACCTAAGCAAAATAATTTCAATTTTCTCAAATATTTGCAATTAGGCCATTATGTAATAATTGTGACAGGTCTGGGGGGTAGAAGAGAGAGAGAGAGAGAGAGAGAGAGAGAGAGCATTGCATGTTGTCTTACCTGGATGGAGTACATCACGATCTTGAAGCAGCGTACTGCGAAGGTCTTACCCTCCCATAGAGAGTGGTTGTCTAAGTGCCTGGAAGGAAAGAGGCAGGCAGACAGAGATAGAAAGACAGAGGGGAGGGGCATCAGATGTCAGTAGACACAGCATCGATCGTGACGTCATTTATGCTCGATACAGACACAGACAGAGAGAGAAAAGAGAGAACCCTAAATGCCTCTGTAATAACACTTTCAAACCCGGCCATTTTAGGGGGGGGGGCTCACAGCGTAATTATTATTACACTAGTTTTGCTTTTTGCAGGTTTTCTAAAGATGGTACAATCCTGCATACAGACAGATGTGAGGGGAATGATGAACGATGTAGGGAGGAAGCAGTGAGACAGGAGATGGATTGTCAGGGAGTTTCAGGGCTCAGAAAGACAGAACAGGTCTCAGAAAGACTAGAGAACTGTCCGGAAAGAAGAGGAAGACAGAGCAGACAGATGGAGTGTTCAAAAGAAAGAGAGAGAGTGCTTCAATACAGAACTGTAAAGGGAAAGGGAACTCACTAGAGTTTAGTTTGTCTGTCGTCTTCTTTAATGGTTATGATTTTGCAATTCTGTCTTATTTGATGGTTTAATACAGTCAAACAAAATGAAAACTGGCAAAATTATAAGCCATTTTAAGAGGCATACAGGGAGACTGGTGGCATAATACCACAAATACCCAGCAAGATATCCCATGGGAGTGTGTGACATTAACTTCTGTCAACATAACCAGATGGGTACAACAACGCATGACCTCACGCTGTGGAACCGTTCTGCTTTGACAGAGAATTTAATGACTTCAACAAATACAGAAATATCTGCAGAAACACACGGTCATCAAAGTATTAAGAACCCACCAATCGTGGTAAACAGACCAGGCTGCAGCGGTGGCAACGTCTCCACAGATATGGAGAGATATGGAAACAGAAAAAGTAGACGAGAGATGGATAGATGTGGAACAGCAGAATGTGGAGGTCTGAGTGAGACACAAACAGAGGAGCGTGTCCTTGCAAACAAATACAAGGACAAGCTGCATTGTCACTCGGAACATGTCCAACTAAGAGAGAGAGACAGATGGCTTAATACAAGTACGTAGTTAATCTGACACTATATAGTAAGCACATGGGCTTATAGAAAATGAAAACGCAAATAAGCACTGAAGGCAGCGAAGGAGTCTAGAAAGGAAGGTCATATGCACAGAAGGAGAGAGGCTGGCTCGTATGCGCAGAACAGAAAGGGGTGCGGCTACTGTGTGTTTTGGCTTCTCACATGAGCACGGGCGTGACAGCATTCTTGATGTTGCCGTAGGCGGCGCGACCCAGCAGCTCCCTGAAGCAACGCTCCGTCAGCTCCACAGGACTCTCCTTCTCCTTCTCAGATGCCTGCAGAGGGGAGGGAGAGCGGCTGGGGGAGGGAGGGAAACAGGGTTGAAAATCAGTTCAGTACATTCGCCATCATTCGAGCTGTTTGTTTGTGGCCCAACACAGCGGCTGGACTGCTGTGTCGACACAGCCTCTTAGCCAGGGGTAACTGACTTCATCTTCTGTGCTTTCCGTTAGCTTGAAGTGATTTCTGTGGGAGTTGACATGCTTGTGGTGAATACAGAGGGACAGGGCTGCTGCTGACGGCTGGATATTTGATGTTTTGCAAGTGTAGCAGAGGTAACATGAAGATGCAATGAGATAGAAAAAGTTAAAAATGTCAATGAGGTCAGACTGCAAATCCTTTGTTCTTCAGACAACTTTGAGGCTTAAATGTAGAATCTGGCCATGGTTAGGCTTAACGGTATCGACATCATTGCTCTTGTCTTTATGTTTTTACGCATGTAATTAAATAGTTTTTGTTTTTGTTTGCGTTATGTCGAATTTGTGTATTATGTACTAGAGGGCTGCTGTTCTGTGTCGCAAAAGAAATGTCAGTATATTGTATATGGTATAAATGTTACTGTACTACGTGTAATTTGTGGGTCTAGGTCCAACACGTTGTATTATTCACACGCTGGTCCCAGACTTTCTTTGCTCTCATGCATAATGAAAGTGGTGCTATACTGTAACTCCACGTCAGCAAGCCTGGCCTCAGGTGGTCGTGCAGTGATATTATTTATTCACGCCCTACCTACCATTCCCCACACATACCAAATGCATACCCAGGATGCATTGTGCTAGCTTTAGGACCTACAACTGGTTCAGTGTGGTGTAAGAATGTGTTTTTCACACTTTTAGAGCCGTGGTCATCATATGGGCATACCTAACAAACAATAGATGCCAAAACAATGGGAAAATTTCCCATTTTAATTACTTTTTCTTAACGGAAATGTGCCGTGTGATGATGACCTAACGCGGCCCAAAGAATCTTGATTTCATTCACCCGTTTGATTCCCATTGCTGCACGTTCCTCCAAATACAGCTGATTACAGTTTTTAATAATTTAATTAATTACAGAAACAACGAATTTTAATCACGCTTAGTTTTTGCACCACAGAAGCTTTCTCACTGCACGAATTTCAGTTCAGATCATACCGGTGCACGCAATGGGAGAAGAAGCCAATAGAGGATGATGGGAAATTTATATTCACCAAAACTCCCTCATTGATTCACTCGTAAAAGAAAATCAGTTTTAACTGGAAAAAATTTAAAGATAAATATGCTTCTCAGGTCAAATATTGATATGTGATTAAAATGCAATTAATTAAATTAAATTAATGCCTCACATGAATTTGATTATTTTTTCAATCGAGTCCCAGCCGATGTAATTCTTCGGTATCAATAGTTAACTGTCTCCATTGTGCCTGTGGATATGGTCTAAAAGAGTGAAAAACATATTTTCTTTAATTTCAGCTCATCTTTAAAGGTCAGACAAGGCTTTGGTGTGGTTTAAATACGTTTAGTTATGGTTAGACACGGTTAGTATGATTAACTTTAGGCATTGTTTTGGTGTGGTTTAAATACGTTTAGTTATGGTTAGACACGGTTAGTATGATTAACTTTAGGCATTGTTTTGGTGTGTTTAAGCATAGGGGGTTTGGAGAGGGTTTAAATTGCGTTTTCTGAGAGCACAATGCACCATGGGTAATATGGGTATGCATGCCCAATGGTTGAATTCAGTAATTCCTCTTAAGAGGGCTCACAGTTTGTGGTGAGGTCACATGACCTCATGACCTTGCGTAACTCAAAACCAAATAGGGCAATTTGGGAATTTGAGCGGTCGTCTTAACGAATAAAAGAATGTAAGGCTGACTGGATATCAGTTTCTAATACTGTAGTATCCATTACTTGGGGTAATAGGATGAGATGGCAAGACAGTATGATAATTTCTGGATTTTTTCTGGGGAACACCAATGAATACAAACTAAATGGGGTGTTTACGAGACACATTTTGGTCAATAATACTATGTTGGTCAATAATACCATAAAGCAAGCACATAAGTGTTTGGAATGGATAAATGCATAGGGGCAGGGGCTACTTCAATACATTTAATTTTCTTCAACATGACTGATGAACTGATTGACGCAAATAAGCAATAAATAGAAGTAACGTTCCCAGGGGATGTATTTTGCAAGCCACTAGCAATGGGGCGGGGGGGTGACTCCATAATGCCGGTGATCTTTTCACAGTCCGGTTTAGTCGCTCTAGAAGCTAACATCCAAGGAAATTAATGTGTGTGTAATTGAAAGAGACATTCAAGGTCACCTTTGAATAAAATTGTACTTTCACTAATAATGAGGCGAAGTCTGAGTTTAATTGGGCTCTGTACCAACTGCTGTGGTCAGTCTTAATTGGCACGGAGGTCAGTGCGAGGAGATACAGGACGACACATAACGAGGGGGGGGGGGGGGGGGGACACAAACCATACTCCACCGATGAACGCATATCAGATGTACAGAACAGAGGAGTGGAGCCGTGACTTAGAGCTGTCTGTGAGTCCATCTACAGAACCGTGTCTGTCCATGTCTTAGTCCTTCTGCCAGTAAAGCCCCCACCTCACTCCCTTCACATCTCGCCATTGACGTCAATGTGGATTTTAGCATAGGCAGCCATACCCAGAGTGGGTGGCTGTGTCGACTCCAATTTACCTCTCTCACTCTCTGTAATTTGTTTCCTTACACTGCAATCCTTCCTTGCATTTGGCACGCTCCTTTTTTCCTGTAATTCTCAAACCCATTTTCTGATTATTCATTCATCATTCAATACGCTCTCTCCATCTCAATCGTTTATGTTGTCCCTCATGTATGCATTCCTCCCTCCATTTCGATTATTTACTCTTCATTCCCCTCTCTCTCTCTCTCTCTCTCTCTCTCTCTCTCTCTCCCCCCCCCCCCCCCCCCCCCCCCCCCCCCCCCCCCCCCCACACACACACACACACACACACACACACATAAGTTCATCAGGCCTGCCAGTGGAATGATGCACTAATAATGGTGATGAGCACTGGCATTGGGATGACAAACACTGGGACAAACATGGTCTAATCAAGGGGTGCCTGGTATTCCATCCAGTAAGTGCACTGGCCATTTATGCTCCTTGTGAATTTCAAGGACCCGAGGTTGAATCCAACTCCCATAATGTCTCGCATGTCTCTCTTCTCCCTGCCCTAGATGTCCTGTCTCTCTACAGCACACCATCTAAACAAAGATACTGCTTATACACAACAACAACAGCCATGGTTCTGTGACCCTGTGGTGTCAGAGACGTGGTGAAGTAGACCAGTCAACCTTCGGAAAATGTTTTTTGTACCACACTAAGCTTGCGGAGATATACATACTGTACGTACATACATACATAAATTTGCAGTTTGAGATGTTAGACTTGACTTTGTCAGACAGTATTAGGGCAAGCCTCCTAGCAGCGTCGACTTTAGTACTGCACAAAATCCAAAAAGGCCAGCATTTTGCATACTTTAGACTAGAGGGACAAATCGTGCATATGCAAGATTGTGTAGTGGTTGGCAGGTCTGGTGGTGAGGCAAGGTTTGACCAAGGACTGCTGATAGGGGTTTACTGGTTTGTTTTGTTGTTTTCATTGTGAGCTAAATAAACCCTAAGTTATGCGCCATGCATGAACCATGCGTTTTCAGTCATTGCAGATATATAAATATAAATTAAACTGCAGGTTGGGGTAGTAATATGAGTATTATTTTATCAATATTTTTTATATTTATAGATACTTTATTGATCTGTTGATTTGTTTTGTCCAACAGCTCCAGTGCAAAACAATCTGACATGAAGTAAACCTCAACCCATATCTGCTGCATCTTCAGGTAGGTAAAACAAGCCACACACAGGTCTGTACAACAGGTGTACTGAAACGTAGGCCTTGACAGTGGACACTCACCTCTCTGTGCCCTCTCCAGTCTGTAGGTTGAAGAGCAAGGAGGGGACGATCTTGTCCATGTGCTGGGGGTCCCAGATGTTTGCCTGCAGCTCATCATTCACCGTCTTCCTCACCACGCCCTGCAGACCCTTGATGCCCGCCATGCGAATGCTGGAAAAGGAAAATGTGACGTTCACTGTCTTACCGCGTGAATGGCACACATTCAACCGGCCATTTTGAAAAAGAATTAATAAAATGAAATGCCTTTTACAGAGGTGGTAAAGTTCGTTTGTTTCTATGTTTTTGCTCGTGCTATATTTATCTGTTGAAAGGTTGCCACTTCACTGGGTCTATTTCTGCACACTTGCTTGATTGCACTACTATAAAAAGCATAAAACAGTACATAAAGAAAACAGGTCTAGAAATATCTAAAAACAACAAACTCATAAAAGTGGTCTAATAAGATCCCTGGCCTGCACAGCCAATTCATTCATATAATATATCCATCCATCCTACGATATTTCCGTCTACCTCCGTTCAACCCTCCTTCCAATCATCAGTCCCCTCCCTCCAGCCATCCGTCCATCCCTCCCTCCCTCCATCCATCCATCCACTTACTTGGTGCGGATATCAGGGTCCTCGTAGCTGGAGTGGCACATCTCACTAAAGCGCGACACAAAGAAGTCATAGCTGCGGTGGTAGGAGGGTGTGTCCTCTTCTATGTTGGCAAACTTCACAAACTGGAGACAGAGAGAAAGACAATGATGAAGGAAGCAAGCATGAGCTTAGTTCGGGGCTCTCACCAGGTTGGCAGAGGGAGACTAGTAGCGACCAGGATTACAGTTTAGGAAATTGGCACTGTGTGAAAAGATGAGTTACAAAATCATGAGAAAGAATTTAAATATATATTTGTATATAGGAGACTGTTACAACAGATAGATAGATACAGTATGCATGATGAATTGCTTGTATTACTAAAATGGAAAGCGTAGCCTTTTAGAAAAGTGCCCCTGGGGAGACCACCGTCCCACTGGGGAAGAAAATGTCACCATTTAAACATGCTGACATTTAGCTTCACAGCGCTCTCCCAATTAATAAATTAACAAGTGCTCATCTCTGCAAAAACAAGACAGGACAGAACACAGAGCAATTAACCTGTGCGGTGAGTGTTCGACGTTCGTTCACCATTACTAACTGTTCATTTATATCCTGTATTATTCTGTATTCTATTCTGTAATCTGTAGTCCTATTCTGTTGGCCTATTTTGTTTTTGGTTGCAACATGATCAAAATACAGTACAGCACAATACACTGATATACAGTATAAAATATATCGATATACAGTACAGTATATCCTACCTCAGTAAACCAAGGATGTTGCAAATCCAAATTAGAAATTGTATACAATATATACAGTATGATATGCAAATATATGGTTCTTCTCTTCACCACTGTCGATGTATATTGATGCTGGTTTTGCTTTTGAACACCTACAGTATCAATATATTTAAACATTCTACACGTTCTGTACCATATATATTTATAATTTGTAGTACATTACTTGTATTATACTGTTACTTTTCAGGATTCAAATTCAAAAGTATCAAAAGCTCAATACTTTTGATGTTTTTGATGTGAGGCTGTAGTACCGTATTGTGCCGAATATAAGACGACTCTGATTATAAGACAACCCCCATTTTTCAAGACTAATTTGTGGAAAACACATTGAAGACAAAATCTGGTTCTTTATAAAGAAAATCTTTTTATTTTAAAATGATTATCGAAACCTTTTAATATGTATAGACTAATGTGTGTAGACTAATGTATTTTAGAAATTCATATCACAATAGGGTATACCAGTAACAATCAGGCTATATTTCAGGTCTCCTTGCTTTAACGTGTAATGTTAGTTCCTACATGCCAATGTTGTTAGAGGGACATGTAAAAGTGTGGGACAGCCTAGAGCTGGTGTTATGAAGGTACTGCACTGCTGTGTTGGTTCGAGTTGAATAAAGAAGGCATCATAACTTCTCCTCTTGGCACGTCGTTTTTCCATCTTACATCACAAATGTAGTTCATTGTCTGAGCGTGTTGCTTCAAGCGCTCGATTCATAACAATGTTTCAGTGGTACGGGCGCCATCTATCGGCTCAGATGTGTAATGATGACATGCTACACGGATACACTGCATTTCCTCCCTCCGATATACGTAGATCTATGATATGTACCCTTTTCAGAACCGCATGGACAGCGAATGGAGGCCGAGAGTTGAGAGAAGAAAAATAGATGCCAATTTCAGTATGTGAAATACTAGGATTCAATAATGTAAAAAATAACGTATTCAGTTTACCTTGAGGGCCCGGGCCTATTTAATCCATTCATAAAATGTGCCCATCGTCAGCAAGCACCTCTAGGCTTGCTGACGATGGATCAGCACTAATTTGACGGAGATTATCAATCTCCGTCTCGGGCACATGACCATGGACTTGAACTTGACAGTGTTTTACGTCATGGGCCCCGATGGTGTTAACGTTTGCTTCCCGATATTCAGTACGGCTTTAATCACCTGGTTGATCAACTGAACCTCCTAAGCCGGCCTAATATAGTCCATGTTTCCATTGCCCCAAGAGGACGGTTGCACCAATCTGAGTGAAGTCCATTCTTAAACCTGCAAGCCAGGCAAATTCGTCTAATAGAATCTAATACATGCTGTCTACCTCGTCAGTCACCATCTGTCACATTAACGCAGAACCGGAAGCGTGGCAAGTCAATACCTGAATGTTATTGGATTATTTTGGATATACATCAGAATCCTCCTTGTACATAATGCATGGATTAAAGCAAGGACTTTAATCCATGATAATACCATACACATGAACAACAGATGTATAGGGTACTGACTACTGAATAAAACGTAGGGTTACTTAACTGTGGCTCAAGTCTCTTATGGCACCATTGTTAATCCAGCCATGATACAAATTAAGTCTGTAAAGCTCTTGAATCTAATTACACCTGTCAGCAGCTGGCAAGCACAACTGAATGATCCAAGTTCACGGTCTGAAAATAGGGGATCAAAATCTTCTTTGAGCTACCGGCTCAAAAGCTTTTAATATTTCCAAAACAAAACAAGAGGAGACCTGAACATAGTTTACAAGGCACCAGAGATTCAACTCATTCCTATCAACAAAAGCTTTTTTTAGTTCAACATTCAAATCCTTAACTTAATCTTGACCTTGACTGGGCCTGCTGGCCGTACTCTGTGCAAGCACACATCCGAGTCTGACAGAGAGACAAGTGTTTCTGAGAGAGATTGATATTAGAGAGGAGATTATAAGTCTGGAGAGTCAGAGGGATGCACGCTCAATCTGTGTACAGGACTACGGAGTGACGCTGGTGTGGACTCTAATCTGATTTCTACACGGTGTCCTCCACTGAACCAGCTAATAGCAGCATCCAGCGTCACAATGACAGATGTTCCCCCTCTCCCCGGCTTCATTTCTCAAACACAGATATTAGACTCTTGCCTTGCCTGTCAACGTTGCTTCGTGCCATGAATGCACCTGATGTCCAGTAGATATTTTGGAAACAATTTGGATTTTGGATGGGAAAGAATTCCTCAATGAGGAATCTTAGTGACAGACGTGTGTTCATTTCAGCAACTTTGAATTGATTTGAATTTTAGTTCAGTACCAACTTAGCTGCTAGTACAATAATATGAAAGCACGGAATAGATCAGGATCATATGCAGAGCATTCATTGCTATAAAACAAACAATTTTTTTGCAGTCTGAGTTTCCGTACATATTAAAAATAAGCCACCGTTTCTCTCAGTTCTAGATTATGGAGATGTACTTAAAATGTACTTAAACTTTTTAATCATTCAGCTCTCACGTTTACACCTAATAATAAATACAACTAAAAGTGGGAAGGCCATCTCTAAGTTTTCTCTAAGTGGACCAAAATTGGTGCTCTACTTGTTTATTTATAAAGCCATAATTCCCCATAAACATATAGCATATAATCTCTATTGTACTTGAAGGCCAATGCCCAGGCAACACAGCCACTCGGATTTACATCAGATTCATTCTCATCTGCTTTTAAATACAACACTGTTATTGTTAAATTGTTTAAATGGGCCCCACCATGAATTTAAAATAAGATGTATGATATAATTGGCCTTTAATACCTTTTTATACACACTGAAGCCTAAACAACCACTCAGATCATTCATTTTTGGGTTTTAGCTGTAGTGTTTGGTTTCATTCATCCACCTCCATGACTCGCCGTCTGTCGTATGTCGTGAGATCCCTTTGCTGCATGTCGACATGCAGCTCGGACTTGGGGGGGACAAGGCCAATTTATATCATCATCACCACATTCGCTACAAAGATGGCTCCTTTAAAATGTTTTTCAAGATAGTAAAATATGGCATAGAAATGTGTGTACACTCACCGAGTTGGTTCCCAGGATCTGCAGATTGGGTTTGTCCGACTCCAGCAGCTTACGGACCATCTTTAAGAAGCTCTCCACAAACAGGTTGATGCTCTGACAGTGGCAGGCCATCAGCAGCTGGTCCAGGGCTTCCATGGCAATGCACACATACCTGAATCATAAGGGCCAGGACAATGACATCTTTAACAACACACCTAATGCATTACATAACAGGTTATGTTTAGTATAATGATGGAATAATTGTCCCAATATCTCCTCTACCTGTACAACTAATATCTCCTGCCTGTCGTTCAATCAAACTAATCTAAAAACGTATCACCTTCACCTAGACTCCATTTAATTCATTCAATTCAATGAAGCTTATGTGTGTGGCTTATGACTGTGGCACTTCCGAGAATGAGTTGTGCGTGTGAACTGTGAAGGGCACGGAATTTTGAGCTGGCAGAGATTAAAGATGATGGACGGGTTACTGTGGTTGCTGTTGGGTGTATGGAATGAGGGGCAGCAGCAGAGCAACCAGGCGACGCGTACCCATATCTGTGTCGGGCCACGTCTCTCGACAGCCTCTCAGACAGGTAGGCCCCAATGCGGTCCAGCTTCTCCGGAGCAGACAGCGCGTAGAATGTCAGCTTCTCCATGTTGGCCTTCACCAGACCATCCTGATAAAGAGGGGGGGGGGGGGGGGGGATATAGTTCACCACTGATATGAACTATATCAGTGGTTCTCAAACTATAGAGGGTATGCACATGCATGATTATCCCATCAGCACACGCCCCCCTCATCTAGACTGAGTGGCAAAACATTGAGCAGCATTGAGTGTTGGAGTTTGGAAGCGCTCGTTGGAAATCACTCAACCGTCCTCAGCGTCCTGCGTACCACCCGTTTCTAAATGTCACATAATGCAGGAAGCAGCAAAATGTTGTGTTATTGAAAACAAGCACTTCCAAACTCGGACACTTAAAAAATAATCAAATGCAGGGCATTTCTTGACAGCTCATAATGTTTCTATGGTGGATTTTCATGAAACAAAAACTTTGCAGATAGAAAGAGGATAATTCAAGCTTTTCGTTCAGCTGCAATGTTGGTGAGTTTAACATTGTTTAATGCAATCAGACAGGACTTTTCTGTTTGGATGAATGGGCTGTCAAGGCCAGAAAGTAGTTTTTTGCCACTCAGTGGGCGTTCCCGCATAACTTCCAGGTACGATGCTGTCACGCGCATACCCTCTATTTCATGTCAAGAACCCCCAGAATTATATGTAATTGGCCCCGGAGCCCCATCTGAAAATATGTTGCTCCAGGGACCCCCCAAAAGCAAAGATTTGAGTTAAAAGCGTTCACTGGGAAAGAATATATATTCACAGATGTGTGCACGCACGCACGCACGCACCCACCTTCTTGGGAGGGA
This sequence comes from Protomyctophum parallelum, assembly GCF_964188405.1. Taxonomy (NCBI): domain Eukaryota; kingdom Metazoa; phylum Chordata; class Actinopteri; order Myctophiformes; family Myctophidae; genus Protomyctophum; species Protomyctophum parallelum. Next base: position 35,323,052 of record NC_139717.1, read on the forward strand.
ACAAGATGAGCATGTGCCCAGTAAGGAAACAAGATCTGTATGTGCTTGTACGTCAAATAACTGTGAAGAATTCCCCTCTCCCTGTTTTCCTCTCCAAAACCAACAGCCTTTGTGACTCATACTGTCTTTTGAGTTGCTAGTTGATGGTTGATAATTGCTAAGTGCCAAGCCAGTGGCTGGCAGCACTAGCTAGGGAGGAGGTTGGCGTAGATTAGAAGCTTCTGGAAGAAGCCTTTTCTCCTCCTCGCCTCCTAACAGCAAGCACCTTGGTTCCCATTTTGGGCGAGAACCCCTTTTGGTGTTTTAAACATTATGTTATAATTTAGCTATTGAAAAATAGCAGATCTACAAGCTCATAGAGAGCCACCGAGTGGCACGCTACGAGCTTGTAGGTCTGCTATTTTTTTTAAATTGTGAAAATATTTATTTCAGAAAACTGAAGGATTTAGAAGATTTTTTTTTTTTTTTCGAGGTCAGGCCTAAATGGGTTAAGTGAATAATGTTTTTTCTTTTTATCCGTAAGCAGTAAAGGGTTTCCTGTGTGTGTGTGCGTGCATATCAGTGAGAGAGAGAGAGAACAGGAGGGGGGGTGGGGGAATCACTTTTGTGGAGAAGCTCCCTCAGTGACATGGTGTTGTGGGGAAAATCACTCTGAAGAGCAAGTGTTAATTGAAATGCTCACCTCTGGGTCCTCTGGAAAGATGTTGTCTACCAGCCTCTTGTACCGAGGCCTCAGCGCCCCACAACACCCACACACTCCTGTGGGAAGAGTTACCAGAGGGTTAGGGGGTGCAGAGAGAGACAGAGAAAGAGTCAAAATCAATGGAATGTTGATCATAGGATTAGCCTAAATGTGATGGAAACAATAGATTGGGAGCAAACTTTTAGTTGGCATGATAAAAGGAAAAAAAGCAGCTGTGGAAGTACACCTTGAATTCTGAGCCCCCCGTTGACTAAGGAGCACAGTACTAAAGAGGATTGATATCTGCATGCCGATCCAGACACCCTGGAGGCCTGGACAACAGAGGCTTCCGAGAGTAAGAACAATGAGGGGAGGCACCAGTCATCACCACAGCACTGCTATGAGACTCTGGAAAGAATCTGTCTGCGGAGTGAATCCCTGGCGTGAGTCTAAGCTGTTCCTGAAAGATGGTGTTGATTTCACTGAAGACACACAGAAAGGCCAGGCTGAGAAAAGGTGAATCCCACATAAAGATGTCAGAGGATAGGTCACACACAGAAAGTAATTGCTGTGGCAAAGACAGTCAGTCACAAAACGAAAAATGATCAGATAACAAATATAGCCCCACACACGTGTTCAGTCATACTCTCACTCAGGCCCCAGTCCCCACCCCACCCACACAGACCTTCCAAAACAAACTGGTCAGGCTCCTACTTGGCCCCCCGAACCCACCGAACCCCTGCCAGCTTGGAAAATCAACAATTGTGGACATTGTAAACAAAGTGGAAATGCAAATTTGAAACTGAAGACTGAAGAAGGAGGAAATATACAAAGTAGGGTGACATTGATGACATCACGATGAGACCAAAATCAGTTGAGCTGTTCCTGAGAGCAATTTCCATTAAAGCACCAATATGATATGAAAGCCTGATTGTTCCAAATGGGTTATTTGTGGGGATAGAAAACACATATGGGAGCCCCAAAAACACAAAATAAATTGAAAAAGTTGAATTTTATGTTATAGCTCCTTTAATGTAAACGAAGTCCACACCCACAACACCAGAGGGAGTGCAACAAACCATGTACAACCCAGATTCGGCACAAACAAGGGACTAAATTATTTTCGCTCCTATGCCACCAAAATGTGGAACGCCCTACCAACAGTCATTAAGACATGTGAATCCCTTGACTCCTTCTAAACAGCTCTCAAAGGGCACCTACGGACGGCTGCAATTTGAAACTGGCCCCCGTAAAATCTGAATCCCCAACCCACCCCCCCCCCCCCTTTTTTCCCCCCTCACTGTATATGTTTCTTTTCCCTTTTTGCTTCCTATATGATGAATTCCTGTTCTGTTCTTTAACTATATAGAAGTGTCTATTTGTACATCTCTAAATGTTTTGATGAATTGAACATGGTGGACCCTCACAGTTAACAGTCTTTGTATTGAGTTTGTGCTTGAAATGTACTGTAATTCTGCAAACTGTTAATAAATATTTCAATCAATCAATAAAAAAACACACACACACACACACACACACACACACACACACACACACACACACACACACACACACACACACACACACACACACACACACACACACACACACACACACACACACACATTACACACACACACACTGAGGAGAGCAATGTAACAACTAACAAACACGGCTCTCTTTGAGTTTGCAGTGAGGATATGCCGCCTCTGTACTGACCGAGAGCTGGAATCTACAGTAATTGGTCTAAGATCTTCAGCAGTGGTGACTGGTGAGTCATAGGGGGTCCCAGAGAGAGAGAGAGAATAAATCAAAATGTATGCTCCGTCGCACAACGGTGTTGTGCGTGGAGAATAACAGACCTACAGTACAAGCTCACGACGATTCACATCCCAAGCATATGAATCGAACTTGACCCTTCAAAACGCACACCCCCACATGTACACTGTACACAACAAACGTCAAGTCTATACAATAACTAGGTTAGCTTAAAGCTGCAAAGACATGACTGCCTTCCTCGTCTCCTCTCCATCCTTCCTTCCTTCCCTTTCTCCAATCATTAACAGTCTACTGTCCTTTGGCGCAAATATACTGTATGCATTACAGATCAGAAGGATGCTCTTTGAAATACATCGAAATTGACATAATCACTAGTATTGTTTCACTAGTGTTTTGTCTTCTTTTTTTCCCCTTTCCGTTCTTTGTATGTCATGTGTATTCTTTTTTTAAAGGACGCTCTTTTCCACTTGTCCCCCGATACATCATCAGTGGCCTCCACGTTGGAGGACGAACGATGGGCAGGATGCCCTTTAAAAGCCATTGAACTTCAACTGAGGGAAAAGCAAGCCATCTGCGCTGTTTAGACTAAAACAGCTTTGGGTGAAAGGGTGTGTATGTGTGTCTACGAGGAGAGGGCGAAGTGTGCCTCAAGGCCTCAATTTCCCCCGAAAGTTCTACCCGTGCTCAACTCCACGGCGACACGCTCCGCCTGCTCTCCGATAAGTCTCTGGGCCTATTCATAGCCTCTGTCCTCCATCGCTTCAAAAGATAATGAACCCCCCCTACACACATGCATATCACCCCCCCCCCCATCCTCTGCATACCCCCCCCTCACTCTATGTATTGGCCCAGCGCCCGGCAGTAGGGGTCAGTGATAAATGAATGACAACACAGCAGCCCAAACACCCCCCAGCTGGGGAGGGAGGTGCACAGAGGAGAAGCGGGGGGCTAGCGGGGGTTGGGACAACTAAAGAGAGCTAGAAGAGACAGAATAGGGGGGTAGACGTCGTGCCGTGTGTGTAGTGACTGAGTCACAGAAGAGTACTGCATCGTGTAGACTAGAGTCACCGGCATCAAGGAGAAATCATCCTCTGCATAGAGGACACAGAGGAGGAAGTGACCTTCAGAGCAGTGGTTCCCAAACTTTTTCGTGTCAAGGACCGCCAAATCAACATTTATTAGGCCACGGACCCCCCATTTTAATTCATTAAAACATATTAATTTCATGGACCCCCCAGTTTCACAAGCATTATGCTACGGACCCCCGGTTTAATGGCATTTCTATCTCTGGTACCCCAATTTATATTGTAAAATCACTGTTAATTTAACTCTGATAATGGGTCCATTTGGTTCCATTTGTACACTCTCAGAGTTACAGACCCATGAGGGTCCATTTGGTTCCTAACTATCTATAATTGAGCTAGGTACCCCCTGGAGCTCCCTCCGGTACCCCCAGGGGTCCCCGGACCCCACTTTGGGAACCCATGCTTCAGAGGATCTTCCCCCTCTTCAAGAAAACTTGAAGAGAACAGATATTAAACACTAAATTATAGAAAATCCATTGTGCACTTTCTGCCTTTTTTTAAGTTTGTTAGGAAGGAGGCAATTCTGACCTACTGTGTGGTCCATGCACTGTAGGTTGAAGTCTATACGTCACTCAAAAGTAATTTCGTTAATAACTCCTAATTAATAGTAATTGTGTCTGGGAGAATAGTGGAAAGTGACAACTAGTATGAAGGAAGGCCACTGTTCAGTGATAAGATCATGCCCTGAACGTGAGGACATTCAGACTGAAGAACTGTGCAATGAAACGTCGAGTACGAGGGCCGGGGGTTACAATAAATTGTAGGGAAAGATAGGTAGAGCTAGTGTCTACTTTCTAATGCTTTATTGAGCTCCTTTAAAATGATCATTTAGGTGTCAGTTTCGGTGCAACTCAGGCAGACAGACGACTACACAGCAATGCAATTGAAAATTGAAATAGAGGACTAGGGCCTCTGGAAATGACTGGAGTAGAGCTGGTACACTTTATATGGATGGACTCTGATAAAAGAATCACAGGAGGAGAGGGGCTTCTTTTAGTGTCTTTACTCGTGAGCAGAAATGCGGTCCAAACAATCATCAAATTATTCTTCCTTGCATTGCTGGGTCAACGAGTCCTTGCATTGCTGGGTCAATTCACGAGGGCGTTCCTACAGCATTTTCATTACTTTATATGATGATTATGAATTGAATACCCAGGAAGGACCTGAATGGAAACAAGACAGCAAGGACTTATTTTGGTGATATCCTTTTGGACAAAGTGTTTGACTGTACTGTGTATTGTTTACATTTCTGCCAATAAAGTATTAAATCAAAGACATCCACTGAACGACGGTTGCAATGTCTGCAGTGCCAACACGTCTTTTCATGCGCAATAAAATTCACAGTGCAATTGCAAATATTTCTAAAAGGCTACATCTCTCCTTATAGTTAAGTTATATAATCATCCATTTGAAAGAAAGAAATATCAAACAGTTCATAATCAATCACACATTTGATGCAACAAGCATCAAATGAATGCATTGGAGAATGGCTATAAATTATTTCCGGATCTTACACTTTGGTTTGGCTCCCACAGAGTTTGCTCTTAAGAGATTGCTGCGTCCTGCATGCTGCTGGGAGCCAGTGACCTTTTTTGTAACCCTTTTCTGTCTGTATAATTGCTGTGTTCGCACGTGCGTGCGTGCGTGCGTGCGTGCGTGCGTGCATGCCAACCAATATGTACATGGGGTCCAGCCCTCAGCCAATCACCACACAGCTAATGACAAAACTATTTTTAGCCCTATAACAACACAGGTGCATTAACAGATTACATTCTCCAGTTCCCCCAGGTACCCTGCTTAAACTTTCCACATTAGGCTGAGTGACCCAGACGAACAGCAGAGGAAGGAGAATGGCAGGAGGAAGACAGTAAAATGGAAGACCTAGAGAATGACGCACCAGCCCGGGACATATCCCTTGTTGTGTCATATCTGCACCTGCTGTCCCAAAGCTGTTCTGTTGCCAATGCTTACACACAGACATGTGGCAGACAAATGTGAATAATTACAGCCTAGACACCCCCCCATTATGTGTTAGTAGTAGTGTGAGCGGAGAGAGGGCGACATTATTAAACACATTTTCGACCTTGTATGTGTTAGCTCAAAGTGGGTTCCAGGGATCCCCAGGGGTCGTTACAGTATATTTCCAGTACAAGACTACTACAGAGAGAGAGAGACAGACAGACAGAGACAGAGACAGAGACAGAGACAGAGACAGAGAGACAGAGAGAGAGACAGAGAGAGAGACAGAGAGAGAGAGACAGAGAGAGAGAGAGAGAACCTACAGATGGGTTCTTGTATTGCTGGGTAGGTGAGCTCACACTAAAAATAGCCATACCAGTGGAATAGCCACATAACACTGTAATTCAGCAAGCAATCAGCTCAGAGACATAACCACACACACACACACAAGAACAGCCCACCTATACGAACAGATGAAAAAAGACCCAGTGTGATTCACACACAACTGTCACTGTAAGAGTGAGGAGGCCACAAAGTCATTTGAGCTAGAATGACAGGCGATGAAACCAACTGATATAAATGTCCCGTCTGTCACTGTGGTGTGCAAAGGAATACCAAGAAGCTACATTGCATAAAGGTGCCATGAATGCACTCCATCTGTCTTGTTCGCATGGAATCACAGACAAACATAGACATATATATGCACATTACACAGTTTTACACTTGTAGTGAGGGTACAAGTGGGTATGACAAATGTCTACATTATCCCCACATCTATAGACCGCGCGTGGGATCCAAAACACATGTCTGTTTAGATCCAGCGTGGGTGGCGAGTACCACACGCTCACTGATATATAGTCCCACACCTGTCAACAAATCTCCAATGTGATGCAAGGCCGATCCGATGTGCTATGAATCACTGTCAGACAGGCGCCCAGATTGGGTGTGAAGGAGACCATAACCATAGCTAAATTGCAGTGGAAAGCATGACTGAACTTCATCTGGCAACATGCAGTATACGCATGTTGAGTCACTACTAAGTACTAAGTATGAACACAGGCATCTTGCCATCAATAATCCACTAGCAGAAAGCAGCTCACATGCCAACTTTAGTATTATCAGAGCTATTCAATTAACAAGCTGTTGACAAATGCCTATTCTGTGACTCAGAACCCCTTTTGAATATTCTTGACCATGGAGCGCAGTAAACAATCTCAGCAGTGTATATGCCAATACCCATTACCCACCTCCAAGGAGAGAGCATCAAATATGCAATAATATTTTATTGCATACAATATAATTATGGGCTCCTTCATCAAAACTGAAATTGTAGCACTGCTTGAATCCTGCATATCACTGAAGGTTGTATGAAAACACAAGAGTTACTGTATATGTATGCTTTCAAGAACAGCACTGAGCCTCACTATCACACATGTACCATAACACTCACCAGTCTGAGTGGAGCACACCGTGCACAAACACGCTGACATTCAAGCGAGCGCTAAACAGTCATTAGAGCAAGTTAAAAAAAAGAGGGTACCTAAATTAAGCCATCCACCATTAACGAAAAAAAACATGTCCAAAATCAAAGCCTGCTCTTCGTAACACCGTAATTCAGCAGAGCGGTAATCTTCTCATGAGAGACCAAGTCACAATGTGTGCCAACATGAGAGAGAGAGAGACGTCTCCCTCAGTCTGTCACAGGACAGATTAAGAAAACATAAAACCATCTATAGAATGTAGGTTAACTGGCTCTACAGTAGATGCTTCACATTACTTTCAGAAATGGCCAAGACAAACACCCAACCAACTAGACACATACGTATATACTACAGGCACACCCACACAGAGTGAAATAATTGTCATTCTTACCATACATCGATTCTGGTGTTGAATTGTCTGACTAAAGACGCCTGCAGCCTCACTGATGAAGACACTCTCATACAGATGCATGCACCACTGATCCAAGAGGGGCACTGGAGAATTCTCAAACACACACTGCCTACCCTTCGCTTTGAAAGCCTGCACATGTGCAAGCTAAAAGCCACGCAAACACATGCCGTGATTGGTGCAGGGGCTGGCTTGACGCGGTGAGCTACGTAAATACACACATGCGCGCGCGGAGGCAAGGACGCGCAAAGTGTGATGCGATGACCTTGGCTTCTTCTCCCCCGTGTGCGTTCTGCAACAGAACAGTGTTCGCTTCTCAAGATTGTTAGCGCTGGTTTCACACAGAGATGCAGGCAGGCGCGCGAAATCCTCCCACCGATCAAAAGGCAGAGGGGGAGAGAACCCGTGCACCAGAGTGGTAGAGAGGGACAAACCCTCCCTCCCACCCACCCACCCACGCAATCTTCCTCTCTCCATCACCCCGCCCCCTTCCTGCATCACACTTTCCCTCCTCGGTCTTTCCATGCCTCTCGTGTTTCTCTATCCATCCTTTCACCACCGCCCCCATTCCCTCCTATTAATCATCCTTATTTCTCTGGCTTTACAAGTTCACCCCTGCCCTGATTTATACTTGGTTCTGTGCCACAGTCACGCATCAACAATATCAGATCTACAAGCTCGCAATGTGTCACATACTGTAGTCACACAGCCTTTAGATCAGCTATTTATAGTGCAGGACATGATGCACAAGTATAACTCAGTTTTATGTATGGTCTGATCAGTGTTTGCTCTGTATTCATTTAGCTGATGCACCACCACAGAAAGGACATTTACCATGACTACAGTACAAACATAAACATTGTAATTTAGCCTTTGTTATCTATAACCAAAATGTGTGTAGTCCAGGTGTTGAATATTCGTTTTATTCAATTACAGAGGAGACTATAATAATCAAGGAATATTAATATTCTGTTTATACAAATAAAATGGAGTTGCACAGAAGCAGCATATATAATCATGAATCTATCCATGCACTGTCCATCAGCGGCTGCGGCTCAAATCCTCCGCAGTGCCACCAGCTTGGCAAGGCGCTCTAACGAACACAATTGGCCATGTTCGTGGGTGGGGAGTCGGGACTCTGGGGAGCTGGGCAGGAGCAACTCTTACAGGTTGGGCAGGGCTGGTCTGTTCTGTTTAGCAGGGTGCAGAACTGAAACTGAAACTGTTTCTCTGCATGAATTATGTCCTCCCAGTGAAACAGTCATCACCATCAGGTGAAAAGAAAGTGGCTGGCAACTTCATGCGTGTTGTCAGAGGGGACACACGGTTGTCTACTCTACACCCCCACATGACCAACTGTATGGGTTGGCACTGGCGGTGTAGAGAGGGACTAGGGACTAAAGGTGATGGTGTCAAAGTAAGTATTCGATGTGAACATTTAAATGAACGTAAATATAAATATATTTCTCTCTTGGTTCATGTTTTAGGTTGTTAAGGTGAATGTTAATTTTCTTTCATTTGCTGCTTTCTTTCGTTTTAGGGATTTTCACAGTTTTTGACATTCGAGCATGGGGCTAAATATGTATTTTTTAGCAAAATGTTATGGCGATTTATTTTTTTATTATTTACTATAGTCCTACAAGTAAGACGCGCAAACGCGGGAAGCGAACGCAGCTCGTGTGTGTGTGGTTGTGTGTGTGTGTGTGTGTGTGTGTGTGTGTGTGTGTGTGTGTGTGTGTGTGTGTGTGTGTGTGTGTGTGTGTGTGTGTGTGTGTGTGTGTGTGTGTGTGCTACAGCTGCGCCCTGTGTGTGTGTGCTACAGCTGCGCCCTCTGGTGGCGGGTGGGTGGTGTCTCAGCGGGACAGACACACAGACAGACACACAGACATGAGCAGCAGGGTCTCATAGTAAGTGGCTCACTGCGTTCGCAACTAGACCCCAAGAAATTACATCTGGCCACAAAAGATCACAGGATATATTGAATGTGACAAACTGACATATTGAGCCTATACACACAGTATAAGCCTTCCAATTCAGTAGATCCTGTGATATGCTGTGGTCAGATGTAATTTCCTGGGGTTTATTAGGACTATAGTAAATAATAAAAAAATAAATCACCATCAAAATTTGTAAAAAAAAAAAAAAATACATATTTAGCCCCATGCTCGAATGCCCCCGCCCCCCTGTCAAAAAAAGAGCTAAAATTCCTAAAACGAAATAAAGCAGCAAATGAAAAAAAAAATTAACACTCATCTTTTACTTTCTCTAATAACAACCTAAAACATGAACCTTGGTTGAAAAAAACTAAAGTTGTCCTTTAAAAGCACTGCTCTTACTACAGGACCGGTACTGTTTGCTCAGATGTGTCTAGCACTATCCTAAAACAGTACTTTACAGTAGCCACTGTTGTTTCAGCTCTTTATCTGACCTAATCAATCAACAAGAGTACAGAGGCCATAGGCCAGAGCTTCTGAAAGGCAGGTATATAAGCTCAGTCAGTTATTTTATCTCACCAGCCAATCAAAGGATACGATTTGAAACACAAGTGACGGGTTTTGGCTGAACCACTCTCACAATGCGAGTGGAATCCCTGCCACTCTCTCAAACCTGGTCATTCAATCATTAACCCATCATCTGTCTCAATAAAAAAGATCGCCTACAAAAGAAGCAACCTTGGATGGTGTACATCATAGTTGCTGTCCCTCTACGCTCTATACACTGATGGGGACGCTTTTGTGCCAAAATAAGTGTTTCAGACACGCAGCAATACCAGTTGTGGTTTATTGGCCTGCTGAGCGGAGCGCAGAGTGAGCCGTGTGTAAATCAAGGTGAGCGTCATAGCGTGCGCGTGCGTGGGGGGTTTGGGAGGGGGGGCAACATGAGCGCATATCGAGTGTGACAACAGCCCCCTGAAGCGGCATTTCTCCCTGCTCAGCTCAGCTCACATGCTCTGGCGCCCACCCAACAGTGTATCGATCTGTTTGAGAAAGATTGTAAGAAACATTCATAGAAAATGTGTGTTGTATTAGATGACAGGTAGGTTTTTCAATGAGCCATAGCCTCTCAGCTTTCATTTCATCAGAGGTTAGGCTACTTCATGACATGAAACTTGTTCTTAGACAGCCTAGCTAAATACAAACATCCTTCTGAAACTGAGAGCTACTACTGCTGGTCTCTAGGCTGCAGTCTGGTACACACAGTCTCAGCAAACAAACGGTAGCCTATTCATTCACTAATAGGCCATTGTGTGCCATTGCTGTTGCTTCAGGCAACTCTTTTCTGTTCATTTTAACAGTACCAACTACCAAACTGTTTTAAAAATCACATGGCCATCTCACATTCCTCAACTCTGGCTCTCTTTCACCCGCAATAAATTCTTTCCGCTATTCTACGTAAGACGTCCGCTGAATTTTCACAGATTAACCATCTCTAATGTTTAATTAATATCTGCACAAATCATGGAGATCATGGAGCCCTGCGGTATTCTATCATGGTGCCATATAATTTCACGCTCCTATCCTCACAGACTGAACAATAACATAACATAACCAAAATAATAGCCATCAGGCATAGATTCTTCCCCGTGTTGCAGTGGAAAGAGTCAGCGATTTGGGCAATCCGTACACATCACTGATGATCTTAAATGGGATACACCCACCACTAATGTGATGAAAAAGGCTCAGCAGCAGTACTGTCTCCAGGCATCATTGAGAGCATTGTGTTGGGTTGCGCAACCGCCTGGTATGGGAATGGGAACTGTACCACCCTCGAACAGAAAGCCCTACAGAGGGCGGTGCAGGCGGCCTTGGGCGCTCTACTGTGGCTATACTTGAACTGCCACCATCTAATGCTTAAATGGACATGACTGATATGCTGCCAAATGATGTCTCGTCATCTGCTACAGAGTACAGACTATATGTAAGTATGTGTACATGTTTTATACTGTGTGTGTGTGTGTGTGTGTGTGTGTGTGTGTGTGTGTGTGTGTGTGTGTGTGTGTGTGTGTGTGTGTGTGTGTGTGTGTGTGTGTTCACTCAACAGGAGAAAAAAACAACACATAATTAAAACAAGTTTGTCACACCAGTGACCCAGATGATTGAACTGTTAGGCTAGTACAGACGCTTTTAAATCACAACTCCATTGGCCTTGGGACTTAAGCTAAATGCATTTAATGGAGACAAGACAGCTTGAAAGCACAAGAAAACTTCAGTGAAATATGAACACCCAAAGCTCAATTCCACTTACAAAAATTATACATCTATTAGATACTTACATCTGAAATAAGAGAGGAATAAATGTTCAGAATTAAACATTCTTCTCTGTTCATATGGATCAGAACCATACACACACAGAGAGAGAGAGACAGCTAGCGAGAAACATCAGTGAGTCAGCAGCGATGGTAGCGATGGAACCTACCCTTGCCAACACGATGATCTAGGAGGGTACGACAGTCCAGTGCCAGGCGGCGAGAGGCTGGGATGTCAGGCGCAGGCAGGGGCATGGCAGGCACACACACTCTCTCAAACATACACAAACCCTCTCAAACAGAAAGTTTCTCACACGATTGTGTTTTTCTAATAAGACTAGAAAAACACAAATTCTATTCTATTCTATTATCATAAAGTAAATCAAGTTAGACCTCCATACGGCTGCACTTCTGCAGACAAGAAAGCCCATTAAGAAGTGAGACTGACAAGATCTTCTGCCAGTCGGACAGATGCAATTTCACAAATGCATTACAAATGACCCACTCTGCACCTCTCCCTCACTCGCATACAGTACATACTGCACGATACAGTTTGGCTGCAACACAACACTCTACACAACTACAAATACACACATGCTCCTCCTCTTTCTGTCCAGCGAAACAAAGTCAAACTTGCTTGCCGGAGGAAAAGAAAACTCACACACAAAAAAGTCAGACACAAACTCAGCCTCTGCTGAAGACCAACTCTGGGTGAGCTGCATTAACTAAGAGATTAGCGATTACTACTCCTTCTATAGCAGCTCTGCTCCCTCTGTGCCTCTTGCTCATTAATAAACATCTCACTAACACAATGGACCTCACTATCCAGCCTCCCTCTTGCTGGGAGAAGGAGAGGGGGGGGGCACGAGAGAAGCAGAGCGAGCAAATGCCTAAAGGGAATTGAGTGGCAGCCACGCAAGCCACTTGGCTGATGGTTCAAGGAGTTCAGTAACCAATGGACGCCAACGCAGACAAAACATCTGGACAATGATTTCATGTTCTGTATATGTTGCCGTTGACCCAACACACAAACAAAAGCAGATAATGTGCATGCATTACCTCTCACACGAACAAACCCAAGAATGTTGGTGGAAAAGCTTTAAACAGTATGTACAGTATTCTGCTCTCTTATATAATATTTAGGGCGGCCGTAGCTTAGTGGGTAGAGAGGCGGACTGGGTTCAGAGGGTCAAAGGTCCGCCTCCCGACCTCAGACTGTGTCCAAGCGTCCCTGAACAAGACACTTAACCCTCAAATACCTTAACCCCGAGCTCTCAATCCGCTCATCATAACCATCCGAGCAGCCATCAGCTGGGTGAATTATTCATTGTGTATTTTGATTAGGAAAAATACACGTAAGTAATCAATTATCATCATCTATCTACTGTATATTTGGTGGTAAGTGACAGGTGCATGATGCCAGTGATAATGGTTATTCAGTCGTTTGTTTACTATAACCGACCTGACATGTTGAATGTTGGTCACAAGGTGGCGATGTTGTTCACTCTGCAGTACGGTTGGCTGGGTGCTGAGAGCCGCTGCTCAGGCCCAAACTGGTTCGCCTCCTGGCGGACTCAAAATGAGGAAACCCGCAGGATAGCCATCGGCCTGTGGAACATCCCAGGCAGAACTCAGTGAGCTAATGCTAGTACTAGTCAAATTATTATTACATTCAGTAAGGTCAGCAAGTCATAGGTGAAATTACATTTCAAACAGATGGCTAAATAAGATTGGGGAAAAAAATCATTTGAAATGCTCCAATTTCATGTTTTAACGCATCATGTGGGAAAGGCAGCAGTGGTCAGTTGGTATCGTTAACGTAAATAAATTGTCCTGGTATCAAAACATTTACTGGCAAACGTGACGGGTTTTCAGACACATTTCTAAAGATCGTCTGTGTGGAATTTGTACATTTAATTTCATAACAAGTAATTAGGCGAACTTGCGAAGGCGTACTGCCTTGCCAGACAGGGAGCACTAGGCTAATTCTAGCTAAATTTGTTAGCCCCGGCTGACAGAAGCAGTGTAGTGAAGTGTAATTAGTTTTAATATATACTCACCAGATATTTAAAGTAAAAAACCCATTATGTAGAACACAGGAGGCTAGTTCCATTCATTCAAATTCTAGATTACACCAGGAAGGCAGGTGTTTTGGCACTTATGCGAAGAAGACTCAATTATAGCTTGCCTATAGGTGTTGTTGCTAACTACCACTATAAATAGCATTATTGCTGAAATGCAGCCCACATTCTCATGACATGACCTGTCATGCACTGGATGGAGAGAGAGGCAAGGCAAGTTGGTAGTAGCCACTCGTGGAATGCCTGACGCGAGGTTAGTGTACTGCTCACCATCAAAGTCATAAGTCAGCGACTAACTGGCTGCACCAAGTTCAACTTTGATATACAGTATCAACTTAAACATAATATAACTGTATGTAATGTGGGGGGTTTTTTGGGTTTTTTTCTGTAGGCCTATTTATTGTTTCCTGATGTTTCCTCGAAGATTTTGTTTGTATTTGTGCTGCCATGGCGATGTGGGGGGGGGGGGGGGGGGGGGGGGGAATATATGTCAATAATTGTATTGAAATTACTTATTATGCTGAAAAGAAAATCAATAAACCTATGTTTAATTTAAAAACATAATATAAATGCATAACATGTAAAAGTTACATGCTGCCTTGATATTATATATATATATATATACATATATAAGGCAGCATGTAATGTTTATATATATATATATATATATATATACTAGAATTTCGCGGCCGCTCATCCCAGAGTTACGTTGCCGGTTGCCGCGCACTATGGGAAGAAGGAAATTGCGGGAGTTGACTCCACATGTAATAACGGATGGGTTATTAGTTATTATTATGTTTCCTTATTAGTGTAGTGTAGTGTAGTCAACACGTTATGGCTCATACACACTGCCCATTATTTGCTCCGATTATGCTGTCGGGGAGCATTTTTGGCGCTGGCCGACAAAACCCCTGATCTGACGTTAAGCAGTGCCCAAAAGTTATAGATCACAAAGGCTTTGCAGGTAGAGCACATGACATGGCCCTAAAAATATATATAATTTTAATATAAAAAACTATTTTTGCATCTGCCGCTTGAGATGACCTGAGATGACTTGATTGATTGACATAAAAAAAGGGCCTGTCAGCTCAAACACACAATGCAATAGTTGTTGTTGCGTACAATCATCAGTAGCAAAGTCAAATACCAAAAATAAAAACCCTACCATTTCCATTTCCCCCGCTCTATTTCCCATTCCATGTGCGTTTGTCTTATAGTTTCTCTGGCCTCTGTACTACTGCCACCTACCGTCCATTCATTGTATTACACAGTGGGTGAAAAAAACACACCCCTTAAGACTAAACCCGACCCATCAGAGGTGTGGCTTCCAGAGGTACCTTTGACATGACGTGTGTGTGTGTGTGTGTGTGTGTGTGTGTGTGTGTGTGTGTGTGTGTGTGTGTGTGTGTGTGTGTGTGTGTGTGTGTGTGTGTGTGTGTGTGTGTGTGTGTGTGTGTGTGCAGGGCGTTGCTGAAAATGAGCACCTGTGCTCAGCTACTTCCCTGGGTAAAAAAAAAGAAAATTAAAAAAAAAGAAGAAAGGTACCTTTCAAAACCTATAGAAGTCAGCCTGGTACAGACGAAGGGGACACCACTGTATGTAGCCTCAATTACATTTTGTAACTATTTTCTGCAATGGGATGATTGTTTGGTGGGTATATGAGCTGGTTGTTTTGAAAGTAGCTCTGAAGTAAAATAAAGTGTGGGCAGCCCTGGTATAGATGAATATATATATATATATATTCATTCCGTGGGTAAATCCCTGTAGGCTACCCACATATTGGTAGCCTATATTAGCCCAATATTGGCGTTATGCATTTCACTTGAATAATGTTGTGTGCGCACGTGCGCGTGCAGAGAACCCTGTACACTCAAGACACTGCCCCCCCCACCTGCCACCCGTTGATCTCCATATATGGAGCTGACCTGTTCTGACATACCATTATGTTGATCTAACCTCATCAAACCCTGTACACTCAAGACACGCTCCATATATGGCCAGTGCCCAGTAGTCTGCCGTCACCCAGGCGGATCTTACTGGTAATATTATATATAGGCTATATATATAACGAAAATACATTGCATGGATGCAACTGGAAAGTATCCTCAGTGATGTATCCCAAGGTCATCGGGGTTTCGGGTCTCGCGAACATCATACCCCTCACTCGGGTGACCCAGCTGGGGTGAAGTCCCGACTTACGTCCTAGTAGCTACCCTCGATCAGACCCACTAGGGAAAGACCAGGGCCACACAATCCGTTGGAACCAATCCGGAACTACTATGCCGGGACTGAGAGGTACCATTCTGGCATGTGGAGGGACTAGGCTCTGTGGGTTGACTCCTGTCCGGGCCCCTCCTACGTCTCACCAGTGGTCTACTCCTGCTCTCACCAGGAGTAGACTACAGCTAGGACTCTACTGTGGCTGTGTGTGTGTGTGTGTGTGTGTGTGTGTGTGTGTGTGTGTGTGTGTGTGTGTGTGTGTGTGTGTGTGTGTGTGTGTGTGTGTGTGTGTGTGTGTGTGTGTGTGTGTGTGTGTGTGTGTGTGTGTGTGTGTGTGTGTGTGTATAGTATTAGGGCTGTCAAACGATTACATTTAAAACAAATTACATTACATTACATTTCTTAAAAATGTATTAGTCATGATCAATGATGTTCAAAATATGCCATATTTTTCTGTAGACTATATTGTTGTGGGAATAGAAAGATAAATAACAGTAGACCATCTTGCCAATCAGACTATACCAGTAAGACGCCCTGAGGGCGAGAAGTGAGGTCACGTGCACACATCTGCCTGGGTGACGGCAGACTGCTGGGCGAGCGCTGGTGCTTTGGCATGGGGGGGTCAGATCAACATATGGAATTAATTCTGTACTGGCCATGGAGCGTGTCTTGAGTGTACAGTGTTTGATGAGGTCAGATCAACATATGGAATGTCAGAACAGGTCAGCTCCATATATGGAGATCTAAGGGTGGCAGCGGGGGCAGTGTCTTGAGTGTACAGGGTTTGATGAGGGCCCAGTTAGGACCTTCATTTTTGGGCCTGAGAACTCTACTAATAACTTTGGGGCGGGCCCGTCTAGAGTTTGAATGGACAGGTATCAGTCAAAAGGGAAACATCGAAAATTGGAAAAAATTAGATATACATTGCGTGGCTAAATCTCCAAATTCAGTAAAGCATGGCAGCCTTTTCTCTCTCATGTTGACCGCCTTACACTTGTGCCCCCGATTGAACCTGAATAACTGTCGCCTGACTGGCCAACCTGTCTTGTCTGGATGATGTTTGTGACCATGATCTGTTATGTATATTGACTATATTGGAGTTATTTATTTTTTATATATTGTTTTTATTGTTTTGTTGAGTTTTGAATGTTCTTTGGTTGTCTTGATTTGGAGTTTGTGTTTTGTTGTGTGTGTGTGTTTTAGTTTTTTGTATTTGTCACTCTGTTTTTATTTCTCAATTTACTTCTATATTTGTAAAAAACAAAACATTTATAAACAGAACATAAAAAAAAAAAGGGAAACATCGAAGAGGAAGGACGGGTGGGGAAGGATCAACATATGGAATGTCAGAACAGGTCAGCTCCATATATGGAGATCTAAGGGTTTGAGGTCAGATGTAGAGTTGCTGGCCGGCTCAGCTCCATATATGGAGATCTAGGTGATGATCCAGTCTTTTCCATGTATGGATATCCAGGGTTTGATGAGGTCAGTGTTGTGATCGTATATCATATATGGAAACGGCCATATATGGTGGCGTGACGTGTCACGAGGTGTGATGTCATGAGGCGTGACCATATATGGAGGCATGACACGAGGCGTGACATGACACACTTACTGACTGACTGACGGGAAATGCAGGTTTTCATGTGGCCTACAGTCGCAACAACACATTCTTATAAGAACTTTGTCCCCCAATGCATATGGTCCTGTGTCTGTGGTCTATGGTCTGGACAAGTATATCACTTGTTTGGGACAGGGGTACGGGGTTATAGCAACTTATTACTTAAATGCCTTGATATCATATGTCATATTCGACCATATAGGCCTAGCCTATTATTGCATATCATTTTATTATTGTTAGATTTGCATTTCTTCAAATATGCACACTTACCAACTAATAAGCTTTCAATTCAACTATTAGGCTACCTACAACAAACTACATCAAACTTTTCCAAACCGAGCACGTAATTATGATTAAGCACAGCTTTCAGAACAACGAGTGGAGTGGCCCAGGAAATTAATCGCAATGCATTTGTGCCATAGGCATTTCGTGCTTTATTTATTTAAAGACCTTTTAAGCGTCGTACGAAGCCAACTCTTGTCGTGACAAATCATGACAACACACACAATATTTCGGGCCAAACAAATAATTAGAAAGTAGAAAAAAAACGGCAGGTTACAACACTTTTTTTGTTGTTTTTCTTCTTTGAGCCCTTTTAATACTCTATGGGGTGGGCCCGCTCACGGAGCACGGCCCGCTGAGCCTCCAGCTGATTGGCTCCTCACGGAGCACGGCCCGCTCACGGAGCACGGCCCGCTCACGAAGCACGTCTCGTCTGCCTTGATTTGCATTGCCCTCTTGTGGTTATACAGGTAATCACAATATATGACACTCCTTTTCACTCAACACAAAAATAAGTAGTAGGACAGTCGATCTAAGGTTTGAACTACATTGCAATAGTAATGATTCGAGGTTTTTTATGATCGTTAGGGTCATCCAAATAACATTATTAAAAATGGTCAATGAAATAATATAGTAAATTCAGGGCTAGGGGTTGAAAGTTGGGGTACCATTAACCATTAACAACATTTTCAAATTTAAATTATGCTTTAAGTAGCATGTGACGTGTCAAACTAAGGTTTTTTTTAATGATTCTGGACCCATTCCAAGCATTAGTTTTGCACGAAAAACACTCCTTGGGCTAAATTAGGCCACTTGCCCAAATGCGATGACCTCATCACATTTGTGATGACGGCCTATGGCCAGTTCAGGTGGATCACCCTCACCACCCATCACCACCCACCAGGCAAATCAGGCATACTTAATGAACTGGTGGGCGTGTCCACAAAAACCGACATTTTAACAAATAGCCTAGGCTACTGTAAACGTTTTTGAAAAAATCCTTCCTCCTTATATAATAATAATACCTGATCATGTTTTAGAAAGAATCATGGCATTCCATCTTTAATGACTGGTACAATTTGAGTGGCCCAGTCACACTGGCTGACATCATCAACCAGCACCCCGCTCTTGATCAAGGATTCCAACTCTGCTTCCACTTCTGGCCTTATTGCATACTTGCATAGGGAACTGGTCTGGCTTTGAGGAATCTTGGTCTGCTGTCAGATCAATTTGACTGTTATCTCCTTCATGCTTCCCAAATCATCATTGAACACTGCAGCATGTTTCTGCATAATAGTTATTGATGGTATGCGTGTGACATCATCCTCATACCCGGAAGTAATGCGGTAATACTAAAGTAATACTTTTTATTTGTGTTTTCTCTATTCACTTGGTCATTAAGGTCCACAGAATGAGAGGCCTGCTCTGCCGAAAACATTGCGAAAAAAAAGCATGTGAGTCATGTGACATGTCAAACTATAGGGTTTTCATGATTCTGAATCCATTCCAAGCATTTGTTTTGCACAAAAAACACTCCTTGGCCTAAAAAACGGCCATAGCTGTCAGCACAAATGTGATGAGGTCAGCACAAATGTGATGAGGTCAGCACATTTGGGTGGTTATGGCCGAATTTAGGGCAAGGAGTGTTTTTCGTGCAAAACTAATGCTTGGAATGGATAGAATCATGAAAACCCCCTAGTTTGACATGCCACAATTGTCACATGCTACTTAAAGCATGATGACATTTGGGAAATGTTGCCTTATATTGGTTGTCTATGGTGTGGCAGGCTATACAAAAATGGCCATAACATTTTTTCGCAATGTTTCCGGCAGAGCAGGCCTCTCATTCAGTGGACCTTAATGACCAAATTAATAGAAAAAACACAAATAAAAGGTACGGCATGATAATCACAGGTCCTGTCCAATTTTGGGCCTGTGGCTCCCTGGCTACTTGTTTTGGGGGGTTGTCAGCTCCCTTGCTCTAAGCATGTTCAATGTGCCCATTTTTTCACATTTCCTGCAATTGACATAGGCTACTACTTTATGGCAAGGTGACCCACTCCCAGATAGCATCTGGTCCAAGCCAAACTCCCTTGTAACCCTTCTGTGGAGAGAACTTGCACTGCTGAGCTGGTGAGCCTCCTTGGCAGCTAATTCCATGGATATACTCATTTCCATAGCCTAGCTTCTTGCCTTCTTCTCCAGTAAGACCACTTTATGTTAACAAGTTTTTCTGCGTAGCTTGACTCCAGAGCCTGCACAGCACACAAGCCTGTCATGGTGTCATTCAGTACAGCATTAGTGTTCAGATAGTCTTTTTAGTGCAGCAACAAACATTGTGACAGACCCCCGTCCTCTTGGTCTGTCATATATTGTAATTACCTATAACCACTAGAGGGCGATGCAAGCCAAGTCATCTCAGTTATATGACATATGATATGATGTGATATGATGCAGTGAATAAACAAACCATGTTGCATAGTATTATACACAACAAAGTGGCGACGAGGATGAGATTACTTTGTTGTATCTCCTTAAGTAGGTTAGTAGTAATGTGTGCCTTGAATAATAAGAGCTGATTGTCCAGGACAATTAATGCAAAGGCTCTTGGCCGTTGGAAACTATTAAAACAAAACAAAAAAGAACAATGAATGAATCAACAGAGTGTGAGAATAAAGCTGTTTAAACTTAGGCCTTACACTACAGTGTTGAAGTTCAAACTGCTACAAACATTATATTAGCAGTCACAATTTGTGACTGTGTAGGCTGTTAAGTGTTCATAAAACACAGCAAAACAGTAGTGAAGATTCAAATTCTGGATTTATTATAGCTCCAAATGTATTACAGTTTCATGCAAATACCTAAACATTAGGTTTAATTGTAATTAGTGACATTTCTCATTTGTGTGGCTTCCATTATATCCCTGTGGGGATATGTTCCCCATGTTCTACACTTACCCCATCCCAACCTTATCCACGGCTTGTATACAATAACAATCCCATAGGGGATTGTTATTGTATCTCCCTGCTCTTTGTTTTATGATGGTGTTTAATTGTGCTGAGCATGGGGAGAAAATGTAGCAGAAGAGATCGCCAAGATAAAATATATGCATATTTGTATTCATTCTTAATATTGGTTAAATCTGAGTCACCAATAGGCTACTTAAGAGCGGTCTATGCTTATATGTAACTAATACACTTGACCACTGAGGGCTGTACTTTTGTGTGAAATTGATGTTTATTTTTCTAAGACCCTGTGATTGCGGTGACGTTCATACTTGCCCCAATGCCCAATGCCCCTGGGATTCTGCTATAAAACCTGAATAAATATTGGTTAAATCTATTTGAGTTATCTGACTGAATTCTAGTTTTCGCCGGCTGCCGGGCGCGTCTGCACTAATAACTTTGAGGTGGGCCCGTCTAGAGTTTGAATGGACAGGTAGGCCTATCAGTTAAAAGGTAGACATCGAAGAGGAAGGACAGTAACCAGGCTAGAAGGACAGTGGGGAAGGATAAACATGGAATGTCAGGACAGGTCATCTCAGACTCAGAGGTTATATGTAGAGTTGCTGGCCAGTGGCCGGCTCCATATATGCAGATCTAGGTGATGATCCAGTCTTCTCCATGTAGGCTACCCCCCAGCAGTGAGTGCACAAACAAATAGCTCAGCTGGCTCAATACGCCAGCAACGCGAACAGAGCTCCGCTCTCCAGACACACCTTATCATACTGAGCTAAACAGTTTTATAGTTTCTCCTTCCTCAAACCAAACTAATCATGTCCAGCCGTGAACGATCAGCGTGGCACACGTCTCTCACACTCAGGTGACGGTGATTGACACTTGTCAGTTCTGACGTCACTCCAAGTTCAGGTTCACTACTATCCAGGGAATTGACAAGTGAGTAAACTGAAAAGTTCCAAACATGAAATCTTGTTTAGAATTTGAGATGTTTACAGTGCTTTATTTGTCTGTCACCCGTATCTGCAAATAAATGCAATAATTGGATATCTCAATGGTGGAGAGAGAACTCAGGATCAGGAATAAGAACTCAGGATACAGGATAAACAAGTGAAATTGAAAGTAACGAATCAAAAAAATTTTAAAAATATATGAACAGACAAAATTAGAAGTGGAAACGCTATAAAATTCTGAAACTGATGAATTATCATTTTTGGGTTCTCTCCAGATTGGATGACATTTGTGACAAATCTGAAAATGTATTTTCAGGCTGATTTAGATTTAATTATTGTATAGCAAAAACAAAAGTGCTACTATAGCCCTTGGGAATCAGGTCAACTAGGAGGGTTTAAACGGTTAAAGAGCTGAAGAGATGGGGAGACCTATTACTAAACAAACACTCTGTAGCAATGATTACTATCAGAATATATAGAGCCTTCTAACCTTTTTTGAGGGGCACTAGCCCCTCCAATGACTGCCTTTCAGAAATGGCATCATGTGGCAGCCAAGTTTATGGACTTTTAACGTTTGTCTTTAAGCATGCCCCTCAAAAAACAGGACTCCACTCAGGCCGTCATGTGGCAGTCAGGTCTATGGACCTTTAATGAATGCTTTAAGCAGTGATGTCTTGTGGCAGCCACAGCGCCCCTCACTTCACGTGTGATTTTGCCTAGCTTTATGTCTGTGTGTGTAGCACGGAGGCACGGAATGTGAAAAAAAGACAAAGACAAAGAATATCACGTAACAGCACCTTTAAGGGTCCTTATTACCTAACACTTTTGATGGTATATATATTTATTTAGGCAGAGAGCAGTGAATACTGTAGAAGGGATAGGAGGTCTAGTGATTGATGCCTGTCAGCCAGGTGGAAAGATTACTGTCTGAGGAAAAGCAAAAGGCAGCTGGAGTTGATTTTCATTGGTTGAATATTTATAAAACCCACAGACTTAACGGCTTTCACTAATATTAATGGCAAAACGCAAAAGAAGAGCAGCTCTACAAACAATCCGATACATTGTAAACTTGTAGATGACACTGTAGTATGACGGTATAGGGCCCTATACGTGAAGTATAAGGCATCATTTAGGAAAAAATCATAAAAAGCTTAAATATGGAGATACAGGGCAGTATTGCTATATAGGCTTATGCCTCTGATGAATCTGAGATGGAGGGTCTCTGTCCCTCCTCCTCGCCCCTCGGGACCCTCTGACATGATGAAATCTGGACAGGCAGGGGGCCGATCGGCCCAACGTAGAATGGTGAGCGGTTTGACATAACATCTCTACAGGGAAAAGAGGAAGGTTGCAGGGTCACATTTACGCCTTGTCATCATGGTGGAAACAGGAAACACAAGTGTAGGTCACAGACTGTTATATGATGATGCAAGTTTTTTTTCTTTTTGTGCCAGCGGTTGAGACTATTATTGGCTGTGCCTGTGATCCAGTGTGTTCTAATGGGATATCCAGAAGGAGAGAGAGGGACATAACTGATGACCCCATGTGGGGAGGGAGGGGCCCGGGATGGGTGAGTGATGCCCTATAGAGTTATCTGGATGACGGATGGGCATTGGTACCATGGCGACCGCCCAAATGAGGTGGATAATTTGGGGTGCTGGGCTGGCAGATGGCCGTGAATCACACAGAGAGGTGGCTGGAAAGAGGGAGAGTAGGAGAGAGAGAGAGACGAGAAACACTTTAAATATCACCATGTTTTTTATTACACAGATATACAGAGAGAGGGTTATCGGTTTGCTTTACCTCAACCTCTAGTTCATCACGTCATCATCCCCCCCCCCCCCCCGTCCGTCCGTCTCCCCTCCCTCTCCATATGTCAGCTTAACAAGATTGAGACTTCATAGTCGTCCCGTCGTGAGATGAGACCGAGTGCTCGATCATGTCCCGGGGCCGAGCTGCCCAGGAGACACACTTTGGTCACAGGTGATTAAAGCGCTTGCTGTTATGGCTGTTAGGGAGGTTAAGACGTCTCATGCCTGTCACCTCACTTTGTCACACCCAGAGACAACATTTGCTCAGCATTTAAGCACCAGAGTGGGATTTTCATGACTCATTGCGGTATGAGTACAAAAAAAGGCAATTAAATGTTCAAATATATTCTTGGTCTTAAAGCTGCACTATATAACATTCGTCTTCTACCCTGGATATTAACCCTGTTTTCCTGCGGACATTGTTATCATTGAGCTAGTAGAGCTTGTCTGCTTGCTCAGGGGATAAATTGACACGTGACCTGCAAAGGGATGTAATGCAAACTTGTAGATCTGCTTGTCAATCTGGTATTTTAAAAGGAAAAAATATATATATTTCAAATCATCATTTTTAAATTAAAACGGATTATCGATTATTTTGCTTAACTTTAATTAACTGTTGCACCTCTAGTTGTATGCACCATAATGCAAACTATTTGGTAGGTATGGAAAGGAACACAATTGTCCTGGTGGAATAAAGCTTTGTAAACATGGCCCGTGGACAGTGAACAAGGCTCTATGTCTGTCCTTCTGTACGTCCAGATCCCTCCTATAACCCAATCCACAGTCTGTACGTCCAGATCCCTCCTATAACCTAATCCACAGTCTGTACGTCCAGAATCTCCAGATCCCTCCTATAACCCAATCCACAGTCTTTCCATTGCCTACTATCTGGCTGCTGGTAGGCTGAGACCAGGGTGCCGCAATGCAGTCACTCCATTTAAGAAATAAATGCCGGTAGTCTACAAAAATGAAACCATTCCTTACCAACAGAGGACTAAAAAAATGTACAAAGTATTTGAAAATAAGTCTAATTTAATTTTACTTAAAACACCTTTCTATCTATTTACATAAAGAACCTTGTAAAACTGCAGAATGAAAATCAAGAAATCTAGCGATCTTAATCATTTAAGCCCTAGAAGGTTCTTGTATGTCTCATCACCTTTCTTAAATCTGGACCATATGCATTCTGATCGCAGAAAAAACTAACACAAATTCCAGATTCACATCAGGATAAACAGCAGGCTGTTTAATTCTAGAGCTCTTTGGTAACCAACATGAACATAAGCGGAACAGGAAAGAGATGTTTTTGCTTTTCCCCCATTAATGTAATTCATAGTTTAACATTTTTAAATTCACACTTTATTTCCAAACATGTGAGTCATGACGCCACTGGTTTAATAAAACAATCTTTAAACACATAGTTGTTTTTTAATGTCACCAACAAACAAAGATAAAGGAACATATATGAACAATGCAAACTCTACAAACTCAAAATCAATGGTTTTGTGTACACCCAACCATTGCCCAATTCATGACCACCACTAGGGGGCAGCACTTTGCAGCCCTCACTAGAGGGCAGCACTCTGCAGGTGCCATTGACCACTGAAAATACCAGCTCTGCAAACTAAACGGCTTGCCTCAGAAATGTAAAGAGAAACATGGCAGGAACGATAGATGGAACTGTACCTTGGAGTTATCTGTTGTACCTTATATAACTTTCCAGATATTCATTCCAGAGTATGGGTGTTTTTAAGACAACACTAGCAAGCTATGGTGTTGTAAAATGTCCTATAAAGCTAATAGGTAAGAAGCAGAAAGCCGAGAAGATCTAAAAGGCAAGGCCCTTAGCATACCCTTCCACTCTGTTCAGGCAGCTCCAGCTACTTAGCACCACAGCAGCAATATTAAACTAAACAACTCCTCACTTTTCAATTCCTTCATTTCACATTAGCTTGCCACTATACTTATCCTTTAGAGAAACCATTACAAATGGAACGCGGTCTTCTGCATTTGTTTGGAATCAGCACCAGCTCTAACAGGATAGAGTAAAAATTTGCAAAACAAATGAAAAACTAAACTTGGAACACCAGGCTTAAAACTGTTCTTGTAACACAAAGCATGAGTCATCAACATAAGCAGATTTGATTTGTATGAAATTAGTTTTTGAAAAGCTGAACCAGGTCTTCACATCAGACTAAGTACATCCTAGTCCATGATCGGACTACACCAGACCACACCAGGGCATGAGGAGTCCCTTTGCTTGGACCTGTGGCCAAGGGGTGGTGCCCAGAGAGTTGTCGCTAGAGGGCCTCCTAGTGGCTCCTTGTCCTGCTAACTCCCTGGTAGCCATGAATAAGTTCATCTCCCCATGGGGAGTTCTCTGCTCTTTAACTGCTGCTCTCTTCAGATAAAGTGCCATTAGAGTCTTGGAGCAAAGAGAGAGTCCGGGCTAGGGGACTGGACAAGCTGTCTGTGGTGTCTCCGTATTCACTCTCGGCCAGCTCTCCCTCACGCTCACAGATCACAGTCATGGGGCTGCTTAGGAGACGACAACGTGAGTTATACTTGCTGCTGGCCGCGGAGGGCGGAGTGCGCGAGCGGCCGTACTTCATCCCGCCAACAGGCAAACAGAATGAAGTCGGCGAGGAGAGGGCCAGTCCGTCACTGCGGTTCCACTCATCTGGCACCCTCTTGCTGCGGCCTGGGGAAGCGCAGGGGCTGTGCAGGGCTATTGGCGAGGACGGTGAGGCAGCGAAGGGGTCTAATGCCGATTCCGAGCGTGTCCTCTGGAAACTAGGGGCAGTTGAGCGCAGCATCTCGGTGGCAGACATTCTGAAGCTGGTCTCGGAGCGGCTGCCCTTCTTCAGGAGCAGGGCCTTGAAGGTGTCACTGCTGGTGGCCGACTTGCGGATGTTGCGCTGGATGGAGCCGGACTGGCGGGACAGTGGGGTCACCGGGCTCGGGGACGTCGCCGTGGGAGTGACGGGCGGAGACTGAGAATTGGTCCCCCCCTTTGCCTTGTCCTCCTCAGACTCCTTCCGACCCAGGACCTTCCTCTTGGACCTAAGCAAAGATGCAGAAAGCCAGGTTATTGATTTTTTTGTTGAAATCTGACTGAGCAATTTAAGTGCAGTGTAAGCAGTGTCAAATATTATGGGAGGCGAAGTAGGAGATATGTAAAACAAACAATATGACATACGGTACTCTTGGGAAGGGAGGCACATAAGTTACAAACTTTCATTATGGTACTATATTTGGGCTAACTGACCACACTTAATATAGCTCAGATTAGCTACTGGCATACACAACTGCGACCAGCGTCCCAGTTTGCCATATGTCAACAATGCCCAGAGCGATGGTGCGTCACATTGTAAGTGTTAAAGAAGCACAGAGTGGCATTATTTCCTCAAAAAGGGGAAGCTTTAACTGAAATGAAAACTTGTGTTAAGGAAATTGCAGATACTGCAGCTCTGCAGGAATGCTTAGAGATGGCACAATGGAATTAGACACACAACCTGGGAAACATGCCCAGAGCTTTTTAATCACGAGGACAATCCAGTCTTCTCTCAGTAGGGGGTGCAAAATGAGTTGACTGCAAAACTGTACATAGCATAGCAATAAAGCTGAAGCTAGCATATATGAGATTACAGCTAGGTTTGGGGGGGGGGGGGGGCATAATTAATCTCTGGTCCAGAGGTTGTACTGCAGGATTATTGATGCTATGCAATGCTAGTGTCGCCATGGCGTTTGAAAACAAGGCCAGCCAATTACAGGATGGGGGCTACTTGCCGCTCCGCACCTCACTAGACATGGAGCACCCAAGATCTGCGTTCCCTCGCTGTGCAAGGGGGAGGGAGGGGGCGAGAAGGAGAAGAGGAGAGAAGGAGACAGTGAAAGACCTGGGAAAGAAAGTTGACGAAGGAGAAGGATTTGGTGGTAAAAGTAAGAGGAGGGGATCAGGATGCAGGGAGACCAAACCTTTAATCCTCAGATCAGACCCAGAGACTAAGAGGTTTAAATAAATGCTTCCATCTATTATTATAGAGAATCTACACAGTGGGAGGTCAGTAGGGTAGACGTTACGACAGAACATACACAAGAATTACAACATGAAGGTAGAGATTGAGTCTGGGACGGCTGCAGGAATGTGCACCCACCCATGCCCTAAATTCAACCTCCATTTAACATAGTCTCCAGGGAGTTCCCTCTGCACATTAAAGCATCTGCATTACATAACGTCTCTCTCGCATGCTTCGCTCACACACTCGCAGGAGTTGCATGCAGACACACACTGACTCACACACCCGACTTCACTGAACCCAGACAAGGCTGCTGTAAGCACAGCATCAGAATGACACAGAAAGTTCAAAAACACGCAGATGGACACAAAAAACAGAGATGTTACAAATCCATAGTAGACTGGTAAACTGGTGTGTGTGTGTGTGTGTGTGTGTGTGTGTGTGTGTGTGTGTGTGTGTGTGTGTGTGTGTGTGTGTGTGTGTGCACTCGCTCATGTGTGCGTGCGTGCGTGCATGTGTGTGCGTGCGAGACAGAGAGACACGTTGGGGAAGTGGTGTGAATGACCACAGAGAAGAAGAGGGACATTGAGCGGGTGAGAGCCGGTGGAGAGGGTTGAGGAGAGAGAGGAGAGGAGAAGAGGTAGGCAGCTCGAGGCAGGAAAATAAGGTAAATATATTGAGTCTGGCTGACCTTGGGTCAGCAGATAGCAGCTGGTGTTCGAGTCTCATTGTACACACACAATGTACGTCTATGCATTATTACATAAATGGCACAAAAAGGGCCCTTGTAGTGCACTAGTTGTTTTGGGGGGCACTGTCTGCCACGAAAGCCTAGTTTTATTCCGCACTGGTTGTGTGTGTTTGTGTTAAACTGCCCCTCCAGCACTAACGCTGTGTTATACTGCATACTGTATATATGGGTGAGGAGGAGCATCCATGACCAGAGCCAGTAAAACACACACACATACACTAGTCAAACAGTAAACAAACAACGGGTGCAATGCTTATGCGTGCATGTACAAAGAAGCCTCATACATTTAATTAAAGTGCACAATAAATCGTACTACTATGCTCACATGTGTGCACACTTGTGCTTGAGCATGCACTTACTCTACTCGTGTATTATGCATTGCACACACACACGCACAGTCCATAAATACAACCTCAACCCAAAGCCAGCAGAAATACAATGCCATGAAATGAAATCCTGTGATGTTCAAGAGAGCCGGAATGGCTGAACGTGACCATGAAAGAGACGCGCACACACACAAACACACACACACACACACGCACACGCACACGCACACACACGCTAGTGGGTTGCATGATACATTTATGCATGTTCCCTTTGAAGCACAGAGGCACGCACTGTATGTGCATCATACTGTATGTGAGACTAGCGCAGAGCACGGAGACAGAGTGACATAGAGAGACACAGACTCGTTCTCCCGTGGCTTCTAACCTAGATTAGGGCTAGTGGTGGTGGTGTTGGGGGGTGGGGGGTTGTCGGGAGGCTTAATAATGAATGGACTTGGAGTGACAGCCTGCTCGGAACATGCTACTGTACGTACGTATCTCCCTGCCTGACTCTGGTCAGCCTCAGAATGCATAGCCGATGATGCATCTATATGCTGTCACTGACAGGCAAGGAGCGGACCGTACGGACAGACGCTATTCATCACTATTGGAATGGGACAGCCCAGGCTGAAGTTATGACTGGTAGGCGGAGGGCAGGGCAGGAGAGGAGAGGAGAGGAGAGGAGGAGAGGGGGTGGGAGAGGAGAGGCGGAGTGTTAACAAGGATGGAAGGATGGAAGGTTTAAAGGTGACATGTTGAGGGTAATGACTGACAGAGAAATTGAGGGATGGACATAAACACTGCACAGGGAGAGAGAAAGAGAGATCACGATATTGGAAAATCTAACAAGCAACCTTCAAAAAAATGGAAACAAACACCGCCGGAGAGGATAAAAGATGAGGACAGTTTGAGTTTTGCCGACGTGTGAACGGCGAAGCGAAACGTACCTGTGGATGGCAGCGAAGAGGTCCTCTGTGGTGCGGGGCCGCGTCGGGGTCACCATGTCCCCCCGACCGGCCCCGTTAGCGGTGCGGGCCGGCGAAGGGTCACCCGTGCTGGAGTCAAACACGTCACCTGGAGCAGAAAGAGCGAGGCAGGGGCAGAGTCACACACACGTGTTCATGTACATGACAAACACCCACACACATGATGCAGCACTTTGACACGCAGCAACATGTACACAGGTTGCGTTCCCCCCCCCCCAGCAAAGGTCAGACGCATTACCGGCAGAGTGACGAGTGACAACCTACACACACACACACACACACACACACACACACACACACACACACACACACACACACACACACACAGGTCAGATATCCTTCGTCCCGTAGCGAGCAGAGACCTGGATGCCAGTGAATGGATGCTGAGGTGGTGTGTGTGTGTGTGAGGTTGATGCAGGACTGTCTCCTTACATTCTCTTTCTCGCTTCAGAAATATTCCCCTCTCCTTCTATCCGGTCTTTCTGCACTTTGCATTCTGCTCTCTCTCGCATCTCTTGCACCTCGCTCGCATGTGCCTGCACTTCCACTAGCCTGAACCGCTGCAGGCAATCTCACGTTACGCCACCTCCCCTCGGAGCCCCTCCCCTCCCCCTAAACACAGCTCCACCGGTACACTTGCCCCAGAGAGAGAGAGAGAGAGAGAGAGAGAGAGAGAGAGAGAGAGAGACAGAGAGAGGAGAGACAGAGAGAGGAGAGAGAGAAATTGAGGAGAGTGGTGGAACAGGGAGGAAAGCAGGACAGAGAAAAGTAACACAGGACAGGACGCAGTGAGCTTGATAAGAGGGAAAGGGAGAGTGAGGGAGTGAATACTTGAAAACCAGGATGTGGGGGCTGGAAAAAAGATGAGCTCAGGAAAAAACAGAGGAGGGGAGAGGGAATGGCAGCAGGAGCCATAGCAGCGAGAGGAGAGGAGAGGAAGGGAGAGAGAGAGAGAGAGAGAGAGAGAGAGAGAGAGAGAGAGGGAGGGAGGGAGGGAGGGAGGGAGGGAGAGAGAGAGAGAGAGAGGGAGGGAGGGAGGGAGGGAGGGAGGGAGGGAGAGAGAGAGAGGCTGCGGCAGTTGTGGGTAAGCCTCTCTGAGAGAACTCGGAGTGGAGGAGGACGAGGCAGGACAGCTGGCTATCTTGATGGCTATCTTGATGACATTCAATAGATTTTCACCATATAGAGGGGAAAGTATTCAATCTATACCATGTTTAGCCACAGGATTTTGAAGCTTTTAACTTCACCAAACAAAGCCCCAAAGCTAGATAAAATGCCCCTAAGGAAACTAGCAGTAAAACCTGAGTTTATGGCCCAAGTGATTTCATCCCATAAAAATGCAGTCCTCTGAAGAATAAGGTTTTGCTCACATTAAAAACAACCTATAGAAGGTTTTTCAACTCACCAATTCAACCTTCCTTTTCTCAATCTTCACACAGTTTTATACCTTGTTATCTTCACAGTCAAACTGCAGTCAAAAATAGTAACACTGGGAAACTATCAGAGGCAAGCTCAGCCTGAGTGCTGGCCTCAATAACTCACCAGCACCACCCATCAATATTAGCACCATCCACATTTTTATCTTGACGTTATAATATAATATTATGACATTATCATTTGGATATTTGTCTTGAAAAACAACTGCAGTTAAACATCACTGACCAATGTAAACCTTTTCATGGCAAGGACCCCCAAAATTATTTGTATTTGGCTGCGGTCCCCCATCTCAAAATATTTAGATCCAGGGACCCCCAGAAGCAAAGATTTGAGTAAAAATGTTGAAAATATCAAAGATTTGCACGCATTTTCATGATTAGCCAAAGTACAAATGGTTAAGTAAAGTAAAGTAAAGTAGTAAGTAAAGTGGTTAAAATTGCTTTCCCGGTTTTAACGTGTTAAGTACATTTCAGTGAGACTCACCATTCTCATCCTCCTTGGAGCTGACAGATCCTGTGGTACTGCTCGATCCATCTCCGTCCTCTTCCTCATCCTCCTCTTCGGGTTCCACTTCATCGCCTCCTTCTTCTTGGGCGTTTCCATTGAAGCCTTGGCTGTGGTCAGGACTGGTGTCCTCGTCTGTGGAGCCAGGGAGCCGGGTGCCCTCTCGGGTCTCTGTGGATGCCTCACAACTGGTTGTCAGAGATTCAGGGCACACTGATGATGACTCGGCTTCCTGTTCCAGTCTCACACATTCCTTGTCTTTCATTTCATCGTGTTTGCCTCTATGCGGGGCGTCCACTTGGTCTTCAGTGGAAACATGGTTGGTCGTCTCCTGAAACTGAGTGGGCAGCGGCTGGCCACTGGTTTTTGGTCGTTGGCCAAATAGTGGGCCGATATTGAAAAGCTTGGGCTTCTTGGAGATTACAGGGGGCTTCTGTTTGACGGGAGAGCTTTTGGGGGTCTCTGGGGGACTGGACATCGGTGTACCCTCTTCCCCCTGCTTTTCTTCCACTTTTCTGTTTGAGAGGCTATGGCTATGATGCTCAGAGATACAGTTAAGGATGGTGACATCTGGCGGTGTGTCTGAGCTCCTGCGGTCTGGTGATAACTTCTCTAAGAGGTTTAGAACAGGTGACGAGGAGGACTTGCGTGGGCTTTCCACAAGGGAGGAGCCGTTTGTCAAGGGAAGCACCGTGGGCTGTTCCTGGGATTTAGACACCTGTGGGTTCTGGGATTTAGACACCTGTGGGTTCTGGGATTTAGACACCTGTGGGTTCTGGGGCTTTAGACTCTGTGGGGTCTGGGGCTTCAGACTCTGGATGAGGACTACCTCCGTCTCCAGAGCCATGGCATAGTCCACCTCACCGTTGACCGGCTTCTCTGGTCGCTTCACTGAGCGGAGTTGAACACTCTGCAGCGCAAACGGGGTTATGAGGGGCTTGCTGTCCTTGGTAGGGCTGTTGGTCACAGCTGGACGAGAAGCATCCCTCGTTGCCTTTGGAGCAAAGAGGGCGGCAGAAGGCGGAGCAGGGGCTGGGAGAGGGGGAGGTGGAGGGGGTGCCATGGGTGGGAACGGGGGGGGAGGAGGAGGGGGAGGACTGAGAGATCCATTGAAAGACTGGCTAGGGTGGATGAATGCGTCGGGGGAAGGCGGAGGGGGGAACTCTGGGGAGGTTGAGCAAGGGGGAGGGCTCAGAGCGGTGCCCTGCGGGGTAGTGGGTAACGGCGGGGGTGGAGGCGGAGCACTGGGGCTGGAGGTTGGAGGCGGAGGGGGAGGGAAAGAAGGAGGAGGTGGGTGGGGAGCCGAGGACGTGGGGGGTAGGGGGGGTGGCAGTGGGGGCGGGGGGCCGAGGCTCTTGAGTGAGTCCGAGGTGTTGGAGGAGAGGGAGGTGGAGGAAGAGGAGACGGAGACGGAGGAGATGAGCGAGGACTTCCTCTCAGGCACTTTTGGCTTGGGCCGGCCCCCCGAGGGAGACATAGATCTCACAAAGGAGGGCACGGGGGTCCCGGCAGTGGGGGTGTTGGACTGGCTGGAATAGCCGCTGGAGGGGGAGGTGAGTCGGTGAACTCTGTCCGGAGACGAAGTGTTGGTCTTGGCCTTCACGGTCACCCCTCCGTCCTGACCTGGGGCGACCGCCGCCTGGTTGTTGTTGGCATGATGAACGCCACCTCCATTCTGTTGTTCCGCTAGGTGAGGACCAGTGGACATGTTAGCTGTGGCGTGAGCCGAGGTCTCCGGTGTCCCCTGATCGCCATGGTTACGTGGATAGTCTATGTAGTAGCCCCAGGACTCTGCGTAGTCAGAGCGCAGACTGCTGGTGTCGCTGTGAGCCGGAGTCACGTGGCACAGGGCGTATACATTAGCCGCACCGACGCCGTTAGCATTGACCATTAGCGACGCTGCCGAGCTGGCAGCACTGACGCTACTCTGACTGCGAGGACGCAACACCCAGGGGTCGTCATAGTCACTGCAGGGGCTGTGGGAGGGCGACGACGGGGACGCGCCGCTCCCGTTACCACCCCTCAGCCCCATCTGGAGGCTCTGCTGCAAGCTGGCAATCAGGGTCTCATTGAGCACTGCCCCGTTCTCGTTGGCTCCGCCGATGGCACTGACACCTCCAAGGGGCTTCTTCCCGCCGGGCTTGCGCCGGAGGGAGTCGGTGCGAGCCGGGGGCAGCGGGGGCTTCTTGGACTTGCGAAGAGAGATGCTGCGGGACAGGGAGCGGTCGCTGCACACGCTGCTGGTGTCGTCCTGGTTGGCCATCTCCCGGCACTCATACATGCTGTGCCTGGTGGCTCGCCCGGCCGCCGCCCCGTGGCCCTGGCCGCTGCCGTGGCTGCGCTCTCGCAGACCGGAGTCCAGGTGCATGGAGGTGTAGTAGCCGTCGTTGTCCTGGGAGTAGAGGGAGCTGGAGTCTGTGGTGGTCCTGGAGGACATCTCCAGGCTGCTGTATAGCTGGTTGATGGGGGTGGAACAGCTGGAGGTCAGAGGGCGGCGCGGTGCCACCACGTTCTCGGGTGTGTCATATATCCACTGTTCTCCCGGCGGCGGAGTGGCCGCTAGCGTGCTGTGGCTGTGTACACTGCTGTCCGAGCGGCCTGATTCGCTGGGGGGCGACGAGACCACCAGACCGCCATCTTGCGGGCCGTGTGTTGGGGTTGAGGTGGCCAGCGCTGGACAGGGGTTGTGGGTGAAGGCAGTGGAACTGGAAGTCAAGGTATTGCTAGAGGTAGCCAGGCTCAGGGGCCTCGCCGTGGGGTAGGCTGAGGCTGGGGAATAGCCAGCGGTATGAAGGGCTATGACTTCCGTGGAGCTGGACAGGGTAGCGTTGGGGATGATGGAAGTCGAGTAGGCAGCATGTGGAGAGACCACACAGGCCGGGCCTCCTCCCCACTCTCTCGCCTGTGACCCCCTCACCTCCTGGGACTTGGGCCTGGGCAGGGTGGCGGTCCTGGGGGCGTTTCTCAGGTGCACCACTGTGTCGTCCACCTGCAGCTTGCCGATCTGCCTCTGGGGTGTGGTTTGACCTTCTGACCTGATGGGGGTGCTGCTGTAGAGAGGGTCAGCGCTCAGGGACACCCTGGCACCCTGTCGGGGCAGGCTGTGGAAACGAGAGGCGTCTCTGTTCATGTGAGGAGGCAGCACCAGAACGCCGGAGCAGTCACTGCTGGAGACAGATATGCTCCCAGTCGAGGTCGACGTCGAAATGCCAGCCATCTGGGCAGCGATGCCCTGTCCCCTCTGAGCCCGGATCCTCCTCATAGAAGGGGGAACAACCTTCACCTCCTCAGTCTGGCAGCCGGAGTCACGGGTGTCGGAACGCCGGAGCGCCGAGTTCACGCTCCCAACTCGACCCAGCGTTGAGTACTGTCCTGGGATGAACATGGAATGTGGCCGCAGTTCTCCACCACGTCCTTTTGCTGCAAAGAAAACAAAAGCAAAACAAAAAAGGGAGAGGACATAATGAGTGACAATAATAATACGTCCTGTTCTTCGTCTAGCTTTGTCTCTTAATTTTCTCTGTCACGAATACGATGCCTCCTGTTCTCTTCTGGCAGATTGTCCATCACATTAGCTGTTCAGCACATTAGTGGCCGCTAATTAATTTGATTTGTCATAATTATGTCTCACGCATTAATAACCTCTGGACTTCCTGAGAGAGAGCAAGAGAGAGAGAGAGAGAGAGAGAGAGATTCTCTACTATGCATTCTCTCTTTTCTGGCTCCGAGTCTGGCTCTGTCTGATGGAAGAGTGAATTAACCCCCAGGGTATGGGACAGACAGCTTGGCCACTGGGCAGCCAAAAAGCACATGCACTGTTGCACATGTGTGGACACAGAGACACTACACACAGAGGCACAAGCGCAAGCACAGATACATACATACAAATGGCACATGCACAAATATGTGGACATGCTCATGCACATTGTCACACAGTCAGCCACGGACTGACACACACACACACACACACACACACACACACACACACACACACAAAAGACGCGTGCACACTCACCCCAAACAACTTAAGTGCATACTGACGCATAAACAAACAAATTGAGGAACGGGTTGGAACGCAGCATGTCTGATCTGCGTCTCCCATCTGTGGTGGCTCTCCCGTTGATGCTCATACTCTTTTCTCCCCCCTTCCCTCTCTCTCTCTCTCTCTCTCTCTCTCTCTCTCTCTCTCTCTCTCTCTAACTCTCTCTCTCTAACTCTCCCTCCCTTACACTCTCTCCCTCTTTGGCTACAAGCAAGAGTGACAGCCCCGGCTGCTGCCGTCTGCCAGAGATTAAGCTGCAGGTCTACTACTTCACAGGCAGCTTTGGTGCAAGGAGAGGGAGGGATAGAGACAGAGACAGAGACAGAGACAGAGACAGAGACAGACAGACAGACAGACAGACAGACAGACAGACAGACAGACAGACAGACAGACAGAGTGGGGGGGGGGGGGGGGGGGGGGCAATTACCCTGGCCCAGTAATCACATCATTCAGAGCAATGTCTACCATCAGTCAGTCACTAACCAGTCTTTAAAAGCTCCTGTCCTCTCAGCACTGACTGATCATTATTATCCTGCGTGAGAAATGACATTCACTTTAACCTACAGAATCTGCGCCGGCTCACAGTTGTGTAAATAAACAGCAGCCCCGTGGAGCTGTCGGATGCAATGCAACTTTAGACGCCCGAGTGATAGCTTAACCGCCCTCCAGTTGACATTATATGGGGGCAGTAGCGTTAAAGGGCTGCTCGGAAACATCCTCCGTTTCTTATCCAGTCGTATTCGGAGCGGGCTAAGGTTTCACTGGGGCTTTTTGGAGCTGTTTGTGTGTGAAAAGGGGGAACTGGAGCATGACGTGGGGGTTATCACAACAACAGCTGACAATAACAACCCCAGTGTGTGATAGGGGAAACATTCACACCCCTAGCATGAGTATCCGAGGAGCAGCTGAGGGAGAATCTGTCGAGAAGGATCTGTTGAGAAGCTGAGGCCCATTTCAATGTCTTGTGACTGTCTTGTGTTCTCAGAGGCCCTCATAACTTGGGATTCATCAATAGAAACACAAACCGCACGCACACACACACATATACACACACACACATGCACGGTCGCACACTCTCACACACACACACACACACACACACACACACACACACACACACACACACACATTGATGAAAAACAAGCAACACACACACACACACACACACACAATAGTAAAAGCACAACTTTAAGGTTTGGCATGCCGAGATTATCAATAGACTGCAGGATGGATCCTGAATGTATGTAACTTGTATTATTTATACACTTTTGCAGTGTATCACCCCAGGTCCCAGGATTGTAACACAAATACTGACACACAAACACAATCACAGGAACACACAACAACAAGGAAGAGTGGCAGCATGAGAGACATGAACCCAGAGGACGATGGGGTCGTTCATCTTTAGGAATGCACTTGGTTTCTTTCCTCATTATTGCCTTTCCAGGTTGCAAAATGTAAAGAGAAAAACGCTACAGTAGCAGAGGTTTCTAAAAGAACAACAGGCAAGATGGATGGGAAGCAGACTCTGAGCGAGTCCTAGTCCTTAATGAGACAGCAGGAAGGCGTCCGAAAGGCTGCAGCTAAAGAACCTAAATGGACTGAGTGAGTGAGGAGAGGATGAAGCAGACTGAGAGCAGATGAGGATATTCACTGTGTGGAATGGAACCAGGGAAAGACTATAAAGAACTACAGGGCCATGTTCCAACACTGCAGCTTTTTGCACGCATCCCTCCTCCCTTCCTTCAGCTTTCATTTTCCAAGCCCAATTTGATGGGCCCGGTAGTACAACACCGCGCTGGGCCCATTTTGTCTCCTCGCAATTGTTATGTCAAATAGGTGTGATGGAAGAAATGAAGGAAGGAAGGAAGGACGCGTCCAGAGTGTTGGCACAGGTCTATGGACAGTAGAGGGCGGCAGGGAGCCCCACAGGCATCCATACCTATCTCCAGGTTGAAGTTGTCAGGCAGCCCTGATATAGTCTTTCTGCGTTTGACCTTCTTGGGCCGGCGGGACACGGTGTCAGTGTTAATGAGGGAGCGCCGGATGCTGGCCTGCCGGTCAAACACTGCCCCTGGTGGCCGGGAGGGCGAGAGCAATGGCAGGCAAGACACACACGGGCAAATACAGCAGCCGGTTAGTGGAGGGGAAAAAATAAAATAAAAGCTACAAAAAAAGAAAGGCTATAAAAAAATTAAGATAAAATAAAACATGCCATAAAACTAGTGGTTTTATTGAAATAAAACATGCAAATGTGAATGATAATGGTACAGAGAAAGCAATGATGGTGATGAAACTAGACATGAGTACTAGCTTATACCTCACACGTGCACATGCATGCGTGGGAGAACACACACACACACACACACACACACACACACACACACACTCTGTGTACTCCCTAGCTCTCTCTCTCTCACTTTGGGACCTGCTCTTTCTGAAATAATAGGCTACTTACACTGGCAACGCACAGTCTCCATCGCTCAGCTCTCTCTATCTGACTGTCTGACTAATTAAATGTGACAGGAGATAAAGTTAACAGGCACTATCAGTCCGCTCCTTAGTGTGCACACACAGGAGTGTCTGCCGGGTCGTATTGATAAAGAGTGTTGACATTGACGTGACCCGAATTGAGCTGTTCTGAATCCCGCAGCTGATAACACGTCTATATCTGCTCTGTCTGATACATGTGTGAATGAGTGGCAGTATACTACCGATGCTAATGTAGCGCCGTCCGTAACCGGGACTGACAAGACTGGCAGGTGTTGTGTGTGCATGTGTGTGTGTGAAATACTGTACGTACACACAGACCCAGTTCAATGCATGTGCATGTGCCAGTGGGGCTACAAACTGAGTCATGGCTGGCAGACCGCAGTAACCAACATGACGTGTGCGTGCGTGCGTGTGTGTGTGTGTGTGTGTGTGTGTGTGTGTGTGTGTGTGTGTGTGTGTGTGTGTGTGTGTGTGTGTGTGTGTGTGTGCGTGCGTATCAGAGAGTGTGTGTATGTGTATTTGTGTGCATGCTTGTGATATTCATCTGTCAAGCGCCCTGCAGTTTGACATGCAGTCACTGAGAAGCCCTGACCTTTGGCTATGCTGCCTAGCAATTTACACACACACACACACACACACACACACACACACACACACACACACACACACACACACACACACACACACACACACACACCACACACACACACACACACACACACACACACACACACACACACAGAGGAGAGTGAAGGTCAGTTTGTGGGAGGGGAGATAAAAACGGAATAGTAAAGGAGACGAGGCTGGCAGACATACAGCTTCATTCACTGTGGCTGGGCAGATACAATGTATCCACTCAAAGCACAGAAACATCAACGGATGTGTGTAGCTGGCAGTGAAAAGGTTAATAATGTAGTAGTAGTAGGTGAGGAAATTAGATTGGATGAGGCCAAACCAGCCTCAAATGGGAAGGCCACGCTAACGAGACCAGGTGGGTGGTGTGGGGCGGCGCTAGAACATGACACGGAACTAATATATTTTATGATGAATGACGGCAGCGCTCACAGGGCCTGGTCACTAGATGTCCAAAGGGTGAAAGGAAAACTAGATGTCCAAAAGAGCTAATCAGATGACTGGAGGAGGGCGGTTGGGGGTGTCCTACCTGTGACGTTGATAGGGACAATGTCTGTGGGCACGTTCTTGGCCACCTGCCTCATCTTCTCCTCCGGGGTGGGCAGGGGGGGCGGGGCCTTTCTCCACGCCGCCTGTCCGTCAGGCACGTCCACGCCGTCCTCCTCCTCGTCGTCCCCGCGGGGGGTCTGGGGCCTCATGGAGAGCAGGGACTTGTTGTCCTCCGCCGACGAAGCCGTGGACTGCATGGGGGGAGAGAGAGAGACAGAGAGAGGAGGTTAAAATGAGAGAGCCTGATTTAACCTTGTTGATCAACTGTCTTTGAGATTGGGCTTCAGGCTACACACCTGAGCCTCTGAGGAGAGGACAGGTTTGTGTGTGTGTGTGTGTGTGTGTGAGTGAGTGAGCGAGCGTTGCACATCTGTGGCTGCTCTCTGTTTACTACTAATCTTCTTCAGAGCAGTTGAGCGCACCCAGAGACACACACTCATGGTTTATTATGTATCGAAAGGCTGTGACCTTTAGAAGACGGGGGTGCAGTAAACATGTTCATGGTCAATCACACCCGAATGGTTGCATGTGCGCACGACACACGTGCGCGCGCACGCACACACACACACACAGAAAAAAAGCTGAGGTTGAGAGATGAGGGTGAAAAACAGAGCGAGGAGAGAGCGAACCACTCATGCATTAAACTGTGTTCACTTCACGCACTAAGAGCTCGCATGTTTGTCCACAGAGCAGTAAGTGAGCAGTAACTGGCCTCTGCTGCCTGGCCTGGCCTGTGTTAAACAGATTTTTAACAAACTGAAAGCGGTCACATTTCTTCAGTCTTGAAGAAGCACATTAATCAATTCAGCACAGAGAGCATGCGTGTACGCACATCTAAAGAATGTATGACCAGTGGATGAAAAGGATGGGATTCTAAAGACTCATTTATCCCATTTTGGGCGGGAACCCCTTTTGGTGTTTAAAACATTATGTTATAATTTAGCTATTGATCTACAAGCTCATGCAAAAAAAAGAATGACTCAGTCATAACTGCCAGGTGCCAGTGCAGAGTATGGGTTTTTACTTTTTATACCGTTCAGACTACGGGTTTTAGCAAATGTAGCCCAGGCGCTTTTCAAGCACCTGCCAAAAACTATGTTGGCAATAAATAAATAATGAACTTAAATCAGCCATTTATCTTCCCAGCAAACAGTAGCCCAGTATCTCCTTTTGAGTTTACACTTTGGCTTACTAGCCACAGAACAACAAGATGCAGTGGGGAGGATGAGATGGAGAAAGAAAGAAAGAA
Organism: Protomyctophum parallelum; assembly: GCF_964188405.1. Lineage (NCBI taxonomy): Eukaryota > Metazoa > Chordata > Actinopteri > Myctophiformes > Myctophidae > Protomyctophum > Protomyctophum parallelum. The sequence goes on from NC_139717.1 coordinate 35,363,607, forward strand.
AGAAAGAAAGAAAGAAAGAAAGAAAGAAAGAAAGCGGGGACGATAATCTATTTTGGTATCAAGTTAGGCATGGAGAGGGTCGCTGGTCGGGGCATAACAGTCACAGAGACTCTTAAACTGTCTGTAAAAGACATACGTTGTAACAAAGGGCATCTCTTTTGTGTACCACACGTAGATACAATACAAACTATTACAATGTAGGAGAGGAGAAGTGATGAGACGAGAGGAGAGCAGAGAAGAGAAGAGGGGAAGGGCAGGGAGCTGAGGACACGGTAAAACAATTCACAGTCCATCCATTACACAATCATGTTCTGCCGAACAATAAATAGCAAATTATTTCTCCATGTTTCTCTCAATTTCTCCTTGCTACTATCCCACTTTGTCTGTCCATCTCCCTTCCCTCTCCCTCACGCCACATTATCAGGTCTTTTGTTTTGCCACAAAGAACAACAGCTCCACCAAGTGTAGAGGAATACCAACACAGTCTCAGTGTATATTCCCCAAGGAAGTCTGCCTGGTTTAAATAATCTAGATGACAGACCAGCCATGACATGACATGACATGTCAGCAGAACATACATCAATGAGGAAGAGAAGAGGGGGACAGGCACAGAGCGGAAAGGCTCAATTATTTCATAAATCTTCCCACCATTTTCTGGATGCCATTCAATACGACACCTGCTGATAATAAGTTATGACAGCCAACCAGGTCAAGCCACTCTATAGCTGAATAATTTAATGTTTTAATTCAATTCCCATGAAAAAGGTATCAAACGACTGATAAAAGACACGCACATCCCATATGCTGCTGGGCTGGGTGCTGGGTCAAAAACAGAACAGTAGAAGAACAATAAAATCTTCACACCAGTACTATATGCTCCCATTGAGGAAGGGCGGGCTCCCGGCTCCAAACTTCACATAATACATTTCCACAAATGGGAGCATAATATTTTATTTTTATTCCCAAAACACCTTGGAATTATTATTAGTAATATTATTATTATTAGATTATAATTATTATTATTATATTCATATATATATTATTATTATTTTATTAACTTTTTGGTGGTTCACATTTTCAGACTGCCTCCTGGCAGAGAGGGACATGGCATGTGTGAGCACTTCCCAGTCTGACCACTGGAGGGCAGACTAATACCACCGTGAAGAGCACCAGCGGTTACTGTAGCACCATGCTGAGTCAGCAGTGGTCAGCGTTGGAACATGTGTCCCCTCATGACCAGTTTACTGCAAGCTCCAACGCTCGGCTAGTGATAATTCTTGGACTTGAGTGTGTATAAATTATTCCGCCCAAATGCACTCATTTTGCTCTGAGCCTCGGACATGAGCCAAAACCCTAGGACACGTCCAGTCGGTTGGTGGTTAATAACCATGAGCAGTAAGCCGATTAACATAGGTTGGTTAGCAATCTTCAACAGTTCCGTGTAATGTCAAAACAATGGAAAGGATTTGGGAGAGAGACGATAATTTGTCCCAGTATTGTTTTCTCACCTGGCTGTAACTACATCATAGCTAGCTAGCTGATGGTATAAATATGGGTTAGGAGCGTTCACTGTTGTTGTTATTGTTGTTTCTATGAAAATGGGTGAGGTGCGACCAATTTGATTAATGTTATTCGTGTGCGTGTGAGGTGCATTTGTGCGCTACCAGTACCTTCTTGTCGTTGTCATCATCATCTTCGTCACGCAGGCTGCTGGTGGAATCTGCAGGGTCAGCGAAGGTGGGACCCTGAGAGTAATACTGGGAGCTCCTGAAGCCATCCTTCCTCAACTTGTCACATTCTACAGAGACGCAGAGAGAGAGAGAGACAGGAAAGGAACGGATGAATACAAGGACTGAAAACATTTGAGAACCAGTATACTAGTTGGACTCCTAATATGCCATAGTGTCATAATGAATAATTGCCATACATATTCTGAAGAAAACCTGGAGATTGACATTCAGTAAGTGGGTGTTATGATCAAAATAAGAAAATTATAATGGTGCGTAAAGCAGAAAATCTAAAATTTGCTACGGACAAGACCACATGTTGGTGACCCCTGATAGCGAAGCAGGCTGTGTCACTGTGAACACTGTTCAGTGAACACACTCCATTCACGACAGCAGCTTTATTTCACTCAAGGTCTCTCAACCCACACGTACTGTAGCATAAACACTACACTAAACTATTGGAGACGTGTGCAACACTGCTCAACAGCTCAGTAAATTAATTGGTGTGAATCTGCGTAATGTGCATAATAAGGCACAGTAACATTCTCAAGTGTCCATTTATCCATTTGTAACACAAACGGACCTGGATTCGGTTACATTTTGTACACCCTCTGGAGTTCAATGAACACAGAGGACTTTACTGTGTGTGTGTGTGTGTGTGTGTGTGTGTGTGTGTGTGTGTGTGTGTGTGTGTGTGTGTGTGTGTGTGTGTGTGTGTGTGTGTGTGTGTGTGTGTGTGTGTGTGCGCGCGTGCGTGTACTGTATGTGTGTCACACGATAGCACACCTTGTCACACCCTGCCAAGCTCCCCTCACATCTCTGATAATTATCTCCTGGTTTGATGGCCGTTCGTTGTTAGTTTTTTGTGTGGGTGTGTGTGTGTGTGTGTGTGTGTGTGTGTGTGTGTGTGTGTGTGTGTGTCAGTGCATGTGAACATGTGTGGCACACAAGAGGGGGTATCAGTTTCAGCCTGCCACACACAGATGGTGGAAGCTTCTCTCCCTATGCTCTCAGTCTCTACCCCTCCTCACTCCTCTCACTCATTTTCCATGGCCCCCCTCGGTGTGCCCACAGCTACCAGGGAATCCTTTGTCTACTCCCTTTCTGACTAATTGCATGTTGCATGCAACTCGTGCTACTGACACGGCTTCAAACACACAGCAGAGACATTTGTATTCATTTGATGAAGTTAATTATCTGTACAAGTGCAAGGACATGTCAATGTTTAAAAGCAGACACTTCAATATATCACTTCAATATCACATTTGCATGCCATGATGCGCCTGTGTTTGTACAGTGACAAACGTATTACCCCCCAAAGGAGTGAGGATAAAATCATTATTATATCTATAAATATCTGTGTGTAGGGCGTAGGCCATATATCATAGTGTCTCCTACCTCACTCTCTCCTGTGTACTACTGTTCACTGCATGTCAGTATTCATGATATTTACACTGATGCATGAATGCTTCATTGCGGTGTCATCTGAAGAATGAGGGGGTACCAGCGTCAGTTATGTACGTGTTATTAATGGTTGTGTTCCTTTGAGACGCCCATGTGCCTTTCATGTGTCATCTATGTATTCCCATGTAGCTAATTACAGCCATTCTCTCCAGAGTGAGACGACGGTGCATGAATAATTCTGTAAGTAGCTAATGGGGCCTAATGGGGCCGGCATAGGTACAGTACATACTGTAACATTCTGTAATAGCAACATGCTGGTGATGTGGAAGGGCTTCTGAAAGGAGATAATTATAACTAGGGCTGCAAATATCAATTATCTACTTAATGATACCTATTTAATTAATCAAATAATTGTGAAGCGTGTTTTTGTACAGCCAGGTATATTATATAATAGAATCGAAAGCAAAAATAGACAATCTACAAGATCACAACACTGCGCGATACCATGTAGATCAGCTAACATCATCTATTCATCTATTATACTGAATTTTCGATTAACTGTTACACCCCTAATTGTACAAGGCTGATGATGAGTTCTAACGTGATGATTGGTGTTGCTTGATTGGAGGTTGACAATTTAACAAATGAATACGTGCTCTAATGGGTAAAAGACCCATTGTGAACAATGTACGTTCTCGTAAATGATTAAATATTAATGCATTGATATATGTGTTATTATGGCCATGTATAAACTATGAGGCCTAGTATGTACATTTTTACCGGTATTGAGTCCAATTTTTTTATTCTTTTTGCCTTTTGCTACCATTTATTTGGAATTGGAACCTAAGTAGTTGAAACTATAATACCAGGGCCCATAATACAAGTAAAGTTGTGGTTGTGTACGTCCATGACTATTCAATCACAACATGCATTGACTGAACGGCGAGTACTTCTTCCACAGCGTTATCGACATATCGACCGCACCGCCGTTATGCAACCCAGCTGAACAATCATCATGAGTCACCTGCACATGCCACGCGGCGCCACTACCCATGCCCTGAAATTCAGCCTGAACGTATATGCTTTTGTTCGTGAGGATCCCCATCTGATTGGTTATTGTTGTTTGCGGGGCAGATGTCACACATTGCTCTAACTTCTGAATATGCTTGTGTCCACGCCATTGGCTGCAATGACTTGTGGGAGCCACGTGCAAGGAGAAGGGAATGAGAGCCATTTATACTTTGTGCTGTCCCTTTGTTTGCTGTTAATTACAAACCCAAACTACACCTTGTGGAAACACACAAGGTGCGACAACCCCAGGGGTCCTTGAGGGGGTTCTAGGGGGTCCCCTGCTAAATGATTGTTAGTTAGGAACCAAGAGAGGGCCTGAGTTACGGGTCTGTACTTGGGAGTGTAAAAGTGTCCACTGTCAGAGTTAAAGAAAATCATATGAAATGTGGGTCTGCGTAATTGCATATCAAACGGAGAGTGCTTGAAATGAAAGAAAAATGTGATGGGCTCACAACAGGCCAGCTTTGGCACTCTCATTGAACACCTGTTGTTGTGCTGGGCAGCTTTGAGAAGGACCCCTGGGTTTGTGTGTGTGTGTGTGTGTGTGTGTGTGTGTGTGTGTGTGTGTGTGTGTGTGTGTGTGTGTGTGTGTGTGTGTGTGTGTGTGTGTGTGTGTGTGTGTGTGTGTGTGTGTGTGTGTGTGCGTGCGTGCGTGTATACCTGCGGGAACATCAATATTGCAGGACATAATGCATCGTGTATGCGCTTGTGTGTCATATTTCAGAGTCAGGTGTAGCAACACACAGGAACTGGGCACAAAGAACTACAGTGTGTGTGTGTGTGTGTGTGTGTGTGGGGGGGGGGGTTATCTTAGGATAGGTGACTCAGTCTCTGAAAGCATTGGGTTACAACCTCCATTGTGTCTTTTTGACTGTCTTTCTTTTATCTCCCCCCCTTTTATCTTTCTGTCAATGTACCTTTATCTGCCTCCCTCATTATCTCCTGACACACCATGGCCACTGAGCATGTAAACAGCAGGTTTGTGTGTGTATGTGTGTGTGTGTGTGTGTGTGTGTGTGTGTGTGTGCGTAATACTGTATGTGTGTAATACTGTGTATGTGTGTGAATTCCCAGTGAAACAGGTGCTGGGAGTTCTCTAGCTAGCAGTCCTGGGATGTCTGTGAGAGCGTTAAAGGTCTGACACCGTGTTGTGATGCGACCGGTGTGTTTGTTGGGACAACACTTCAGACCTCTTCTCTAAACGTACTGGACTAACAGGAAGAGGTTGATCTCACATGGGCGTGCGCTGTGCACCTAAACACACCCTGCACGTTTCAATATCTTTACAATGCCTGGATTTATTTGAGTGTAATGTATTGCTGCCACGGAGAGCCAACAAATGACATGAAAAAGGTGTGAATTAGCGACCAAACGTCAGTAGAAAATTTCAAATTACAATTTCTAAATGGTGCCCTTTGTTCCTGTGGAAAGGAAAAAGTAATGCTACAGCTATAAATGAGATTCTCTAGACAATAAGGTGCTTCAAGTTTTGTGGTTGACAGTTTCCTGTTTCAGAAGAACATAATACTCTAGAAGACTCTAGATTAACACGTCATTGCAGATTTCCAATCACTGGAACAAAGAGCACAGTCTGTTCACTGCTTTTAGGCCATACTGTATATTATGTACACTATGTTCAGTTGTTCACATGGATTACAAATTACATTTCTGGTGTGAATGATTTGTTAGCAGATTAAATCTGTGCTTTACTTAACCACTTCAACCCCAGCATCCGTATCGTGGCGCATTGCGAGCTTGTCGATCACGTATTGTCAGCTAAAGCTTTCCCCACAATAACAGAAAACCGAAAATACCCTGGTATAGAGTCCTGAGGGATACCGGTCAACCATATAGGGTTTAAGCGGTTAAGCACTAATACATGAAAGGGAGCGCTACACCAATATTAAATGGTGGTCTTACATCACTGATACATGATGCAAGACCACAAAGCGCCTGTATACGAACTTCAGAAGCGCTTTACTATGTAAAATGTTCACACTTTCACACACACATTTACACACCGATGTTAGAGGAAACCATACAAGTGTCTTGTTCAAGGACACTTTGACACCAACACAGGGGGAGTCAGGGATCAAAAGAGGGAACCTTCTGATTCCCTACTCAATCTCCTGAGCCACCGCCAACCCCAAGAAGATATCACAATATTTATCATTTAGACAACAAAAACCATCGTTGGGAGTGCTGTTATCGGAAGATATCGGCATTCATTAAAACAAGAATTAGAATCAGAATCAGCCAAACAGCAATATGAAGTCATAACTTTGGTAAAAATGGAGTGGCAGCATTGAGGATTTGACCCCAGGATTCTGTATCACACTGATTCATCAGGAGAGCCCCTATCACTTTCTCTGTGGTCAGACTAGACATGTCCGGCCGAGCCCTGTTGCAGCAGCAGCATGCAGTCAATCTGTAATGGTGTCTTACCTCGCAGGGCGGTCTTTAGGTTGACTTTGGCCTGACGGTGGAGGTCTTCCACGCAAGGCGGCCTGCTGCCTGGCAAGAAGACGTTCTCCTGCTGGTGCCAAGGTGCAGTGTAGTGAACAGTCCACTTGCTCTCCTCGTCCAGGTTAGACACCGCTAGAGAGAGACACACAGACAGAGGGACATGAGGCGTCTGTTGCAAAGTATGACTTTGGGCTGTGAGAGAAACAGGTGTTAAAACACATTATGGAAAGGTGATGGTTTGAGGAAAAGGGGGGAGGGAGGAAAATGCTTTGTATCCAGGTGTCAGTCTCAACACAAACAAGCTGACACTTCCCTGTGACATCACACTGTGGGCCAACCGTTTCGGAGAAGGAAGAGAGAGAGGGGGGGGGGGCCATCATCAGCATAGTGGAGGGAAAAACTCAGCTCAAAAGGCTACTTCTCACAATCTCACATAAAGATCTGGCTAATGTAGCCAGATCTTTCTAAGACGGGAGAAAACAACTTGTTGACAAGCTGCACAGTGGCCCATTTGTTGGTCATTTTGGGCTATTACTGTCCAAACAACCGCATCTGTTCAACAAGTCAAACTTATACCAAGATCAAGATTTGAAAATGTGATGGCCTTGTAAACATACCAAACTTCTTTGCAGAACTGTGCAAAAAGACAAAGAAATCAAACAACCAAAACATACAAAAAAATCCCTTTGTAGTGATTCTTGCTTGAAGCCTGAGCATTTACACAGATCCACATTTATCCCACCAAAAACGTGCCTTACCCAGAGTGCGTAGCCAATCCAAAGTAGGCGATCGTGGATGAAACATTATCTCCATAAATACAAGTAGACGTATCACAATGTGTCCTCCTGTCCTGTCCTGTGTGTCCTTACTACTACTACTTTAAACAACCTCAGCCTCACTCTCCATCTGACTGACCACTACAGTGAAAAGATTAAGAAGAAATCTCTGGAGGAGCAACCAACCAAGGTGGAAGGGGGCGGGTTAATGAAGAGAGAGTGAGTGTGTGTGTGTGTGTGTGTGTGTGTGTGTGTGTGTGTGTGTGTGGGCGGGGGGCCTTTCCTCACAGGTGCAAATGAGCCGTAGCAGGATACATGTGTGTGTTTTGAGGGGGGGGGTCATTCACACAAAGTGTAATGGACCATCAAGGGACAGTGTGAGAATGTTTGTAACAGCTTTGATGAATGTTAAAAATCATCTGTTTTCGTTGGCCCAGAAAAGTCTCATTAGTTATAAAATAAGGCCTACTTGCAGAGGCTACACCAGGCTGCTGTCACAGAACAGCTGCTGTACAGTATAACATTATGACATCACTTTGACCTGTGTGTACTGGAAGGTCTCTCCAGGAGAGCACAGCAGGCCACTGCTCTTACTGTTTACAGCATAGATGTATCTTCATTGATCACACCATTTTCTCCTGAATTCTGTTCTTACATCAAAGTCAGATGCATATCACCACTGTCGGGCAGAAACCTTGTATCTCACCATGTTTAAAATAAAAATAAAAAATCAATGTCATCCAAAAGCAGCAAGAGCAAGAAATCTACAAGTTTGCAACGTTGGGAGCTTTTTTATGTGGTTCATGGTGTCTGTGGGTTGTACAACTAACATCCTTTATATGTTTTAAGGTCCAACTAAAACAATTGATCATGGACAATCATAAATCTGGTGTATTTTTACACCACATTTTATGTGTGCATCAATATGCACCCGTCCAAATAAACCCAAACAAACAAATAAAATAAATATTGAACTAATGAAAAGTATTAACAAGAGCTTGTGACCAATACACAAATACAAGGACATACAAGGTTTCCAACTGACAGGACTATTGCAACCTTTTCTCCTACTGCTTTTATCCTGCTTTCCCACAGGATGCAAACAACCTTACCTGAGGCTATACTATGCTGATATAGTAACCCCAACTATTTGGTATGCAAAGCAGGTTGACCAACAGACAAGCAGGCACCCTTCCTTGTCAGAATGCCTGCGTTGTTATCCGAGCACTTGTGTGAGTGTAAACTGTAAAGTGTCACTTTACCGGTGCAACATGACGGTGCTTGCGTATAAGAGAAAGAAATTGTATCTTTTGAAGATAGTTGCTTTTTGTACTTTCGTATCGATATTGTAGATGGTATATTATAAATATGTTTTGGATGTATATTATAGAATCCCCCCAACACACATACACTTTTGGGCGCCAGGCAGACCCACACATCCACACAATTGTTTTCATGTGTGCCCAGGGAGACATTAGCACATCACAAACATTATTCATTCATGCACTCACCAGCACCACACTACATGACCTCATACACTAACACACCTTATACTAAGGACAGGAATGGAAACAAGCAGGCCTAAGATGTTTTTGCTTTATCCTTTTGATTATGGTGGGTCAGATGTATGTTACATGTGACATCATTTATGCTTTATTTCATGATCAATAAAGATATCAATAATTAATTATATGTAGTTCTAGGAGCAAAATTCTATCTATCATCAATTGGAAAAAGCTTGTTTACTTTAAGTTTGTTTACTGGTGGAGAGCGTGAGTGTGTGCACGTGCGTGCGTGTGTGTGTGTGAGTGTGCGTGCGTGCGTGCGTGTGTGCGTGTGTGTGTACTGATGTTGGGTCGAAAGAGCATTGGATATAGTGAGAGAAATATATAGAATAGAAATTGATTTATTGAAGATTCTGACTTTCAAATGTACATCATTTTTGTTTTGATTGTATTTCTGTTTCTGCTTTGGCGATGTAAATGTATGTTTTCTCATGCCAATAAAGCCCTTTGAATTGAATTGAATTGAATTGAGAGAGCAAGCCTGTCTGTTTCTACTGGGTCGATAGAGAGCGAGTGTGTGACCCACACACTGCCTGCTGCCTGCAACCCACACTGTTAGTGTTACATGAACAAATAATGCTTCCTAACAGCAATGTTGTTTTAACTACCGTATAAGAGAAAGGTGAAAATTAAACATCATGGAGATGTCAGAGAGACAGACAGAGACATCCCCAAATGCCTAGTCTGGTGTAGCCTCGATCCCAGCCTTATTCATCTGCGAAGAGAAAAGCCTGGTCACAACCTAAGGCAGAGAGTGCATAGCCGAAAGTGTCAGGTCGGAAAGGCCATTGGATGTATTTCCCCCCGGATACGATATTTTCCGACAAATCAAAATACTTATTTCATTCATGGAGAATGTAAACAGATTTGTAAAGCGTCAAGGTCATTTCCTTGAGCTGTAAAATCCCGCCACTTCAGCAAAATTCCAGCAATGCACTCTACAGCGTAGGGCTTGCCCAGCGTGAGTCTGGTGAGGCAGATACTACTCATGCGATCATTTACTAGCATGGGAACAGACAGTGAAATGTGGGAATGCCTTTCCCGCTGCCTATGCCGGCAATTTGTGTTAATGTTTTACCCAGCACTTTACACACATGACATGCGTGAAGATAGTGTCACATGGCAGGTAATGTAGATTGTTAAAGCACAGGGAGAATATACTAATTGAAGAGGTCACATACACGTGGCCAGGAAGATATGAGTCACCGTGACTGATAGAGGCAAGCAGACGGATATGAATAAATATAATGTACTCAATGAGTTGTCTTTCAACAGTGACATCCTGGACCTTCGGTATCTTGATATGTTTGAGCACAGGGCGTCACAGACATATGCCACCTATGCCAGTGTGATTCAAGATACTGTACAGATACTGGGGTGTGAGTCAAGTCTTAATATTACAACATCGGTTACCTTGTATGGCTTGTTATGTTGGTGCCTGCCAGTATGTGAATGTGTCTAATCCGTCCTTCCCAAGCAACTACTCTCTCTGATCGTGTCTTTAGTCGACTGGTTTCAGAAAAGTACAAAAACCAATTCTCTGAAGCAACCCTTCCTTTTTTTCCCGCATACAGAGCACAGGTAGCCCTCCCCCACCCTCATCTCAGACTATGGGGTTGAATAGGACTCAGGACAAAGCCTGTAGGCAGACCAAGGACATGGGGACTGTGGACACAAAGCCTATATTGTCCCCCAGCATCAGTCTCCACATTGGGCCTTTCAGTGTCACAGTGACCCCCCTAGCCCCCTCCACCACACATTAATGTCCCCAGTGGGCTATGGCGCGAAAGTCTTTCAGGATTGTATTAATCCCTCTGTCCACTGGCTATCCAAGCTCTCCTAGGCACATCAGCAAACACACACACACACACACAGTCAGGGTGATACAACTAGACAACATCTAGGTGATGATCCAGTCTTCTCCAGGGATAGATGTGGTCAGTGATATTGAGATGGCCATATGGTGGCGTGACCATATATGGAGGCGTGGGGTGACTAACTAAATAACTGACGGACGGGAGATGCAGGTTTTCATAGTAAATGCGACTTGCAGTCGCAATAACTGACAGCAAATAAAAACATTTTATGGTTTTGTAAACTAGTTTGTAAGCACAGGCAATGTGAGACAGATGTTAATACATTTACTTATCCCCTTTAATTGACTGTTCCACGTTTTCTCACGCCAATTTGAATCGTGTCAGTTTTAATTGCTTATGCCACAGATGCATTGCATGTAGGCTGGGAATACCTTTAAGATCAATATAATTGATCCGTTTTTGTATTGACACCATCTAGGTTTAATCCGTAAACGGGCTCCGGTCACCAATCAGCCAATACATATTGATTTGCACCTCTAACCACTAATTTAAACTGTGCGGCTCAGGAGGGAGAGTGGCCGATGTGGAAACGGAATGTTCCCGGGTTCGATTCCTGGCTCCCCTCGGTCAAACTGTCCTTGAGCAAGACTATTAACCCCTAACTGCTCGGCTACTGATGAGCAGGTAGGTGCCTTCGTATGGTTCCCTCTGCCATCGGTGTGTGAATGTCTGTCTGTGTGTGAATGGGTGCATGTAAGAAATATACCATTTATACATTTTCCTGGGCTATTTAAAGTGGAGCCCATGCTTTTTTTTTTTATGTTGTACATGCAAGCCTTTTGGAAAATCCCACCATTCAACATTAAAGATATATGCTAAATAATGAGACAATTTAAATATCTTTGACCACTGTACTGTATGACCAATTAATGAAGGTTGTCTAAAACATTGGGCAGCCCTTGCACAACCTATTTATTTGGACAGCATGAGTGACACATTTATGGGTGGTGCAAGCAGAGTGCTGGAGACCTCCTCCTAATCCAATATCAATAGAGCAGAGTAGCAGAGCCCAGGTACAGTACCAGCTAGCATGGTGCAGGGCAGGCATGTGCAAGAGAGTGAAAACGCTGAGCTAATGATTAACAGACAGTCCCACCTCAACCATGACTGCACTGCAGCCAAACACACATACCCACCCACCTACCCACAGACACACACCCACACACACACACACACACAGAGAGAGTTAGCCTCTAAACACACCTGAGATTAGAGTAAGCACAAGCAGCTTGGTGATCATTAATTAACCAGGTTATACAGTTCCTCACACGTGCCAAAAATAAAGACACTGAAAAGCTATTGACACCGTGGCACAATGCAGTGCTTATACCCCTTTCTGTCAAATCAACCTCAAATTCACTGGGTTATTGGAAACATGACAAACATTACATTTGTCCACATTCAAATGCAATACAATGGAACACAACAGACAGTTGACTGAGTAATGTATATGTTGGGTATAGTAATTGCTACTACGCTAAGCCCTTAAGTCTAGGTTACTAGGTAACAGGGAACAACAGAGAACTGTCTCTGTGTTCACTGAAGGCAGAGGGTGCCTCCAGAAAAACTCTGAAGAACACTCAAGAAAGGAAACTATCAGTTATTTAACTACAAACATAGTGGTCAATAGTGCATTCAAATATAAAAGTAACCAGGAAATGACAGACCAAAGAGAGAAATAGAATTGGAGCGAAGAATTATGAAAAGCTAATCTAAATATGATTTGAATTTTGAAGGAAAATGTTCACCAGTTCATAGTCACCAGTCTAAATGCTGGTTGTTTAAAATGATGCATAGAAGAAAAAAGTATTGACATGAAGTGATCGTCTCTTACCCTTCCTTTTGAAGTATTTAATCACAGATTTTAACGAGGTCCCGATAAACACCATCGTTTCAGGTATGGTGCGTCTCTCTCTATCCTAAAATCCTTATTTATTTTTTAAGTGTCCTTTTGAGGCACAGATAACACAGATGACGCGAGAGAGAACACGACACACAAATGAAATGAGTGCTGCTGATCAGTGATGATAGCTCTCCTCTTGCGCTCACATTCTCCCTCTGCGGTGCCTAAGCTCCAGTCCGAGTGTGTCTGAGTGAATGAGTGTGTGTGTGTGTGTGTGTGTGTGCGCCGGCCGGGGTCCTATTCTCACAATGAGGCTGAGCCTCTCCCCCTATCTCAGAAAACAAATGAACACAACCAACCCACCCCCTCCTCCCTCAGGCAGTCAGTCCAACCCTGGGAGACACACACACGCACACAGTCACACACACACACACACACACACACACACACACACACACACACACACAGACACACACACACACACACACACACACACACACACACACACACACACACACACACACACACACACACACACGCCCACCACATACACACTCACGCAGCAGGAAGGGTGTAGGAGCGGCCCCTCTGTTCCCCTGCGCTTTGGTTACCAAGGAGTTCTGCTTGCCTCTCCCTTATATTTGCCATCATCAATCGCTCTCTCATTCTTTTTTCTTTACACTCCTGGACTCCAGCAGGGATTTAAAACGTACTTAGATGAAACACTCACGCTCATGTTACTTTGCTTTGAAGGATGCACTTATTTCATCCCATCCGTCTCCCTTCAACCTTTCTCTTGTTCCCTCTCTCTCTCTCCCCCTTTGCTTACACTTGTACTTTGTACTTTGTGTACAAATGAAACCAAATGGACCTGTCCTGTAAGGGTCCATTTCATTAAGTTAAAAATGGATAAATTAACAATGATGGTTTTCCTCGAGATGGAGATCTATCTCTCTCTCTCTCTTTTTCTGTGTCTTTCAAATGGTTGTCTCTCGGCCAGTACAGAAAGCTCACCAGGGGAATATGAGTGCATCTAGTTAAACCATGGAGGTTCCTCTCTCAGGGAGACGTGTGATTTCTCTGAACAACATGTTGGCGTTTTTTTCTTCTTTTTTAACAAGCCGTTCCCAGAGGAATACGGCGTTTCCACCTGCATGCAAAGTGCAGTGCAAAACAGACGACACTGGCAAATAATGCAAACACTCGTTTTCTAGCTTCAAAAGAACATTACGTTTGTTTATACTAAACGCCACCAGCTCTTATTGTTTTATTGTTTGTGGATTGTAACACTGTTTTGAGAAGTGCTGTGAGGTTTATGGCAAGTGAATCAAGCTCTCTCACAAATCACACTTCAAGGTAGTGTCCTATGTCCTGTGTGCACACAATTGTGAATTTGTGAATATCTTTCTCTATTATTTATTCTCTCGAGTCTAGTGTACCCTACCCACAAGCACATACACACACACACGTACGCACTCTCTCTATCTGTCAGTCACGGCCTGCTGTGGCAGCACATGGCCACTGAATCTGTGCCACATGCATATAGATCACACAATCCGCCCTTTGTCCAATCTGCTCACAATCTATCACACAGTGTGTAGTGTACACAGTCTACACACACACACACACCCAGCCAGGCTCCCATTCAGGCAAACACGTAGGCATACATGCACGATGTGCATGCAAGACAGTGTATGCACGCTCTTGCGCGCGCATTCACAAGGGCCAGTACCCCTCCTTCTGCTACCCCATTTCTTTTCATCCCAAATGAAGGGAGGCTGCAACCAGAGCTTCAATAGGATTGCAAATGATCCTTGATTTTGTGGGCAAAAAAAAAACCCTTCTTCCCTCCTCCCTTATATCGTCCCCGACCAGACCCTGCTTTTATGAACCTGTCTGTAGTACTGTACCTCTGGAGGGCTGTGTGTGTAGGTAGGTGCACAAGTGTGTGTATTTGTCAACATGTGCACCTTACTGGATTAATAACGTGTTTTTATATGGTTTTATAATGCAATTTTCATGGTCAATAATCAATTCCTTTACATGCAAGGTGATGTCATATTGACCGTTTTTTTTAAAGATTTAGAAGTTAATTATCTTTGCCCATGAAGCTTTCAGAAGGTTCCATGACCATCATCATGCATCATCATTCCATCATCTCAGAAATCTTTGACATCTGAAACATTTTCTAAATATGAATTTAAGCACATGCTACTTGTGTCTGATTTTACTTCAGTCATGCTAGTGTTAAGTAATTCTGAGTAATTCTTTGTTGAACTGTTGAACTGTGTGTGTGTGTGTGTGTGTGTGTGTGTGTGTGTGTGTGTGTGTGTGTGTGTGTGTGTGTGTGTGTGTGTGTGTGTGTGTGTGTGTGTGTGCGTGTGCGTGTGCGTGTGCGTGTGTGTGTTGATTGCCCCAGAGCATGTTTGGCGTGGATCTTCATGTCTGGCACGCGTAAAGTATTAAGATAATCTGTGCAGACAAGGCCAATCGCTCATTAGAGAGCCTATTGTTCTCAGGACAGTGACGACAGACACACACACACACACACACACACACACACACATGCAATACACACAGAGTGACAGACCTAGAGGTCAACATCTCTATCTGGTAAACCAAGGATGGCTCCCCAAAATGAGGACACATCTAGGATTAGGGCTATGATCTATCCATTAGTCCGTCCATCCATACATCCTTCCGCCCATCCCAGACAGACGCGATTAAGAGTGGAGATGCTCCCCTCCACCCGCCCAGACAGTATCAATCATCTGTTCCTACAGTATATGCCAAGCAGCATCTGGAGGAAGCAGATCAACTCACAATGTGAAGCCTGAAGTTAATTTATAGAATGGTCAGAGCTCAATTTGGAATT